>NC_084847.1:24637407-24948047 GCF_033115175.1 Lepus europaeus
AGGACAGCGCCCCGAGCAGCCCTGCACCCCCGGTACCTGACGACCACCAGGAGATCACAGCCCTGTTAGGTGAAGACAGGAGCAGTCAGGAGGACCCAGGCAAACAGTGGGACTGGGTCGGCCTGTCCCCACTCTCCCTGCTCTGCTGCTTACCTGGGGTAGATGGCGGTGAGTGACAAGAAGGTGACCTCCCCTAGACCTGAAGAGATGCTGGCCAAGACCACACCTGGGAGGAGGACAAACAGGGAGGTGGCCGAGCCGAGCCTTTCCTGGACAGCCCGGTTCCCTGAGATGATGGACCATGGCCTGCTGTGTGTGTTCGGGGAGGCTAAGCTCAGATCCCGCAGAAAGACTGGCTTCCAGACATGACCCATAGTCCACTCCCTCCTGCATGCACCTCAGCAAGACTGGTGCCTCCACCCACCCAGTTATCAAACCAGGAGCAGGTGCTCCATCCCTCCATCCCCATCACAGAGTCCTGGTGCCTCCACCCACCCAGTTATCAAACCAGGAGCAGGTGCTCCATCCCTCCATCCCCATCACAGAGTCCTGGTGCCTCCACCACCTCCCTCTCCACCCAACGCAGCCACTTCCTCCCAGCTCCCCCCTGCCGCCCCACTAGCCACCTCTCCCCTCTCCTCCTCGTGACAGCCCCAGCAGACTTCTGAGGCTTCCAGACAGAATCCTTTTGCCGGCAGTGCTAGGACGATGGCTCCCCACAGGTGCTCTGGGCCCCACACCCACCACAGAACCCCGCACTCACCGCACAGGCTGATCCCCACGGAGCCAGAAAAGGCTACGAGGATGAAGCTTCCAGCAGAACACACCCCGCTGATGAGAACCCGAGGGCTGAGAGGGAGTGGGGAGAGGGGAGCGGACGGTGAGGCCCCGCTCTCAGCTCGCCAGCCTCCCCTACACCCTTAGACCCCACCAGCCCTTCCTCCTGACCCGCCCGCCCGGACCTGTAGGGCAGCAGGTGAAGGCCAAGGGGAGCCAGCAGTTTGATGACGAGGGTGGGGAGGATGTCTGCCAGGAGGACCGCCTGGGACAGGAGACGAGAGTTGAGACCCCCAGGCCTGCCCAGCATGCAACAAGCCACAGAGGGAGGGCTCAGGAGCTGGCAGCCCTGATGTCTCCTCTGGGTGCCGATGGCTTGGGGTGGGAGGGCCTGGATCAGGGGATCAGGAGAGGAGCAGCTGGGCACTCACAGCTGTGGAGAGCGAGTTGCAGTCAAATCGAGAGGAGCTGTTGTGGGGGCTGGGCACTGGCCCTGGGTCCACCTGATGGGGAAGAGAAGTCTGTCACCCAGGAAGACAGTAGGGCAGGCAATGTCCCAGCTCAGCTCTGACTCGAAGGGTGGTTCTGCAGTCAGCACCAGCCCCTTGTCTATAGATGTCTCAGACTAACGGCCCACGGTTCAAAGACGGCCCTGCGTGTAGACTTCGTGTGGTGTGGCTAACACACTCAGGAGCTTTCACACAGACATCTGGTGTTCCAGAACAATCTGCCCCTGGGCCAAATCCCTGCTGGACCTGTACGCTGGTGGCTGGTGCCCTTGGATGGGACACACAGCTTCCTGATCACCACTGACAAGTGGTTCTCAGCTGGGGGTGGTGTCACTCCCCCCCCCACACACCAGGAACAGCTGCCATGGTCTGTAGACATCCTTGGCTGTCTGAGACCCTCCAGGTCTACTGGCACCACGTAGGCAGAGAGGGACATGATGGTGCTAAATACTACAGTGCACAGGACCGCCCCCAGCAGAGACTCATCTCGCCCCAGCTGTCAGCAGGGCCCAGGTTCAGAATTTCTGTCAGAGACGGCTGTCCCACCAGTCTCACATGAGTCTGCACACCTGCCACCCTCTGGTCTCATAAAGACCCTCCTTGTTCTGAGGCCTAGGAGACTGGACACTTAGCCCCCTACCCCCCACTCCTTGGCCATCCACTCGGCGAGTTGTTCAAGGGGGCTTCTGGCCAGGGTGAGACGAAGCGTGGTGGTGGTGGTGGTGGTCAGGGGCAGGGGTCACTTACGTGGCTCTGGTTCCCTGATGTCCCCGTGGTCAGGGGGCAGGGGTCACTTACGTGGCTCTGGTTCCCTGGTGTCCCCGTGGTCAGGGGGCAGGGGGTCACTTACGTGGCTCTGGTTCCCTGGTGTCCCCATGGTCAGGGGGCAGGGGTCACTTACGTGGCTCTGGTTCCCTGGTGTCCCCGTGGTCAGGGGGGCCGGGGGTCACTTACGTGGCTCTGGTTCCCTGGTGTCCCCCTGTGGCTGAGGATGTCGTGCGCGGCACTGAGCATCACCACGTAGGAGAAGTTGTTGCAGAGACCCAGGATCCTGGGGCGAGCGCAGATCTCAGCTCCCCTCCAGGCCTGCGGCCCAACCACAGTCCCCACACCAACCCGCTCCCCCACCAACTCCCTCTTTTTTTCCCTTCCCCCTCTCTATCGCCACATCCTGTCCTCACTGAGTGTGGGAGTAGAAGCATGGGCTTTGGGCTCACAGATCTGGGGTCGCTTCCGATCTCCAAGACCTCACCCTGAAACCATCCTTGGTCACTCTCCTCTGAGCCCGCCTACCCCTCAGCTCCAAGACATCCCTCATCCGCTGATACAGGGTGGCGCAACGAAAATAAATAAATATCCCAGGGCTTGAGACCCAAGGGACTGCGCTCCTGTGCCATGCTTCCTACTCGAGTCCCCTTGTGTATGAAACGGGGACACTGATTTCTCTTTCGACCCCCTCACGGATCAAAATAAGATAATACCAAAGCTGCGGCCGGCGCCGTGGCACAGCAGGTCAAGCCACTGCCTGTGATGCTAGCATTCCACAAGGGCGCCGGTTCAAGTCCCGGCTGCTCCACTTCTGATCCAGCTCCCTGCTAATGCACCTGGGAAAGCAGCAGAGGATGGCCCGAGTGCTTGGGCCTCTGCCACCCACATGGGAGACCCGGAAGAAGCTCCTGGCTTCGGCCTGGCCCAGCCCTGACCATTGTGGCCATTTGGGGGAGTGAACCAGCAGATGGGAGATCTCTCTCTCTCTCTGTTAACTCTGCCTTGCAAATAAATAAAATCGATCTTTAAAATAATAATAATACCAAGGCCCTTAAGACCCTGGAAAGTGTCTTTCACTAACTCTCCTCTCCTGCAGTTCCACACTGTGAAGGGAAAGAAACTAGATCTGGTGCCACAGGTCTCCCAGGCATCCTTTTCAGAATCCTAGGAAGGGGCACTGCTGCTCTTCCCATTTTACTGACAGGGAGGCGGGCTCAGCGATGCTAAGTCAGTCTTCTCAAGGGTCAGAGGAACCCACGGCCAACTCAGATGTGCCACTCAAGTCCCCGCTGCTAAGGCTCACGCTCCATGTGTTTTCCAACGCTCGGTATTTACGTGAGCTTAGGCAAGCAATGACCTTCGAAAAAGTTTCAACACGGATGCATTTACTTAAACGTGCACCAAGGAAAAATACTGGTTCTTCCATCTGGATTTCACAAGTTTTCTTTTGCAGCCTGGCTTTGTGGCGTAGCAGGTAGAGCCGCCTGCAGTGCCAGCATCCCATATGGGCACTGGTCTGTGTCCCAGCTGCTCCCAGTTCTGATCCATCTAGCTCCCTGCTAAAGGCCTGGGAGAGCAGCTGGGGATGGCCCAAGTCGTTGGGCCCCTGCTACCCACGCTGGAGACCCAGATGAAACTCTTGGCTCCAGCTTGGTCCAGCCCTGACCGTTGGGGCCAGCTGGAGAGTGCACGCCAGTGCACGGAAGACTCTTCTCCCTCTTTCTGTCTCTCCCTCCCTCTCTGTAACACTTTCATATCAATCAACAAAAGTTTTCTCTTAAAAATACAAGCATTAAAGAATTTTACAGCTGGACTGGCTGGCGGAAAGCTCCAAGGCCAGGAGGATCCGGCCAGCTCGAAGGTGGTGAGTAAACAGGTGAAGCTTGAAAAAGTGCTGGCAGCTGCCCCAGGCAAACCGATGCACTAGGTCAATATTTGATTCAGCTCCTTCTTCCCCCCTTTCCTCCTGTCGCTTCCCTCTTCTCACCCCATTATGGCTTGGGCTGAACCCCCAGGCCACTCACCAGAAGCCCGCCGCATTCCTCCAATGCGCGGTCCGATCTTCCCACCGAGGGGACTCGGGCTCCGGGTCTGTCTCCTCCCCTGCGAGGGAGAGAACACGGAGGTGTGACCCCCGGCGCCGCCCTCAGGTGCACGACAGCCCCCCGGCTGTTCTCCCGGGGCCGAGCCGGCTCCCGAGCCCCTCGCGTGGGTCGCGGGGCATAAGTGGCCACTCCCGGAGGACGCGCCGCAATACTCACCCCCGGAATCCGAGCGGCGCCGCTGCGAGCCCGCACGGCTCCCCATGGCCTCAAGCGCAGCTCCCCCGAGGAGCCCCAAGTCGGCGAGAGTTTAGGGTTGGCTCCCACCGGGCGGGTGAGGGTCTGCGACAGGTGAGAAGGTTCAACGCCCTATGGCCATCGCAGCCCCAGCTGGTCTGCTGCGTTCGCGCCCCGCAATCCATCAGGCCAGCCCGGGGCTCCGTCTCGCGCCCTCCCACGCCCCCACCACGCCCCCGCCCAGCCAACTTGCCCCCGCCCCCTGGAAAGAGAGCGTCCCCGGCCTGTACCTTTAAGAACGAACGAGCGTTCCGCACCGCGGAGCAGCGGGTTGCCGAGTCACGTGACAGCTCTCGCGAGTCCCCCATCACGTGCGCGAAGGTCCTCCCTACTTCCGGGTCCTCGCCCTTGCTAAGCTGTAGGCTTTGGAAGGTGAGAAAAGGAAAGGCCGGGAACCCCTGCTTTTACACTAGAACGGGTAGGAGCAGCAAGTAGAGCCGCGATGTTAGATTGGCTGCCCTCAAGGCCTTGACGTAATACTGCCAGCACTAGTCATGGCTGCGAGCGGCTTCAACGCCTTCCCCGCGGCCCTCACTTGCCAGCAACAAATATGGCCACCTGCGCTTTTTTTTTTTTTCTTCCCTTTTTTCTTTCTTCTCTCTTTTCTCTCTCTCCCCTTTCTCTTCTTTCTGTTTCTCTCAAAGTCGCTCATTCGACTCTGTCTGTTGCTTCAATTATTTTTAGAAACCTAAAATAAAGATAACAGCCTGCTATGGAGGTTTCCTTAATTATCTATTGTGGGTCTCCAAGGCCTGAAGAGATCCTCTATCCCAAATTTTCCTAACACCTAGAAATAGCCAGAAAGAAGTACAGCCCCAGGTTTTACAGATGAGAAAGCCTAGACACACGCACGCACGCAGAGTTACTGAAGAGCACACAAAGTTAGCGACAAGAAACACAGCGCTAGAGGCAGCAAGCCATGCCTCCGCGCCGCCAAGCACGCTTACACCAGCTCATTCCGGGCCCAAGATCATCGTGTGAGCTCATCCGAGTGCCCTAACTGGACATTAGGCTCGTGGGGGATGGGGAACCGAGGAAAAATCAAGGTCACGTCACAGAGTCCCAAGTAAGAAGTTGCGCCCTTACCTTCCTCTAGGTGCGAAATCAGCATCCTGAATTCTCTTCAACACATCCTTCCCCTGCTAAATTCAGCGATGGCTTCCGACAGCCTGGGCCCACTTCCAGCCCTTTCCCACCACCGGCTCTTCACGCTGCTGTTTGAAAATGTGCCCTCTATGGCGTGTTTCCCAGGTTGCTCAACCGATGAGAAACAGGATCCTGCTACCCACGCAGAGCCCTATAGAGCAGCCTTGCGTACCTGTCCCCTGCCCTCAGGGAACCCACAGGAGGGGGAGAGGCTGACATCCAACAATGCAGAGTTCACCAAGTTCTCTTCTGCAAGAATAGCCAGAGAAGAAGCCATGGGGGTTGGAGCCACCACGAACCCAACCTCTTCGTCCCCTTGGGAAAGCACTAATTGTGTGGCAATGAGAAGCCAGACCTGCCGCCGGCCCCCTCCTCACTCCTACTCCTGTCCGCAAGCAAAACAGGAACCACAAACCCCAGCTTCCCCTCCCAGAGTGGCTGTGGCTTGGGGGAGACGGAAATGGCTGAGGTGTGAGTACAAGACCTGAGTCACTGGAGAGGCGGTGGCCACATGTCCCCTCCCCCATCCCAAATCCTGAGGTCTCCTGCTCCCACTTTTTCCTTTCTGCCCTCTCTCCTCCCGCCCCCTCCCCCAGCCCATTAACTCCACATGTGTCCCTTGGGAGATGCACGCACACCCACACCCAGACCTGGGGTGTAGGCTACTGTGGGCGTGGGGAAGGTGGGCAGGGCCTGGGGTGGGGATGTGTCAGGGAGAGACAGGGGAAGAGGAAGTGTCTTGGGTCCTGGGCTGCCTTGGCGGGTGTGGACTGTCATTATCAGCTTTCTGGACACAGAGACAGAATGGACTTCCTGCGGCTCTACCTCCCTGGGCTGCGTCAGGCCTGGAGAGGGGCACTGGTGAGAAGGGGGCAAAGAGATGCCCAGGGCTTTCACCCCATTCCCTGGGAACCTTCCCTTCCCTGCTACAGATTCCTTTCCCAAGACATGGCAGCCTCCTGGCCCGATCTGTTCTGTCCTTTGAGTCACACGCATGCGTGTGCACACACACACACACACCTGTAACCTGGGCTCCTTTCCTGTCCCCCCTGCAGATTCTGTTTCCTTTCTCTCCCACATCCAAGACCCTGGCTTCATTTCCCTGGGGGCTCCCCTGGCCCGGGGCCTGCTGGGAAGGGCTGGGTCTCCCCTTAATGCCTCTGCCCACATCTCTCTTTTTTTTTTTTTTTCCTAGGATTCCTTCAGTGCCTTTGTCTCCTACCTCATGGGAGATGAGGTCCCCACAGTAGAGAGGGAGGCACGGGCAGCCACGGAGCTGGGGGAGGTTGTGGAGGAGGAAGCCCAAGAGGCGCTGGAGGGCCTTAGTGGCAGCCCAGGCGAGGCAGGTGGAGAGGTGGGAAGATGCCAGGAGGAACGCTCAGCGACAGAACAGCCCCCGGGGTGGGGAGAAGGCAGCTCCCACGGGTCCTGGGCAGAGAGGCAGGCCCCGGGGGCTGGGGAGGCGGCCCAGGCTGCCAGGTGCCAGGAGCTGAGTGCCTCTTTGGAGCATGTGACGTCTGGGGCTCACCGAGACAGCAGCAGCCAAGCCCAGGAGAGGCAGGAGCCCAGGGAACAGGAAGTGAGCAGGGGGGAGCTGCCGAGGATCTGGGAACAGGACAGGGAGGAGGAAGAGGTCAGGGCAGGAGAGCCAGGGATGGCCAGAGGGGCGGAGCCAGAGTGGACCTGGCACAGAGAGCCCGAGGGGACAGCTGGTGCTGCCGGGCAGGAGGGGCAGGAGATGGCAGGAGGCGACATCGAGGAAACGGAGGAGCCCGGGGCCAAGAAGGCTGAGAGAGAAGAGGGAGTGGCAGTGGGGAGAAGTGGCCCGAGCACTGGGGCAGAGGCTGAGGACGGGGCAGCCTTGGCCGAGGAGGAGGAGGAGCAAGAGGAGGCGGAGGCCTGCGCAGCCCTGAGCAGGGAGGAGGCTGAGCTCCTGGGAGTCAGGGAGACAGCATATGGGCCAGTCCAGAGGGAAAAGGCCCCAGAGGTGTCTGGGAGAGGCTGGGTCCAAGAGGACACCCCCCGGGAGGGGGAGGAGGGGGAGGAGGGGGAGGAGGAGGAAGAGGAGGTGGGTGAGGAGACAGAGGCTGCGCTGAGCCTTTTCTGCAAGCAGACCCAGGCCCTGGGAGCTGAGGGCCCCACAGCAGGTGGGGAGGCTGCTGCGGGCCAGGAGGAGGCTGAGGAGGGCTTTGGGGGCCAGGCCAGCCAGCTCTGCGCAGAGGCGGCGGGGAGGCAGGGCCCGGAATTCGGGGCTGATGCGCCCAGGGTGCAGGAGGCAGTGCGGGCAGAGGAGGCCCAGGAGAGAGGGAGTCAGGGGGCCACAGAGACTGAGCCACCGCCCGCCAAAGAGGCGCACCCTGATGCTGACTTGGAGGCCGCCCCAGAGACCAGGCCCGAGGAGGAGGAGGTGGGAGGGGAGAGGAAGAGCGAGGAGGTGCAGAGGAGCCGAGAAGCACTGGGGGAGGAGTGGGGCTCTGGGGGCCAGGACTGGAAGCTGATGGGAGGTGCCCAGATCCCAGCGGAGCAGCCAGAGGAGGAACGGGGCGCTTGGGGAGAGCCAGGGAGCGGAGCAGCCCTGAGCGGAGTGAGGACAGAGGAATGCTCCAGGGACGTGGGGTCTGCAAAGCCCGAGGTCCCAGAGGCAGACGCCTGGGAAAACCAGAGGAGGGACATCTGGGAGGAAAGAGGGAACGCAGCGCAGGAGGTGGCTGCAAGAGGCCAGGCCCTGGAGGCCGAGGCCAAGGACGAAGGAGGCGGGGAGATCCCGGGCAACGCAGGTGGAGAGTGGGAGAGAGCAAAGGAAACTGGGTGTGGAGCTGGGGAGGGCGAGGCCTCCGAGGCCCAGAACCAAGAGGTGACCGGAAGCCACGGGACGGGGGAAGGGACAGGCTGGTTCCCGGGACAGTCAGAGGCCAGAGAAACCGCGGACAGGCAGTGGGAGGCAGTTGGAGCTCCTGGGGTGGGCTGCAGGCCACAGGAGGGGGCTCAGAGCCTGCAGGACAGCGGGGCCGCGCCGCCCGCTCCTTCAGCCGAGAACATGCAGGATGCAGCCGTGCCCGGTGTGAGCACCGCTGAGGCCAGCGAGGGGACCGAAAGGGAGGCGTTTGAGAGAGGCTCGGATTCAGTTGCGAGGGAGGAGGCTGGCGGAGGCCAGGAGCTGGTGCAGGCTGCAGAGGGAGAGACCCAAGCAGGGCAGGAGTTTGGCCCGCAGGGCTCAGCAGAGGAGGTGACAGGCAGAGAGGACCACACGGAGACCTGGAGGCCCAGGGAGGAGCAGCAGGCCGAGGTGGGGGCATCGGCGGTGGCAGAAGGGAGTGACGGGATGGGTCGCCGTAGCTCGGGCTCCCAGGCAGCCAGGGCAGAGGAGCTCGGAGCCCTAGTGGAGACCCTCGGGGAAGAGTGGAAGCTTCTAGAAGAGGCGGGGGGAAGGCAAGCAAGTGAGCAAAGTGAGGGATGGTGCGGGGTGCATCGCCCAGAGGGAGAGGCCTGGGGACTCCCTATGGAAGGCATCCAGGTGACCGGAGACCAGCGGGTGGGGGCCGAAGACTCGGATCCAGAAGGCATGGTAGTCATCCAGAGCGAGGCAGGGCCACCACCAGCCCTGGCCCCTCCTGAGGCCCTGGGAGACGCCGGCAGCAGCTGGAGCGAGGTGAGGGCTCCTGGCGGGGTGCAGGGCAGGAGCTGTCAGGCTCTGGAAGCTGGCCGGCAGTCCTCTGAGCCTCTCGCCTGCAGGACCTGCTCCCTGGCGTGCGCCTGGACGTCTCTGTCCCACGGAGCCGCGCACTCCTGTCCCGGAGCTCATCCCAGCGTCGCTCCCGGCCCTCCTTCCGGCGGACTCTCGGCCCCAAGGAGCAGGAGGGACCTCCCAGCCCGCAACCCGAGGAGGGGCCGTCGGCCCCCGCGGAGAGACTTCTCCAGGCACAGGAACCCCAGGAACCAAGCCCTCCAAGGCCTGAAGGGACCCCAGTGCCAACCAGGAGGCCCCTGGGACAAGGGTAGGCATGGGGCCACTGTGTGGGGACATGCAGGGTGCTGGGGGCCCCTGGGGACAGCACGCATGACCTGTCTTCTGTCTCCAGGTTTGGCCTTGCACACCCTGGCATGATGCAGGAGCTGCAAGCCCGCCTGGGCCGGCCCAAGCCGCAGTGATGGGGAGCTGACACCCCGAGAGTCAGACCCTGAGGAGGGGACAGAAGACCCCCAGGCCCGCTCGCCTCCAGCGCCCCTTGTCACCTTGGACACACGTGTTCCCTTCCCCGAGCCTCAGTTTCTAAGTGTGTTCTTTGTGGCGCAGACAAAACCAGACATCTGCAAAGACCTTGAACTTCCTGAGTCTGGCTGTGGACCACTTACCCCCCTGGAACCACCACCCACGGGTCCCTGCCCTGCCGACCTCCCCAGCCTGCCTCGGGGGCCCAGACAAAGGACAGGGGACAGAGCTGATTCTCGTCTTTCTGCTCCCAAACTCTGCACGCACTCTGCTGACTGTGACACCTCTGTCACTTTTGGGGGTCAAAGCCAGGTTCAGGGGACCTGGGGGGCATTGCTAGGAAGCAAAGGTTGATGGGTAACAGACCAGTTTCTGGAGCATCCGGAACAGTCACTTGGTCTCAGAACTGGTTACTGTGGCAACCGCCAGCTCTGCAGGCCAGAGATGGGGACAATGGGTAAGGAACCCCAAAAATGAAGGTGCAGAGGGAGAGGCCCAGGGAGAACCGGGGCCACCAACTCCCTCCCAGGCCCTCCTGCCCCACAGGTGCCGGTCCCCCTTCTCTGAAAGGAAGCAGAGACCAGGGCGAGGGTGAGAGGGCTTTATTAGGACCCAACATGGTGGCCTAGCCCAAGGACGATACAATAAATAAACCACCATCTCCCCACAAAATAAATAAATATCCAAGAAATAAATACTGGCAAGGACTAAAGGGGCTGGAGTTTTTGGGTGGGGCCTGCGGCTGGGGGCCGGTGGAGGGGCCCCGCCTGGTCCAAGGCAATGAACTGGACCCTGTCCTGTTGGCCATGATTCCAGTCCTAAAGGGTGAGGGGCACGGGCTCGGAAGTTCCTTGGTCAGGGCTGGGGCTGGGTGGTGGGAGCAGCAAGGCCTGGACAGGGTGCCCGGCTTTGGATAGCAGCAGCAAATCCCGCACAGCCCGCGACAGCACGAGCTCCAGGGAGTGCAGCAGCTGGTAGTTGTGGAGGAGTTGGGGCCAGGACAGCTGGGCCCACGCTGGGGTGGGGCCGCCTGGAGCCCCTGGGAGCAGCCCCTTCCCTTCCTCCCATTCCTCTTCCTCGGGGAGGTCGCATCCCGCAGCCAGCACCTGTAGGAGAAGCCCAGGGGTCAGACAGTGGCCAGGCTGAGAAGCTCAGCAAATCCTCGTGCCTTAGTCAAGGGTGCAACCAAAAAGTTCATGGAAAACTGAAACGAACAGATACGTTTATTTGGGTGCAAAAAATGTGGGGGTGGGGAGTCAGCATTGTGGCACAGTGGGTTTAGTCATCACTTGAGATGCCAGCGTCCCATATTGGAGCATCGGTTCAAGTCCCAGCTGCTCTGCTTCCAATCCAGCTCCCTGCTAATGTGCCTGGGAAAGCAGCAGAAGATGACTCAAGTGCTTGGACCCCTGCCACCCATGTGGGAGGCCCAAATGGCTTTCCAGGCTCCTGGTTTTGGCCTGGCCCCAGTCCCAGCTGTTGTAGCCATTTGGGGTATGAACTAGCCAATGGAAGATCCCTCTCTCTCTCTCTATCACTCTGCCTTTCAAATAAATAAATAAATCTTAATTTTTTTTTTTTACCAAAATCCATGCACACAAGGGATCTTCAAACAGGTCATTAAAATAACATGCATGGATTTCAAAATTTTCAGCACCAAAATAAGCTTATCTTTTAATTCCATTTTCCATGAACTTTTTGAAGTCCCCTTGCTGGTGCCCGATGGCTCATAATGACATCAGTGACCACAGAGCCATGGTTTCCCCCGACAACCCCTGCTTTGGATCTTCCATTATGTGGCCATCTCTCGGGTCCTACCTGACTTTTTGGTTTGGGAAATTGGAAGTTGTGGAGCAAGGTGTCAGAGAGCTGGGCCCTTCCCGCAGGACTGTCCCTAGGGGCTGGGGGGGGGGGGTCCAGCAGGTTCCTTTCTGCTCATCAGGGCTGACTCGGGAGCAGAGCCGGGCAGAGCAATGATGTACCTACTTTTCCTGCTGCTTGCATTTTCTATTCTGTTTTTACTAAAGGTGAAATTGCTATTTCCCTGAGAGGTTGAGGAGGGTCTGGGTGACGTCAGAGAATCAGGGAGGAGAGAGCTGATGTTGTCAGCAGGGCTGCTGGTACCTGACGCTGTCCTGGGGGCCCCAGAGCAGCTGTCTCATTGAGGCAAGAGGAGTCAGAGTAGGGGCAGAGTCAGGGCCTGGTGCAGCTGCACACTCATGCACACACACACTCACATACAGTATCACCTGCACACCCACACACCCCTCCACTCACACACACTTGCACATGTGCACACCCACACACCCTCTGAGACACTTGCACACTCACACTCTCTCACCTGCTCACCCACATACCCATCCACTCTCACATCTGCACTCACACCCCTCTTACACGCTCACACCTGCACACTCATATACACTATCATACCTGCACACCCACATACTCATCCACCTCCACACACTCACACGCTTGCACGCTCATCCACTATCACACTGGGCACTCGTATACTCTTACACACTCGTGCACACTCATATACTCTATCACACCTGCTCACCCACAAACCCATCCACTCTCACACTCTCACACCTGCACGCTCTTGCACACTCACACTCAGAGAATCTGGAGCAACCCCTTCCAGGCTGCCTCACCCCGTGGGCGGGGCGTGAGCCTCAGTCCTGCAGGTCAGGCTCTGGGGGAGACAGGCTGGGGGGAGGGGCTCTACCTGGAAGTGGAGGTGCCGCTGGAGGTGCCGCTGGAGGTCCCGGAGGTCCAGCCTCGTGGCCCACAGCCGCATCCTCTCAGAGCCGCTCCAGCCTGCCTGGCTCCCCAGCTCCCCCAGCAGGCCGCGGAAGGGCCGGAGCGCCACGGAGAGGAAGCAGAGTCGCTCTGAGTCCTATTACAGGGTGAGGAGAGCCCCAGAGGCCCGGACGACCGGTGTCAAACCCCACCACGTCTCCATCCAGGCCTCACTCCCAGCACAAACCCCAGGACCCAGCCCCTCCCCCGTGTGTGCTCCTCACCTCCTCCAGTCCCCTGCCGGACCCCCCTCCACCTCCCGCGCTCCTCATCTGCTCTCGCGTTTCTGTCCTCTCTCCCTCCTCAGTCCCAGCTTCGTTCTCACCTCCTCCACTTCTAGACCCCTCCCCCACCTCCCGGCCCCTGCCCACCCCACCACCTCCCACTTGACCAGACCCTCCTCTCCAGGCCCCTTCTCCACCCATCCCCGTCCCCCTTCCCTCTGGTCTCCCCGACCTCAGACGTTTCACCACCTGCTGCCTCTCCCTAGCCCCATTTCCCTCTTCCAGCCTCGTGTTCAATGCCACGCTCAGCCTCAGCTGTCTCCAAATCGACCTGAACTCAACCCCCAGCTTCGCCTCTGTGCTCCCTGCCCACCCCCCAAGTCCCTCACTCACAGAGAGCTGGCGCCAGGCCTGGAATGTCAAGGACACGTTGGGGAACTGCTCCCCCAGGGGCAGGAGGTCCAAGTTCACCCCCGGCAGGTGAGCTTCAGCCTGTAGGGCAAGGTCTGTCAGTGGGGGCTGGAGGGGCTTGGGGCTCGGCCACCCCCACCGTCGGCTGCAGAAGGGAGACTCACAAAGCGGTGGGCTTGGCCTTGAACCTCAGACAGCAGCTTCCTGGCAAGGTGCAAGCTGACCGTGAACTCCCTGCGCAGCTCCTGCAGGCTCTGCGGGGGCCTTGGGAATCCCCAGATGCCGGCTCGCACCAGGAGCAAGGACAGCAGCAGCAGGCTGAGCCCTGGAGAGGTGAGGGTGGGCGAGAAGCTGGAGAAAGACGTGGAAGAAGGAAGATCTTGTGCCTTTGCCGAGCCCGCCCCGCATGCGAGCACTGCGAGGTGGGGGTTGTCACAGGCATCAACCCACAGCCCCCCCAAAAAACACGAGGGGGCGATTGAGGCCACCAGATGCCGTCTCTACACAGAGGGCCCACCTTTGAAAGAAGACCAGAGACTGGATCTTGACCCCTACTGCCACCCTTGGCCAGCTGCCTTGTTCAGTGAGCAACCTGTACAACCTCCTATCGCAGCCCCGGTGCTGCTCCTCTCCCCGTTTCGCAGATGCGTAGAGTGAGGCTCTGTGAGGCTGATTCGTTCAAGGCCAGGTGGCCAGAGAGTGAGGGAGGAGCCGGGACTGGATTCTAGATCCGTCGGGATGCAGAGCCAGGAACTGAGAGGCGGCAGGCGCCTGTCCCAGGAGTGGGCACGCTGTGTCCTGCCAAGCGTTCTCGGGACTCAGCCAGGCGACTCTGATGGCTGCGACCCCACAAGGGCCCCAGGGCCCAGACTAGCAATGCTGGAGGCTCCATCCCAGGGAGTGAGGGAGATCTGTAAAATGGGGGGAGCCGGAGCAGGTCGATTTCTGGGGGTGCGTCCCGCCTTGTGTTTTCCTGGAAAGAGGGGGCAGCGGGGCAGGGAGCGGGGGCGGTGGGGGCCTGCTCTGGGAAGGGGCAGTGTTCAGCAGTTTCTCCCCAAGGGAGAGGAAATCGAGCAATCGGAGGAGTTACACAATGCTCCTGGAAACAAACCAGAACTGACCCCGAGTCCATGCCGGCCCGGCCCTGCTCTGCCGGTGCCCCTGCCTTGTTGCTTTGTGATGCCGGAGCCCCTGCTGCCTGGAATGCGCCCCCCCACTCCTCCCGGTAAGGGCTAAGGGGAGTTTCTGGAGATACCCACGCCCCTGTGGTGGGCAATGCCTAAGATCTCCGACATTCGGGGTCCCTGGCTTGGGGGCGCCATTCAGATCCCCGGGCATCCCAGGGACTTAAAGCAGGGTGGGATTCTTCCTTAGCTCCACATTGGGGGCCCCCACGCCCTGCCCACCCAGCCTGAGCTGTGCCGTCACCCCTACCTATGTCCACCTCCTGCCTGAGCCTGGAGCCTCCACACCTGCCCCGGCCCTCTGCAGCAGGTCCTCGGGTTCTCGGCCCTGGCCTTTGAACCCTCTGTCCCCGTCCTCTAGTTCTTCACCCCTCCCGGCACCTGTCACCTGTTCCTCCCTCCGCACTGTCTGGTTCTAGCCTCTGAGGGCTTCAGCCACCCACTGCAGATCGGCCGTTCTTCCAGGCTGAACACCCTGGGTGCAGTCAGGCTGCTGGCCCCACCTGGGTCCGCTCTTCCTCTAGCTGTCTCAGCCCAGTGGTCTGGCCCCTGCCCATTCGCTCACTCCCACCTCTCCACTCATCTGCCTAGCCCCGCTTCCATCATTTGCCTGCCCACACCACCCAGCCCAGCCTTCCAGCTCTGGCCCAACCACTGCCCACCCACCCCTCACCCCTGCCCCATTTGTGCCAGCCAAACTCTTCCATCCCCTGCCCAGCCCTGGCCAAACCCCAGTGCCCTGCACCCCCACCCCTCATTGCCCCCCCCTTCAGCCAGCTCCGTCATCCGTCTTGGCCAAGGCGTTGGTCCCCAGCCTCTCGGCTCTGTCCCCACCAGGCAAGCCCCCTCTCCCCCCACCCCACCCTGCCCAGTCTCAGACAAGCCTTCCATCCCTCTGCCCCCAGCCCTAGCCTCTCACTCACGCCAGCCGAGGTTGCCCACCGTCTGGCCCATGGCAGGGCCCAGCCTCTCTGGCCAGCCATCTCCTGGGTAGGGGGAGTCTTATATTGGGGGCTGCGCCCGGTTTCACTTTCCGTCCTGCTTGTACTTTCAGCTTTGAATTCACTCAGTCTTCCCTCCTTGACCACCCCTTGCTAAAATGGGGAAATGTAATTTCCCTTCCCAGAGGGGGTGGGAGGCACGGCGGGGGTAGCGGGAAGCTGGGGTTTCAGTCCACACAACTGCTGATCCATTGCCAAGCGCCGGGGCCCGGGCCTTCCCTCAACGCCGGCTCTCTTCACTGGGAGGGGCTCAAGCACTCAGAATTCCTCCACCTCTTTGCTTCTCCACCCTTTCACCATCATCCCAGAGCCATCACTGGACCATGGCCCAAAAGATACACAGACAGGTGAGGGGACTGCCCACCAGAGGGGCCTTGGGACTTCGAGTCAGCATAGTCTCGGGTTTACCAGATGGCTGACAGAGGGGTTGATGGATGTGGAGCTTGGTGGAGGGCTGGGGTTTGATTTGATGGTTTTAGGGCTGGGACCAGCATGCCTGGAACCAGGCCAGGGCTAGAAGAGACCAGGTCAAAGGCCAAGTCTGCAATCAAGGTCCATGGAGGGCCAACAATGCTGGTCTTCGGCCAGAGTCAGACACAGGCGTAGAGCTTGGTCTATAGCGAGCAGCAGGACTCCGAGCCTGGCCTGGGTGAATGTTCTTGCTCTGTCTGGGCTTCAGGTCAGCACACTCGCAGTGACCCAGGGCTCCGCGTGTGGCCCATCAGAGTCGGGCCTGGAGCTCAGCCCACGGTCAGACGGGGCTCAGTCTGCGGTCAAGGTTCTGCCTGAGGCTATAGCTTGTTTTGCTGGGGCTGGGATAAGGGTTCAGTCAATGGCCAGGATCAAGGCTCAGCTAGCACCCAGTTAACCCTGCGGAGGACACGGTCATGGCTCAGGTGACCGCAGAGCTCTCTTCCAGCATGGCCCCACCCTCAGCCCCACCCTGGATTTCCCATCTTCTGGGAGAGGATGGGGGTTTCTTGGTCTTCCCCAAGGCCCACTGCTGCCACTTTCCTTTTGGGACCTGTGGGGTTTCCCTGCTAGGTCCCTGCTGTGAGATAGAAACCAAAGGGACTTCCCCTTCCCGTACCCTGCCTCCTCAACTCTGCCTGTGCACTGCCCACGGCAGCTGCCCGGGACCCAGTGCCAGGGAAGTACCAGCAGCTGCCCCCGGAAGCAGCTGGACGAGGAGGAAGACCAGGAAGCTGGGCAGCGCCCCCCAGTGGTGGCAGCTCATGCCCCAGGTGGCAGGGGCATATCCCTGGGGAGGGAAGGGTCCCGCGCACTGCGGGCCTGGTGGTGTGGACAGACCAAGCCCTGGAGGCACTTCCACATACACCCAAGTCCTGCTGCCATCGAGGGCAAGGCCAGCCCTCACCCTTGACCACAAGGGTCCTGCCTGCCGCTCCCGCCGTGTCCCTCCGCATTTGCCATGGCCACGAGCAGCTGCACCTCTCAGAGCTCAGCCCCCACCTCTCGCACTCTCTGATCACAGCCACCTGTGTGTGGTCAGGCTTCTCCCAAGTGCCCAGGAGCTTGGCCCTCCCTCTGCCTGCCCTTCTCACCCCAGCAGTAGTCACATTCTTCCAGCCCCACCCCCCACCTTCTTCCCACTCCAGCAACTTGCCTGTTTGTCTTTCTGTTTTTGTTTTCTTAAAGGGCCATCTCCTACTGTTTTCCCATATCAGAAGAGGAGCATCTGGGACTTGAGCCTTGAACCGGCACCCATATGGATGCCGGTGCTGCAGCTAGATGTTTAACCTATTATGCCACAGCACCGGCTCCCTTGTTTGTCTTTTTAAATTGAAATTTATTTATTTGAGAGACAGACAAACTGAGAAAGACAAAAATCTTCCATCCTCTGATTCACTCCCCAAATGCCCACTACAACCAGGAGTAGGCCAGGCCAAAGCCAGGAACCTAGAACTCCGTCCATATGGGTGGCAGGGGCCCAACCAGATGAGCCAACATCTGTAGCCTCCCACGGTGCACACTAGCAGGAAACTGACATCTGAAGTGGAGCGGGAGCTCCAGCCCAGGAATTATATGGGGGTGGGCACACCCACACGGGGTCTTACTCACTGAGTCCAGCACCCACCCCTCGAGTCCCTTTAGTGAAGTTCAAGTTACTGCCGCAAGGTTGGAACTCCGTAAAGGACAGCTTGCTCGGGTAAGGTCCTATGTTGTCATCAGGATTTCCATCCAGTAGCAACATCAGTAAATCCTCGGGAAGCCCACGCATGGGGATTTACAGGTCAGGGCCCCGCTCCTCTGAAGCACACATTCCCTGACCTCGGGGCAGGCGTTGTGGCTCCTGATGAAGTCCCAGCTCGAGACTTGAACCTTGTTCGAGTCCCAACTCCTTCGCTTCTGAGCCAGCCTCCTGCTCGTGCACACCCTGGAGGCAGCAGGTGATGGCTCAAGTACGTAGGGTCCCTGCCACTCACGTTACAGTTCTGGCTGGACTTCCTGGCTTCTGGCTTTGACCTGGACCAGCCCTGCCCATTGCAGGCATTTGAGGAGTGAACCAGTGGATGGAAGATCTTTCTCTGTCTTCTTTTCTGTCTGTCTGTCTCTCTGCCTTTCAAATAAAAGTGAAAAATAAATAAATAGAATTTAAACAAGTAGTCTAAGTTCCTAGATGATGTGGGGGTAGATTTCCTATGAGGTTCTGCTTTGTTCCTCTAGGATGTGGACAGCAAAATCATTGTTTTTTAAAGATTTATTTACTTACTTGAAAGGGAGAGAGAGAGAGGACTTCCATCTGCTGGTTCACTTCCCAAATGGCTGCAATGGCCAGAGCTTGGCCAGACTGAAGCCAGGAGCCAGGAGCTTCTTCTGGGTCTCCCACGTGGGTGCAGGGGCCCAAGGACTTGGGCCATCTTCTACTGCTTTCCCAGGCTGTAGCAGAGAGCTGGATCAGAAGTGGAGCAGCTGGGGCTCGAACAGGTGCCCCTATGGGATGCCCATATGCAGGCAGCAGCTTTATTATGCCACAGCGCTAGCTCCCGGCAAAACCATTTAAGTGTGTGTGCCATAAAGTGGCATCAGCGGGTTGTGGCTTTGGAGCCAAATCATGGCCCCAGAGCATGTCTGTCCCCTTATGCAGTTCCGGGACATCTGTACCTGGGTTGTTGGCGTAGGTCCCCCAGCGCGCCTCAAACCTCTGTCTCATGTGAGACCCATGGAGACCTCAGCATTTTTTTAGAGATTTTTTTTTTATTTGAAAGTAAGAGTTACACACAGAAGGAGAGATAGAAAGAGAGAGATCTTCTATCCGCTGGTTCACTCCCCAATTGGCCACAACAGCCGGAGCTACACCGATCTGAAGCCAGAAGCCAGGAGCTTCTTCCGGGTCTCCCATGTGGGTACAGGGGCCCAAGGACTTGGGCCATCCTCCACTGCTATCTCAGGCCACATCAGAGAGCTGGCTTGGAGGTGGAACAGCCGGGACTCGAACCAGTGCCCATCTATGGGATGCTGGCACTGCAGGCGGTGGCTTTACCCACTACGCCACAGCGCCTGCCCCTTGGCGTTGACTTATTGTAGAGACTTCACCTCTGTGCATTTAGACTTTTGTCTGTCTCCAAGCATTGGAATATGGGTTCCAGAAGGATGGAGACTTTTGCCTGTTCTGTGCACTGATGTGTCTCCAGAAGCTAACAAGAGGCTCTGAACAAATCGTTGTTGAGCCAATCTGTCTTCTGCCCCATGTGCCAGACCCAGGCTCTGCTCATGGCCAGTGACATGCCAGTTACCCGGATGGAGCAGCAGGCCTGGGGCTAGCCTGCACCCTGGGTCTTGCTGTCGGCCCTCTCCTCCAGCCCCGGTTCCGGCACCATGCTCCAGAGATGGCAAAGGGGGCACCTGGGCTGCTGGGCACGGCCCTGGGAGGAGAAGCTCCTTGCAAGGACCCACAGGGCCACGGCGCACAGGGCCAGCGGGCCCAGGTCATTCTCTGGCTTCCCCAGCCTCGATTTCCACAAGTGGGTGATGACTGATGGCCTGAGGCTTGGGCTGGAGCCAGTCGGAAACGGAAGGGATGTGGCGAGGGGTGAGGCCTGCTAGAAAGGAGGAAGCGGGGCAGGGGGGTAGACTCCAGCGTGTGGCTTACCCTGGGGGGACCTCACGTGAGTCACTGACCTGAGCTGCACCTCAGTTTCCATACTGAAACGTGATAGCAAAGCTCTTACTACACAGAGAAGTGAAAATCTGGATATGGGGCCGGCACTGTGGCTTGGCGGGTAAAGTTGTGGCCTGCAGCGCCGGCATTCCCTATGGGCGCCAGTTCGAGTCCCAGCTGCTCCACTTCCGATCCAGCTCTGTGCTATAATCTGGGAAAGCAGTAGAAGATGACCCAAATTCTTGGGCCCCTGCACCTGTGTGGGAGACCTGGAAGAAGCTCCTGGCTCCTGATCAGCTCAGCTCCAGCTGTTGCGGCCATGAAAGACCTCTCTCTCTCTCTCTCTCTCTCTCTCTCTCTCTGTAACTCTGCCTTTCAAACAAATAAATCTTTTTCAAAAAAAGAAAATATAGATAAGAGAGAGAGAGGAGGGAGGGGCAGTCGTTTCGTCTTTTCCATTTTATTTGAGAGGCAGAGAGGGACAGAGACAGAGAGCTTGCGTCAGCTTTGTTCCCTCCCTAAGTGCTCCTAACAGCTGGGGCTGGGCCAGAGAAGCTGGAACGCAGCCGGGGTCTCCCCTGTGGGTGGCAGGGACCCAAACCTGCTGTTCCCGCCCAGGGTGCCCGTGAGCAGGGAGCTGGAATCGGCTCCTCCAATCTTGTAAAGATGTACTTGTTTCAGAGGCAGAGTTATAGACAGAGAGAGAGAGAGAGAGAAAGAGAAAGGTATTTCATCTGCTGGTTCACTCCCCAAGTGGCCACAACACCGGAGCTGGGCCGATTCAAAGCCAAGAGCCAGGAGCTTCTTCTGGGTTTCCAAAAATGGGTGCAGGGGCCCCAGGCACCTCCCACTGCTTTCCCAGGCCACAGCAGGGAGCTGGATCGGAGGTGGAGCAGCCGGGACTTGAACCGCTGGCCATAGGGGATGGCAGCATGCCAGGTGGGAGCTTAACTTACTACACCACAGCGCCAGGCCCAGCTTCTCCTCTCTTATGGCCGTTTTCCCGGCCCTGTTTCAGCTCTGAGCCTGTGGAGGGTAACTGGGCAGGTGCACAGGTCAAGCCGGAGCTGAGTGTATAAGGTGACCTCAGCACCGGGATCAGGGCCGGGAGGTCTCGCTCAGCTCCGCCGGCAGATCAGGACAGCACCAAGCCCACAGCCAGGGTCTGCTGTGTCAGACGGAGTGGAGTGGGAGTGGAGGGGATGGGGGCGGCGGGCTCTGGGACGTCAGCTCTGAGGGTTGGCGCTGAGTCCACGGGGAATGCAAGTTGGCCTTCAGGGAAGGCAGGGAGGCTGCGGGGAGCTGAGGCCTCACCCGGAACTCCAAGCACAGGGGATCTAGCGCAGTTCCCCACCGGCCATGCCTGACCACCGTCCCTTTGTGCATGCGCATCTACCACCGCACTGTCTCTACGCCATTCACAAGTGGCTTGGGTGTCCCGCCCCATCCCAGCCGCCTAGGGGGCTGCCCCTCAGTGTGGTGTCTGGGATGGGCTTGGGACACCCACATTCCATATCAGAGGTCCCGGGTTCGTGTCCCGGCTCTGCTGATTCCAGCTTGCTGCCAAATGTGCACCCTGGGAGGCTCAGGTACTTGGGTCTCTGCCCTCTACTCGGGAGACCAGGATTGAGTTCTGCGCTCCTGGCTTCGGCCTGGCCCAGCCGTGGCTGCTGTGGGCATTTGTGGGCATTTGGAACCCAGCAGGTGGGAGATCTCTGTCTCTCTCTAAATTTCAAATACAAATGAAAACTACATAAATATAATTTTTTTTGCAAATGTGAAGTTTGATCCTGGGAATGTGAGGGGGAGACGGTTTCTCAGCCTGGGTCCAACCTCCAATTTCCTTGTAAAGGGGACTGTGCACCCCGCCCCGCAACTCCCGCAGCCCTGGCAGGCACGGGGGACGTCCGGAGGCTGATGGATGCTCTCCCACGGCTGCCCGTGGACAGGTTCATTGGGGCGTTCTCTGGAATTGGCCCATGGAGGTGGAGTGGGGAAGGGAAGTGAGAAGGTGGGAAACCAAGGCCGGGGAGTGCAGGAAGGAAGAGCTCAGAGCCCAGGAGACAGGGGCTGCCGAGGAAAACACCAGCCCGGAGGTGAAAAGTCCCCGTTCCAGTCCCGGCACCGTGCTGCCCTTCTGGGCAAGACGGCCACACGCTGTGTGCTTCAGCTTCCCTCTCTGTGACGTGAACCCTGCCAGCCTCTCAGCCTGCGAGGGGTCATGCGTCCCTGGCTTGGGAGTCAGACACACCCAGGATCCTGAGCCTGGCTCCCCTCCTGGAATGCTGTGTGAGCTTAGGAGAGTTCCTTCACCTCTCTGGGCCGCAGCATCATCAGCTGTAACCTGCAGAAAGAGGTGCAAACTCTTAAGACCGCTTAGGGGATTCAGTCAGCAGCAGTGCACAGAAGACTTCAAACAGGCAAGGCAGCCTCTCTGGGTTTTAGCTATTATTAGTTGTGCAAGGCTTGAGCCACAGGAAGTTCTCGAGGGAGGTCAGCTGTCATCAGTAAATGCAAGGGAAGAGGTAATTAGGAGGTGTAGCAGGTTAAGCCTCCACCTGCCACCCCAGCATCCCATATGGACACTGTTTGGAATCCTGGCTGCTCCACTTTTGATCCAGCTCTCTGCTACGGCCTGGGAAAGCAGTAGAAGATGGCCCAAGTCCTTGGGACCCTGCACCCAGGTGGGAGACCTGGAAGAAGCTCCTGGCTCCTGGCTTTGGATTGGCACAGCTCCAGCCATTGTGGCCATTTGGGGAGTGAACCAGCGGATGGAAGACCTCTCTCATGTCTCTCCCTCTCTCTGTCT
Organism: Lepus europaeus; assembly: GCF_033115175.1. Taxonomy (NCBI): domain Eukaryota; kingdom Metazoa; phylum Chordata; class Mammalia; order Lagomorpha; family Leporidae; genus Lepus; species Lepus europaeus. The sequence goes on from NC_084847.1 coordinate 24,659,708, forward strand.
GTAACTTTGCCTCTCAAATAAAAAAGAAAAAAAGAAGAAGGTAAGAAGGAGAAGAGGCTGCAGTTACAGGTGGGGAGGAGCCATAGGCAGATGGGCACAGTGGCCCTGAGACCTAACCCAGGGCGGAAATGAAGCCTGAAGCAGACGCCACAGGGAGCCGGGCCAGCGGGGGCCCTGGGCCGGGGGCTGTTCCATTCCTGGTGCGTGCAGCATCACTCACCATGGTGTCCCAGGGCTGACTGAGCAGCAGCCAGCTGGGGACCCAGTGTCAGCCAGGAAGCCGCAGATCTGGGGACCAGTGGGTAGGACTCTGGTCCCAAGCCACATGGGTGGGTTCTCTCTGAGGTGTCACCTGACTCCAGCAGCATCTCTCCCTGCACCTCCCCGGGAACCCCAGGCAGTGGCCTCATGGGGAGGGCGTGGGCTAGAGAGGGACTCTGGGGTCAGCCCAGGGCAGGCTCTGCCAGGCACCAGAAACTGGAGTATGCTATGCATAAGAGCCAAGCACCCCTCTGCAAAATGCTTGGGACTAGCGGTGTTCCAGATTAAGATTTTTTTTATAGATTTTGGAATATTTGCATATATATAATGAGATACCTTGGGAACTGAACTGTTTCACATATACCCTACGCACACAGCTTGAAGGTGATTTTGGATAATATTTTAGAGCATTTATGATTTTTTTAAAAAAGACTTATTTATTTACTTGGAAGGCATATTGAGAGAGAGAGAGCCTCTATCCATTGGTTCACTACCCAAATGGTCACAATGGCTAGTGCTGGGTCAGGTTGAAGCCAGGAACCAGGACTCCTTCCAGGTCTCCTACGTGGGTATCAGGGACCCCAGTACTTGGACCATCCCTTGCTGTCTTCCCAGACACATAAGCAGGAAGCTGGATTGGAAGTGGAGCAGCCGGGACTTGAACCTGCTCTGATGTGGAATGCCAGGGTCCCCGGTGGTGGTTTAACCTGCTGCGCTGCGAGGCCTGCCTGCACCTGCATTTTGATGGTGAGGTCACGTGGGGAGTTCTTCGTTTGTGGCATCAGTGGGGTCAGCACTGGGGTAGTTGAGGAACACGGGAGCATTTCAGAGTTTGCATTTTTGGATTAGGGATGCTCAACTTGTCTTGAGAAGTCAATGATTAAGAAAAAAAAAAGCCAACTGGTTATTTGGTGAGAGAGTGAGGAGAAAAGAGCATTTTTGGTAAAAGAGGTAAAAGAGGTAAACTTCTTTTTCACCTGATCGCCCATTTGTCCTTTTTTTTTTTTTTTTAAAGATTTATTTTATTTATTTGAAAGACAGAGTTACAGAGAGAGGTAGAAACGGAGAAAGAGAGAGAGAGAGGTCTTCCATCCGCTGGTTCACTCCCCAGTTGGCCACAACAGCTGGAGCTGCGCCGATCTGAAGCCAAGAGCCAGGAGCTTCTTCTGAGTCTCCTACATGGGTGCAGGGGCCCAAGGACTTGGGCCATCTTCTACTGCTATCCCAGGCCACAGCAGAGAGCTGGATCGGAAGAGGAGCAGCCGGGACTAGAACCAGTGCCCATATGTGATGCCGGCGCTTCAGGAAAGGGCATTAACCCATTGCGCCATAGTGCTGGCCCCCCATTTGTCCTTTAGAAAGGAAAAGAGAGACAGAGAGAGAGAAAGAGAGAGAGAGAGGCGGAGGGAGGGAAGGAAGGAAAGACACGGGTTTCCTTTGGGGAATCAATCACCTGCCCTGTTTCTTAGAGGCTGGCATGAGCAGGCCCAGCCAGCCAGGGTGCTCCACGCCCCTTCCGCAGTGAACAGTTCGGGGATGGCCAAATGACTCGCTAGCTGTTGGCCCCTGGATTTGCCTCAAGAAAGAGGCTCTCTGGGGCCAGCACCGCAGCACAGAGGGTTAAAGCGCCACTCCCTGTGCTGCCGGGAATCCACATCAAAGCACCAGTTCCAGTCTCTGCTGCTCCACTTCGGATCCAGCTCCTGCTAATGCACCTGGGAAACAACGGGAGACAGCCCCAGAGCTTGGGTGCCTGCCACCCATGTAGGAGACCCGGATGGAGTTCCTGGCTGCTGGCTTCCACGTGAAAAAGCAGAGCTGAGAGCTGGAGACGGAGATTAGAATCTTGAAAATCATTGAGACTGAGTGCCTAGATCCAGCCAGTCCTGAAGTAATTGCTTCTGAAATGTTCAGTTCCACAAGCCAATCTCCTTTGGCTTAAGTTAGTCTGGAATCTCCTTCTACCCCCTGCAGCAGGCATTCCTTCCCCTTGTTTGGATCTGTCCTCAAAACTGATTTTTTTAAAAGATTTATTTATTTATTTGAAAGAGTTACAGAGAGGCAGAGCCAGAGAGACAGAAAGGTCTTCCATTCGCAGGCTCACTCCCCAAACGGCTGCAATGGCCGGAGCTGCGCCAATCCAAAGCCAGGAGCCAGGAGCTTCTTCCGGGTCTCCCACATGCATGCAGGGGCCCAAGGACTTGGGCCATCTTCTACTGCTTTCCCAGGCCACAGCAGAGAGCTGGATCAGAAGAAGAGCAGCCGGCACTAGAACCAGTGCCCATATGGGATGCTGGCACTGCAGACCAGGGCTTTAACCTGCTGCTCCATAGCACCAGCCCCAAAACTGTTTTCCAGCATCAAAAATCCCAGGGCTGGCATTGTGGCACAGCAGGTTAACGCCCTGGCCTAAAGCACTGGCATCCCATATGGGCGCTGGTTCTAGTCTCGACTGCTCCTCTTCCAGTCCAGCTCTCGGCTATGGCCTGGGATAGCAGTAGAAGATGGCCCAGGTCCTTGGGCCCCTGTACCCACACGGGAGACCTGGAAGAAACCCCTCGCTCCTGGCTTCAGATCAGCGCAGTTCCGGCCGTTGTGGCCTATTGGGGAGTGAACCATTGGATGGAAGACCTCTCTCTCTCTCTCTCTCTGCTTCTCCTCTCTCTGTGTAACTCTGACTTTCAAATAAATAAATAAATCGTAAAAAAAAAAATCCCAGGCCGGCGCCACGGCTCAACAGGCTAATCCTCCGCCTTGCGGCGCCGGCACACCAGGTTCTAGTCCCGGTTGGGGCACCGGATTCTCACCGGCTAGCTCTCTGCTATGGCCCAGGAAGGCAGTGGAGGATGGCCCAAGTCCTTGGCCCTGCACCCGCATGGGAGACCAGGAGAAGCACCTGGCTCCTGCCACGACGCAGGTCCTTATCATGTTTGTTTTATACAGAACAAACAGGTCGTGCCTGAAGTCCCGGAGCTAGTAAGTGGCGGCTCGTGGCCGACTCTCTGAGCCTGGTGCAGCCAGCAGCTCCCGCGCCTGCTCCCTGAGCCAGGCGCCGCCAAAGGGCTCCTGTCACCCTGAAAACAGCCCATTTTAGCGACCGGGACATCGAGGTTAAAGAACAATGGCAGAGCGGAAATTCGAACCCAGTCTGAATTGAGAGCCCGCACCCCTCCCCACTAGGCTGAACTGCCCGTGACAAACGAATGAAGAGATAGAGGGCGCAGAAAACCGACGCCAAGCGCAGGCGCAGCAAGAGGCCCGTCCCCAAATGCGCATGTCTAAATGGGTCCTCGCCCACCAGCTGCCCATCCCCAAATGCGCATGTCTAAATGGGACCACGCCCACCAGCGGCCCATCCCCAAGTGTGCACGTCTAAATGGGACCACGCCCACCAGCGGCCCATCCCCAAGTGTGCACGTCTAAATGGGACCACGCCCACCAGCGGCCCATCCCCAAGTGCGCATGTCTAAATGGGTCCTCGCCCACCAGCTGCCCATCCCCAAATGCGCATGTCTAAATGGGACCACGCCCACCAGCGGCCCATCCCCAAGTGTGCACGTCTAAATGGGACCACGCCCACCAGCCGCCCATCCCCAAGTGCGCATGTCTAAATGGGTCCTCGCCCACCAGCCGCCCATCCCCCAAGTGCGCATGTCTAGAGGGGCTCACGCCCGCAGGCGACCCGGCGCCGTGTGCGAGTGTGCACGTCTAAATGGGACCAGGCCCTCTGGCGGCCCAGCCCCGCGTGTGAACTTTCAAACCAGGGTTTCAATCTTTGTAAAGAAATGATCCTGAGAAGGAGGAGCCCTGATCGCCCCGCCCCCATTCGGCGCCCTGCAGCTGGAACTACCAGTTTCCCAGCACGGAGGAGCGCTGGGGGTGGGGTGTGACCACGGGTGGGGGGGGCTAACAGAAGTCAAACCACGAGCTGGGGACAGAGTGCTTTTGCAAGTTCCAGAGCGGGAACGTGGGTCCCAGGCTTTCTCCTGGGCGTCCCCAGGAGCGAAGAGGTGGGGAAGGCGCTGGCATGGGTTCACTGTGGATGTCGCCGAATAACCAGCCCCGAGTGGAGCAGCTCAGAGGGCAGCTTCATTGACTTGGGACAAGTAAAGGAGACCGCGGGAAGACAGAGCTCCCTGAAGAGTGGTGGCTGGGGTGAGGGGGTGTCCAGGCTGCAGAAAGTGGGGAGCAGGAGGACCCTCGCTGTGCAAGTGACACGCATCGCCCTCGGCTATGGGTTCGAGGCTCTGACTCAGACCGGTTTCTTGCTGCTTTCCTTGGTTGACTGGTCCTCGAGCTGCCCCAGTCTCGCGCTGCAAGATCAGCCTTCCCGGAACAGCCTCTGAAAAGCCAAGGCCTGTTGAGTAAACCGCTGTGCCTGTGCCCAGCTGGTGCCTAAATCCTGCCGCTCCGGGTTGCCAGGGTGGGGGCCCGGCCCTCCACGAGGGGTCTCAAGTAGGGGGTCAGCGGCCAGAGCTATAGTCAGCTGCCCCTCTATCCCACCGCAGTCCCCACCCCAGCTTCCGCTTGCCTCTGAGGGGGATGGCGCTTGGGGGTGGGCTGGTCCCGCATTCTCTGGGAGCTCCCCCAACAGAGCTGGCAGGACAGCATTTTCATGTCCTCTCCACCAGCCTGGCCGATCTGAGTCTCAGAAGACAACTGTCCCCCCTGAGGCTGGAGAGGAGGGCGCGGTATCACATACGGATGCTGCTAGCGCCTCGGCTAGGCTCTCATTCAAATGGATGCCTTGATTAACCACCGAAGAATGGGCCAGACTGTAGCAACAGGTGCAAAGGGCCTGGGGCTCAGGGTGAGGCGGGGGGGGGGCATTCCTGGGAGAAGGCTGGGAGAGGACTTCCAGAGAGAGAGAGAGAGAGACCCTCCCCTGGCCCTGCCCCCCCCCCCCCCCGGTTCCAGCTGCAGCTCTGCCTCAAAACAGTTGAATGGTTCATTTTCCTTTTGAGCCTCAGTTTCTGTATCTGTCAAACGGGGTGGTTCTTGGAAGAGTCATACCTATAGGACCATGGGATGGGGGAATTCTGTGCTGTGAATGATGACGCACACACACACACACACACACACAGAAAGACAGACAGACAAAGGGACAGAAAGAGCTACCACCTGCTGGTTCACTCCCCAGATGTCTAACAATGGCTGGGGCTGGGATAGGGACTCATTCCAGGTCTCACACGCGTGGCAGGGACTCAACTACTGGAGCTAACACCTGCTGCCTCCCAGGGTGTGCAATAGCAGGAAGGTGGGGTCAGGAACCAGCTAGGCCTTGGAGCCAGGCACTCCAATGTGAGGTGCAGGCACTGCGTGTGGCATCTTAACTTGAGCCAGTGCCCACCCCAGGTGGACCTCTGTACCAGCAGTTCCCAGGAGAAGCTGACTTGACCACCACCGTGCAGATCTTGGACAACAAGCAAGCTAGCTTGATGCCAGAGGGCGATGCCAGCGAGGATCTGGTTTCCTGGCTAAGCAGGTGTCACCCCTTCACAGCAGGAGCCCTGACATGGGGAGAAGCAGCTGCCACATTGCAGCCCTGCATGGCCCAAGCTCTTGAGGTGTCAGCCAAACTCTTGAATTTGTATGGATTTTTTTTTAAAAAGTTTGTGTATTTGGCCGGCGCCGCGGCTCAATAGGCTAATCCTCTGCCTTGCGGCGCCTGCACACCAGGTTCTAGTCCCGGTCGGGGCACCAGATTCTGTCCCGGTTGCCCCTCTTCCAGGCCAGCTCTCTGCTGTGGCCAGGGAGTGCAGTGGAGGATGGCCCAAGTCCTTGGGCCCTGCACCCCATGGGAGACCAGGAGAAGCACCTGGCTCCTGCCATCGGATCAGCGCGGTGCGCCGGCTGCAGCGCGCCAGCCGCGGCAGCCATTGGAGGGTGAACCAACGGCAAAAAGGAAGACCTTTCTCTCTCTCTCTCTCACTGTCCACTCTGCCTGTCAAAAAAAAAAAAAAAGTTTGTGTATTGATTTTCATTTATTTGAGAGGCAGAGCAAGAGAGAGAGAGCGAGCGAGCTTTTATTTGCTGGTTCACCCCCTCACTGCCTACAACAGCCAGGGAAGTCAGGAGCCAAGAACTAATTCTGGGTCTCCCACTCTCCCACGGGGGAGGCAGGGGCCTGAGTACTGGAGCCACCGCCTGCCACCTCCCAGGGTGAGCATAAGCAGGAAACTGGATCAGAAGCAGAGGCTGGGGCCGGCGCCGTGGCTCAACAGGCTAATCCTCCGCCTTGCGGCGCCGGCACACCGGGTTCTAGTCCCGGTCGGGGCACCGATCCTGTCCCGGTTGCCCCTCTTCCAGGCCAGCTCTCTGCTGTGGCCAGGGAGTGCAGTGGAGGATGGCCCAAGTTCTTGGGCCCTGCACCCCATGGGAGACCAGGAGAAGCACCTGGCTCCTGCCATCGGAACAGCGCGGTGTGCCGGCCGCAGCGCGCTACCGCGGCGGCCATTGGAGGGTGAACCAACGGCAAAAGGAAGACCTTTCTCTCTGTCTCTCTCTCTCACTGTCCACTCTGCCTGTCCAAAAAAAAAAAAAAAAAAGAAGCAGAGGCTGGGGTGGGAGGAGGGGCGGTACTGTGGGGCAGAGGGTTAAGCTGCCACCTGTGATGCCGGCATAACACAGGAGCACCTGCTGAAGTCCCTGGCTGTTCTGCAATTTTCCCTGCTAATGCACCTGGGAAAGCAGTGGAAAATGATTTAAGTCCTTGGGTCCCTGCCACCCATGTAGGAAACCAGGATGGAGTTCCTGACTCCTGGCTTTGGCTTGGCCCAGCCACAGCCATGTGGCCACTTGGGGAGTGAACCAGCGGATGCAAATTCTTTCTCTTTCTCTCTCTCTCTCTTCCTTTCAAATAAACAAATCTTTTTTTTTTTTTTTTTTTTTTGACAGGCAGAGTGGACAGAGAGAGAGACAGAGAGAAAGGTTCCTTTACTGTTGATTCACCCTCCAATGGCGCTGCGGCCGGCGCACCGCGCTGATCCGAAGCCAGGAGCCAGGTGCTTCTCCTGGTCTCCCATGGGGTGCAGGGCCCAAGGACTTGGGCCATCCTCCACTGCCTTCCCAGGCCACAGCAGAGAGCTGGACTGGAGGAGGAGCAACCGGGACAGAATCTGGCGCCCCAACAGGGACTAGAATTCGGGGTGCTGGTGCCGCAAGGCGGAGGATTAGCCTAGTGAGCTGCAGCGCCGGCCAACAAGATTTTTTTTTAAAGATTTATGTATTTTACTTGAAAGTCAGAGTTACACACAAAGAGAAGGAGAGGCAGAGAGAGAGGTCTTCCATCCGCTGCTTCACTCCCCAATTGACCGTAACAGCCAGAGCTGCACCGATCTGAATCCAGGAGCCAGGAGCTTCTTCCAGGTTTCCCACGCAGGTGCAGGGGCCCAATTACTTGGGCCATCTTCCACTGCTTTCCCAGACCATAGAAGAGAGCTGGATTAGAACTGGAACATCCAGGACTTGAACCGGCGTCCATACAGGATGGCGGCAGCTTTACCCACTACACCACAGCGCCCGCCTCAACAAAATAAATCTTAAATAAGGAAAGAAGCAGAAATGGGACTTGAACCCAGGCCCTCTGATACAGGATGCAGGAGCGATAGAACAGCTGCACCACGGTGCCCACCCCAGTTTGAAGTCAGTAACTCCCATAAGGAGAGGGTCTGATAAGGTTTCGCATTCCTGAGGGGAGGGGGGCTCTCTCCGTGGGAATTGACGAGCTGTCCTGACCGGCGCAGTGTCTGGGGTGGCTTCAAAGCTGCGTACGCGTTCCGTAAAGAGCACCTATGTGCCTTGTCGGTACACATGTAACCCAGAGGGTGGGGACCAAGCAAGAACAGGGGCACAGGAGCTGTGGCAGAGGAGCCGACACCGCTCACTCAGCACAGCCAGTCTCACACAGGCCGCTCCAGGAAGGCTGAGCCGCCAACGTGATCCGATCAGGCTCAGAGGCGGGGGGGGGGGGGGCATCACAAGGCCATGAAAGCAGAGTGGGCTGGAGCCTCATGCACACAGTGTGTGAGGACTTGGGTTGCCTAAGCAGGAAAGGCTCTCTGGCTGTCCTTTATTTGAAAGGCTGAGTGACAGAGAGAGAACGAGAGAGGGAGAGACAGAAAAAGATCTTCATCTGCTAGTTCACTCTCCGAATGCCCACAACAGCCGGGGCTGGGTCAGCCCACGCCAGGAGCCAGGAGCTTCATCCGATCTTCCTCATGGGTGACAGCAGTCCAAACACTTGGGCCATCCTCGGCTGCTTTCCCAGGCACATTAGCAGGGAGCTGGTTTGGAAGCAGAGCAGCTGGGATTTGAACTGACCTTCCAGTATAGGGCAAGAAGCAAACTAACGCCAGCACCGAGTGACCATGGAAGCCTGCCTGCCCATGTCCCCTCCCATTTGCCACACCTTAAAAAGACTGCAGGGGCCAGTGCTGTAGCATAGCAGGTAAAGCCACCACCTGCAGTGCCGGCATCCCAAATGGACACCGGTTCAAGTCCTGGCTGCTCCACTTCCAATCCAGCTCTCTGCTATGGCCTGGGAAAGCAGTAGAAGATGGTCCAAGTCCTTGGGTTCCTGCACCCACGTGGGAGACCCGGAAGAAGCTCCTGGCTCTGGATTCAGAGCAGCTCTAGCTGTTGAGGCCAATTGGGGAGTGAACCAGTGGATGGAAGACCCCCCCCAACCCCTGCCTCTCCTTCTCTTTCTTTCTAACTCTGAATTTCAAATAAATTAATAAATCTTAAAAAAAAAAAAAAGACTGCAGCACTGGCTGAGCTATTGGTTGCCATCAAGAGAGGGACTTGGAGCCAGAGACCCCTGCAGCTAAGCCAGGCCCACAGACCTGACCCACAAGAACCGTGCGTTGATGAATGTGTATTGTTTTAAGCTTCGAAGGTATTTTTCATTTTTGTTTTTAAATACTATTAATGAATTGAAGTAGCACCTTGACAGTAGGGACTCCATTTTGGAGAACCTGAGACTCCATTCTGGGAAGGTGCCCCCCCACACCGTGAGACTCTGGTCTGAAACCATGATCTAAAACAGTTGGACAACAGCAGTCCACTACATCACACTTGGCAGAGCATAGAAACCCCCTAGCATGATCGCTCAAGCTTGGAAGTGGATAGGCTGCACCTGGGTTAATGATAAAAATTTAATTTGTCTATGTCCTACATATGATTAAAATCAATACCTAGATTAATGTCAAGATTATAATTGGAGGCCCATGCCACGGCTCACTGGGCTAATCCTCTGCCTGCGGCGCCAGCACACCGAGTTTTAGTCCCGGTTGCCCCTCTTCCAGGCCAGCTCTCTGCTGTGGCCTGGGAGTGCAGTGGAGGATGGCCCAAGTGCTTGGGCCCTGCACCCCATGGGAGACCAGGAAGAAGCACCTGGCTCCTGGCTTTGGATAGGCGCAGTGCACCTGCCGTAGTGGCCATTTGGGGGGTAAACAAATGGAAGGAAGACCTTTCTCTCTGTCTCTCTCATTAACTCTGCCTGTCAAAAAAAAAAAAAAGATTATAATTGGAATTGTTAAGATTATAACTGGTATTGTCAAGATTATAATTGATACTAGTTTCGCATAGGTTTTAGGTCAGCTTGACCCCAGTAACCATGTATTCCCCTCCCGATTTTGTGGTTTTTGCCTTTATAAACCCTGTTGCTTTGGGCTTCAGGATTGAGAGTTCTTTAGGGCATGAGCCCACTCTCCACCACCAGCAATAAAGGACCATCAAATTTTATCAATGTGTGGTGTTCCTTTGTTTACACTCACTAAGGTACAACAGAATTAAGTCATTTTATTTGAAAGGCGGAGGGGGGGAGGTAGAGAAAGAGAGAGAGAGATCTCCTACTCACTGCTTCGTTCCTCAAATGCCGGCAACAGCTGGAGCTGAGCCAGATGGAAGCCAGGAGCCCAGAACTCCATCCAGGTCTCCCACAGGGATGGCAGGGACCCAACCACTGAGCCATCACCTGCTGCCTCCCAGAGTGCACATGTGCAGGAAGTTGGACTCAGCAGCTAAACCAGGACTTGAACCCTTGCTCTCCTCTATGGGTTGCAGGTCTTCCAAGTGGTGACTCAGCTCTTGAGCCCAAGACTCACCCCGGCCTCTAGGTTTTGGGGTAACTTGTCACATGGGCGTCAACAACTTGACACCCTAATATTCTTGTTTCCATGTGCCTAGCTTCTTGCTGTGAGCATCCATCCACACCTGAACTCAAACTCCAGCTCTTCAAAGTGTCTTTCTGGTCCCTCTTGCCCATTGGTTAGTCTCAACTTTATCATTCTGTGAAAAAAGAGTGAATGAGTTACGAATCACTATGGTGAAGAAATTAGCCACTAAATACATAAATGAACTTTCTCGTGTGTCAGATGGTGCCGTGCGCTTCTAGGGAAATAAACAGGACTCTGGACAGGCCTGAGTCTTCCGTCTAACCTTTGCTTAAATGCCAGCAAGGCTTACCAGCAGATGGAACACATCTCCCCCCCCCCCCCCACACACACACACAACACACACACACACATCCTCTCTCTGCCTTTGAGGGCAAATGTATCTATAATATGTGTGTGTGTGGGTAGTGGAACAGGATATGGTCCCAGAGAGCCTGTATGACCAATCCTTTGGGTGCTCATAGAGGGTTAGGTTACAATTTAAGGGCTTTCAGTTAAAAATAAGAGGGGAAATAAGAGATGGAGGAGCTAGTCTATAACTGTAATACAGTCTCGTTCTGCATACAGTCATACAGACTTACCTCTAAGGGTACAGCCTAAGAACCCGTCATGGGGATCCAAACCCATAAGAATCAGTAGTATAAATGCCATCTTCACTGTTAAAATGATCATATTAATGTTAAAGGCAACATATAGATCAGTCTAAGTTTCAAAGGGATGATATAAATAAGTTCAAGTACCCAGGAAAATAATAGAATTAAAAAGGAAGGAAGGACCAACATGAGAAGCAGTCCACACAGCAGACGCCTAGAATGACATTCCCAGTAAATAACACTCTGACCTCAGAATCAACCCTTAAGGGTTCCTGGTTGGGCCGAAAGACCTGCGAGAGCATTTCAGGTATGGAAAGCCACGACTCTGTGACAAACAATATCCTACATGGAGGATCTCTGTGAGACCTCAGAGGAAAGAAAGGGCCATCAAAGAAAGACACACTCTTCTCTGCAGGGAGGGCAGAACATCCACTTACTTCTGGCCGTGTCCAACTACCAATGGAGTTATGGTCGCAAAAGGCTTCCATAGCCTTGGGAGCCTATGTCAAGAGCCCCGGATGATCACTGACATCATAAAAAAGAGTGTTAATTGTTAAAGGAACAACAGTAGTCATTATGCACTTGCTCCCCATGGAGGAACTCTGGTGCTAATGAATTGTAAGATGAGAATCGACCTAAAATTTTCTCCCCAAACTATACTCTATATGTTGTGTGTGTGTGCGTGAGTGCAAATTGTTGAAGTCTGTGCTTAGCATGGAGTTGGTCCTCTGTATATAAAGCCATACAAACAATGAACCACAATGAAGAAGGAGATGGCAGAGGGAGAGGCAGGTGGGATGGGACCCAGGAGGGGGACTGGCAAGGGGGAAAGAACCAATATATTCCTAAAGTTGTATCTATGAAAAAATGCATTCATTAAATTAAAAAGAAAAAAAAAACAATGTAAGTGCTTTGCAGAAGTTGGAAGGAGAGCGAGTTCAGTTGGGGACAGAGGACAGACCACAGGTTGGGGACTAACCTGTGATGTCACAGCAACAACCGCTTTTGTGACTGGCAAAGAGAAGCTGGTTTTTACAAAGAAAAGAAAGTGTTTCCGGTTGACAGGGGCCCGGTGCAGGCCGCAGCCCCTGGGGACAGTCTGCCACCAGCAGGCAGGCTAATGCGTACAGCGGTTTCATGCTGCAGTGGGTTTTCCACAACCATGGGCTACAGTTCGTGAGTCTGTAGTGTGCCTGCTGTTCAGTAGGGGTAGCCAGGTTAGCTGGAGTGAAGACTATGTTTGTCCACGGTGCTTTTCCCTTGGTTTGGATTACCTCTATGAAGTGTGATGTCTGTTACTACCTGAGCATCCTTGACTTTGAAATCTTAATCTTAACAGCATTTAACTCTACTCTACCTGAAACCATAGGCTCTTAGGCTGTGGTACATATCACATTTGCATCAAAACTGGCCGCAACTTGGAATGAAACCTGTCCATCCAAAGGATCTCTCTGTACTTTAGGAGTGCACATAGATTTGTGTGCATCTTGCGTTATGGACTTTAGTCTCCTGGTTTCATTATTTTTCATTTATTCCATTACTTGCCAAGAGGAAAAAAAATGCACCACAAATAATACATTACATTGACTTTTTTAAAAAGATTTATTTATTTATTTGAAATGCAGAGTTACAGAGAGGCAGAGGGAGAGAGAGAGAGAGAGAGAGAGAGAGAGAGAGAGAAAGGTCTTCCATCTGCTGGTTCACTCCCCAGATGGCTGCAACAGCCGGAGCTGCGCCTATCTGAAGCCAGGAGCCAGGAACTTCTTCCAGGTCTCCCAACAGATGCAGAGGCCCAAAACTTGGGTCACCCTCCACTGCTTTCCCAGGCCATAGCAGAGAGCTGGATTGGAAGTGGAGCAGCCAGGACTCGAACTGGACCCATAGGGATGCCAGCACTGCAGGCGGCGGTTTTACCCATTATGCCACAGCGTCGGCCCCTACATTGACCTTTTTTTTTTTTTTTTTTTTTTTTTGACAGGCAGAGTGGACAGTGAAAGAGAGAGAGAGACAGAGAGAAAGGTCTTCCTTTTTGCCGTTGGTTCACCCTCCAATGGCCACCGCGGCTGGTGCGCTGCGACCGGCGCACCACGCTGATCCAAAGCCAGGAGCCAGGTGCTTCTCCTGGTCTCCCATGGGGTGCAGGGCCCAAGCACTTGGGCCATCCTCCACTGCACTCCCGGGCCATAGCAGAGAGCTGGCCTGGAAGAGGGGCAACCGGGACAGAATCCGGCACCCCAACCGGGACTAGAACCCAGGGTGCTGGTGCCACAAGGCGGAGGACCAGCCTATTGAGCCGCCGCGCCAGCCTACATTGACTCTTAATCTTAAAAAAAAAAAAAAATGCTGGCTGATGGCACAGGCACTCAGGTGTGGGTGCTGTCGATGGGGAACCTGCCTTTGCTCCCTCCCAGGACTCCCTGGAGGCCACAGAACTCACTAGAAAGTGTGACCACACCTGGCCCATTTGTGGCCCAGTTTGAGACCAGTGGTGGACCTGTGGCTCGTGTCTTTTCCCTCCTGAAGACTTTGGTTGCTATCCATAATAATAGCTGGGGCTGGATGACACAAGGGAGCTTCAGAAAGTTCGTGGAAGGTGGAATTTAGAAGATAAATTTGTTTTGGTGCAGAAATTTTGAAATCCATGCAAATGAGGGGGTCTCTAAAACATTCACAGAAAATGTACTTTAAGAAAAACTATGCGGCTCACTGGGCTAATTCTCCACCTGTGGCGCCGGCACACCGGGTTCTAGTCCCGGTTGGGACGCCGGATTCTGTCCCGGTTGCCCCTCTTCCAGTCCAGCTCTCTGCTGTGGCCCGGGAAGGCAGTGGAGGGTGGCCCAGGTGCTTGGGCCCTGCACCCCATGGGAGACCAGGAGGAAGCACCTGGCTCCTGGCTTCGGATCCGTGCTGCGCCGGCCATAGCAGCCATTTGGGAGGTGAACCAACGGAAGGAAGACCTTTCTCTCTGTCTCTCTTTCTCTCTCTCTCTCACTGTCTAACTCTGCCTGTCAAAAAAAAAAAAAAAAAAAAAAAAGAAAGAAAAGGAAAAAAAGAAAGAAAAGAAAAGAAAAAAGAAAAACTATGCATGGATTTTAAAACTTTTTTTGCAGCAAAATAAATTTCTTTTTTTAAATGGACTTATCTGCTCATTTAAAAGGCAGAACAGCAGAGAGAGAATGAATGATCTTCTGTCTGCTGATTCACTCCCCAAATGACCACATGGCCTGGGCTGGGCCAGGCTGATGCCAGGAGCCCAGATTTCCTCCCTGGTCTCCCACTGCTGCCTTCCCCATAGCAGGGAGCTGGATGGGAAGTGGAGCAGCCGGGACTGGAACTGGCATTCTGTTATGGGATGCTGGCATCGCAGGCGATGGCTTAACCCACTACTCCACAGCACCGGCTGCAGTAGATTTATGTTTTAATTCCATTTTGCACGAACATTTTGATGTGCCCTTGTATGCGCACAGCAAGGTGGTGTTTGCGTCGTCCCCCTGTCACTCCCCTGCCACTCCTGTCTCATCAACAAAGCCCGCCTGGCCTTTGTCACTGTGGTTAAGGGATGAGTCAGCCTGGTTTGTGCATCTGCGATGGAACACCAGAGGGTGGGTGGTTTCTGCTGAACAGAAATGTAGCAGCCCATGGTTCTGGAGACTGGGAAGTTCAAGATCAAGGGCCGGGCATCTGGCGAGGGCCTCTTGCTGTGTCTTAGTCTTAACACGATGCAGGCATTGCATGGCAGGCGGCCAGAGAGAGCCAGCCCACCCCTGTGACACAGCACTGGCATGGGTGAGATCCCGCCTCCCAGTACCATTTCAACATAAATACATTTCAGCAGGCGTCTCGGATCTCACAGACGCCCAGTCCGTGGCAGGACGCCCATGTGGTTTCGCTTGTAGTTGGGCAACCCTGGGGCACCCAGAGAATCGTGATGATTTAAGAGTGCGGTGGTGGCAGGGAGAACTTTCAAATATTCCCCCACGTCAAGGAGAGAAGCAATCTGGGGGCAGAAACCGAGAGAACTGCGAAGCGCTGAGCCCTGCAGAACGGCCCGGGCCCTGCCCTGTCTGTAGACAGGAAGTACCATCCTCCCTTTCCCAGGGGGACAAGCGCCAGGGGAACCCCCAAGCCTAGTGTGCCCTGGGGGGGGGGCGGCTGTGGGAAGTGGCCCAGTCCGTGCAGGTTGAGCTCCAAGAGCAGACAAAAGGTAAAGGAAGTGAGGCCATCTTGGCAGGTGTCAGTTGCCAAGGTGATGCCAAGGCCCAGAGAATTCCACGCCGCTTCCCAATTCTACGCCTGGGAAACCCTGGGGCACGGGAGGGGAGCAACCACAGGGCAGCCCTTATCACACACCTGTCACCCGGCAAGAAAGGAGCCAGAAATAGAGCTGTGGTTAAACAGCAGTCACACTGCCCGCACACCTGGGCTCTGTGGGCGGAGCTTTGAGGGGTAGGCTGATTGCCTTTGGAGATATTTATTTATTTATTTATTTGAGAGGCAGAGTTACAGACAGAGAGAGGGAGAGACAGAGAGAGAGGTCGTCTTCCTTCCACTGGCTCACTTCCCGGATGACTGCAAGGGCCGGAGCTGGGCGAATCTGAAGCCAGGAGTCAGGAGCTTCTTCTGGGTCTCTCACAAGCAGGCAGGGGCCCAAGGACTTGGGCCATCTTCTGCTGCTTTCCCAGGCCATAGCAGAGAGCTGGATGGGAAGTGGATCAGCTGGGACTCGAACCGGCACCCATATGGGATGCCAGTGCCGCAGGCAGAGGCTTAGCCTAGTACGCCACAGCACCAGCCCCACCTTTGGATATTTAACCTAACATCCCTCCTGGGCTGTACAAAATGATTTTTCTGGCCTCACATGGCCCCTGGGCCGGCCGTTCCCCACCTCTGGGTGGTGCTGTGTGTTTCACAGCGCTAACTATCTTGATCACAACGTGTGCTGTCATTGGCATTCCTATTGTATACCTGGGGTGCTATAGTTTGAATGCATCCCCCACATTTCATGCACTGGAAACTTAAACCTAAGTTTCAGAGATTTATGTATGCATTTAGTCGAAAGGATGAACGACAAAGAGAGGGAGAGAGAGAGCAGAGAGATTTTCCATCTGCTGGTTTACTTTCCAGATGATCTGCCAAGAGCCAGGGCTGGGCCAGGCCACAGCCAGGAGCCTGGGACTCCATCCGGGTCTCCCCTGTGCGTGACAGGGACCCAAGGCCTTGGGCCATCATCTGCTACCTCCCAGGTGCACTAGCAGGAAGCTGAGGAGCTGGGACTGGAATTGGTGTGCTGACATGGATGCTGGCATTGCAAGTGGCAGCTTAACCTACTACGCCACAATGCTGGCCCCCTCAATATTTTTTTTTAAAAAAATATTTATTTATTTATTTGAAAGTCAGAGTTACACAGGGAGAGGAGAGGCAGAGACAGAGAGGGATCTTCCATCTGCTGGGTCACTCCCCAGACGGCTGCAATGGCCAGAGCTGCGCCGATCCAAAGCCAGGAGCCAGGAGCTTCTTCCGGGTCTCCCACGTGGGTGCAGGGGCCCGAGCGCTTGGGCCATCTTCCACTGCTTTCCCAGGCACATTAGGTGGATTGGATGTGAAACAGCCGGGACTTGAACTGGCACCCATATGGGATGCCAGTGTTGCAGGCGGTGGCTTAACCTGTGCCACAGCGCTGGCCTCTGGGTGTATTCTCCTCAATTCACTGGTGATTGTGATGAGACAAAACCTCATGTAGGCAAACCCCCTGGCACAGGGCCTTGTTCACGCACAACTGGTTGCGATCTTGTGACAGCGGAGACACACATCCCGTCTTCTTCCCGGCCCTTGGCTCAGAGACCCCTGGGGTTCCCTGAGTGGCAGAGGTGTGAAGAGTGACTTGTGGACTTCAGGATAACCCCCTTTCAACCATTCCCAGGTGCATATTAATGATGGGGCTTCCTGGAGGGGGGGGTTGATGATCACCAGCGGAACCCACCCTGGAATCACAGGGTTGGAGCTTTGAATGCCCAGCCCAGGGACAGGAGAGGGGCTGGAGGTTGAGTTAATGGCCAATGGCCAGTGATTCCATCGGTCAGGCCTGTGTCATGGAGCCAGCATACAGATCTTAAACTAAGGCTGGGGAGAGCTCCCAGGTTGGTGGGTATCTGCAGGTGCTGGAGGTAGGGGACGGAGCACCACGACAGGGTTTGGGGGCTCCCCGCCTTCACCCCCACCCACCTTGCCCTCTGCGCCTCTGGGCTCAGTGGTTCCTGGGTGGGCACCTTCACCATCACCCATGCCACGGAAGCCCATGCTTCCTTCAATTTCGTGAGTCATTGTAGCAAATGACAGAGCCCAAGGAGAGGGTCGTAGGAATCAGATTTATGGCCCCAGGCTTGTTGTTGGCATCTGAAGTGGAGGGGCGGGCAGCCCCTAACCTGTGGGGTCCCTTCAATTCATTTGTAGGACGCCCAGCCCCCAGTTAGTGTCCCTAGGCAACTGGAGAATCGCTCAGTGCGGAAAACCCAGCCGTGCGGTGTCCGAAGGATTGTGTGACAGCGTAGAAAGAACCAGCGAGTTTGTTTTTCTCTAGTTGGGGGCAGCAGTGGGCTTGCAACATTTCCCTCCTGATATGCAATATAGATGCTTCTTAATGCATGGTGGGGTTCTGTCCTGATAAACCCAGTATGGGTCGAAATTACCAGTAGGGCAAAAATGCGAGTCAGGAGTGAGGCATTTGGCCTAGTGGTTAAGAGGCTCAGGTCTGGGGCCAGCACTGTGGTGCAGTGGGTTAACGCCCTGGCCTGAGGCACCAGCAACCCATGTGGGCGTCAGTTCGAGACCCGGCTGCTCCACTTCCAATCCAGCTCTCTGCTATGGCCTGGGAAAGCAGTGGAAGATGGCCCAAGTCCAAGACCCATGTGGGAGACCCGGAGGAGTCTCCTGGCTCCTTGCTTTGGATCGGCACAGCTCTGGCAGTTGTGGCCAATTGGGGAGTGAACCATTCGATGGAGGGCCTCTCTCTCTCTCTCTCTGCTTCTCCTCTCTCTGTGTAGCTCTGACTTTCAAGTAAATAAATAAATTAAAAAAAAAAAAAAAAGAGGCTCAGGTCCCACGTGGGACTGCCTGGGTTCAGTACTGGGCTCCAGCTCCTGGCTGCAGCTTCCTGCCGACGCACACCTCCGGAGGCAGCAGACACAGCAGACACTGGCTCAGATGGCTGAGTTCCTGCCACCCCCGCCCGAGGGAGACCCGGATGGAGTTCCCAGTTCTGGCTTTGGCCTGGCCCCAGTCCCAACTGTTGTGGGTATTTGGGGAGTGAACTGGTACACGGGAGGGCTCTCAACATTTCTCTCGCTTTCTCTCTCTCTCCACCCCACCCTTGCCTCTCAAATAAATAATAAAAAAATTATTTACTTTTTATTCATTTAAGGCTAACCTACCAGAACCACAGCTTAGCTGAGCCTAACTTTAAAAGTGCTTAGGGCCGTCGCCGTGGCTTAACAGGCTAATCCTCCGCCTTGCGGCACTGACACACCAGGTTCTAGTCCCGGTTGGGGCGCCGGATTCTGTCCTGGTTGCCCCTCTTCCAGGCCAGCTCTCTGCTGTGGCCCAGGAAGGCAGTGGAGGATGGCCCAAGTGCTTGGGCCCTGCACCCGCATGGGAGACCAGGAGAAGCACCTGGCTCCTGGCTTCGGATCAGCAAGATGCGCCAGCCGCAGCGGCCATTGGAGGGTGAACCAATGGCAAAAAGGAAGACCTTTCTCTCTGTCTCTCTCTCTCACTATCCACTCTGCCTGTCAAAAAAAAAAAGTGCTTAGAACATTTGTATTACCCTACGTTTGGACAAAATCACCTAACACCAAGTCTATTTTTTTTTAAGATTTATTTATTTGTTTGAAAGGCAGAGTCATGGAGAGGCAGAGGCAGAGAGAGAGAGAGAGAGGTCTTCCATTTGCTGGTTCACTCCTCAGATGGCCACAATGACCAGAGCTGCGCCTATCCGAGGCCAGGAACCAGGAGCTTCTTCCAGGTCTCCCATGCAGGTGCAGAGTCCCAAGCACTTGGGCCATCCTCCACTCCTTTCCCAGGCCACAGCAGAGAGCTGGATCGGAAGTGGAGCAGCTGGGACTTGAACCAGCACCCATATGGGCTGCCAGCACTGCAGGCACCTTTACAGCTTTACTGGTTATGCCACAGCACTGACTCCTATTTCATAATCAGGTGTTGACCGTCTCCTGTGGCTGGCTGGGCATTGTGGTTTGCTGCCAGTGCCCAGTGTCACAGGAATTAGCGTAGAGCTAATCACTGGGCTGGGCAAGATCAGAATTAGGAGTAGGAGTTGGCCACTGGGGTGAAGGCACTCTCACTGCGTATTGAAGTGCCAGGGTTCCCGCCTTGCGGCGCCGGCACACCGGGTTCTAGTCCCGGTCGGGGCACCGATCCTGTCCCGGTTGCCCCTCTTCCAGGCCAGCTCTCTGCTGTGGCCAGGGAGTGCAGTGGAGGATGGCCCAAGTGCTTGGGCCCTGCACCCCATGGGAGACCAGGAGAAGCACCTGGCTCCTGCCATCGGAACAGCGCGGTGCGCCGGCCGCAGCGCGCCTACCGCGGCGGCCATTGGAGGGTGAACCAACGGCAAAAGGAAGACCTTTCTCTCTGTCTCTCTCTCACTGTCCACTCTGCCTGTCAAAAATAAAAATAAAAAAAAAAATAAAATAAAAAAATAAAAAAAAAATGAAGTGCCAGGGTTCAAGGCCCAGCTCTGCTCTGTTTCCCGCTAACACAGGCCCAGGAGGCAGCAAGTGAGGGCTCAAATGCCCGGGACCATGCCCCCCGGAAGGCGTTCTGGGTTCCTGGCTTCAACCTGGTCCAGCCCTAGCTTTTACAGGCTTTTGGGGGAGTGGATCAGCAGATGGGAGACCTCTTACTCTGTGTGTGTGTGTGTGTCTGCCTTTCAAATAAATAAAAATCAACTTAAAAAATTTTAAATTAGCTGTTTTTTAAAATAAAGTATTTATTTATTTATTTGAAAGGCAGAATTAGAGAGAGAGAGAGAGAGAGAGAGAGAGAGACTGATCTTCCATCTGCAGGCTCATTCCTCAAATGGCCGCAGTGGTCCAGGGCTGGGCCAAAAGGAAGCCAGGAGGCAGGAACTCCATCCAGGTCTCCCACGTGAGTGCAGGGGCCCAAGCACTTGGACCATCTTCCACTGCTTTCCCAGGCGCGTTAGCAGGGAGCTGGATCAGGAGTGGAGCCATACAGGACGCCGGCACTGCAGGTGACGGCTTTACCCGGCTATGCTCCAACATCGGCGCCAGTCTTAGCTGCCAGGCGGAATGCCTGCTCCGATGAACGCTTGAAGACACTTCTAGTTAGGTGCTTCTATTCCAGTTCGCTTCTAATTCTGAGACTTGGCTGTGGTTTTCAATTTGGCTGGCTGTATAATTCCCTTTTACGTACATCTGAGTAAAACATGCAAGGAGGGAATTCTAAAACGCTAAGTCAAGATGGGACAGTCACTACAGCGGAACCGGAGTGCAGGAATCCTAAGAGCGCCCTGTGAAAGCCGAGCTTGGGAAACTCCTGGGGCCCGTCCCCAGCCCTGACAGCTGCCCCCGTGACTAGATTAGGATTCTCTTTAGGGAGTGCTAGTTGAAAATTAACTTCGGGCGACTCTGAAATTTTCAAATAGCCATCTATATGTCAGAGAGCTGGCTGTCGATAAAGGGCAGGTGGAGGAAAACCAGGATGTTGGCAGACCACATAACTCCCCACAGAGTTCCTCTGCTCTCTGCAGGGAGCCGGGAGCCCTGTGCACGTGGCAAAGCAGGCAGGGAGTTAGGTAGGGTAGGCGAGCTGGAATTTGTGCCAGCCCTGCCTTGTCATTTTATCCTTTTCCCTGACGATCTCACACACCTGCCTTCCCGGGAGGCCCCTGCGTCTCACCCAGGAGCAGGAAGCAGCCGCTATGATGGTCACGTGGAACTTAAATCCCGCACAGAGGCGACACAAAAATCCCAGAACTGCCTTCTGCTGGGGGACAGGGAAAGAACGTGAACTAAAGATGAAGGTCCCTGGGAGAAGAAGTCCCGGCTTTGAAAACTCAGACAGACTTGAGTTCAGAATCTCAGTCCCTGCTGTGTGACCTCAGGAAAATTACTTAACTTCTCTGAACCTCAGTTTTCCAGTCTGAAAAATATGATCAATAATAGTATAGCCTGGGGGGACTGGCGCTGTGGTGTAGCAGGTAAAGCTACTGCCTGCAGTGTCAGCATCCCATATGGGCGCCAGTTCGAATCCCAGCTGCTCCACTTCCAGTCCAGCTCTCTGCTTTGGCCTGGGAAAGCAGTAGAGGATTGGCCCAAGTCCTTGGGCCCCTGCACCCACGTGGGAGACCCGGAAGAAGCTCCTGGCTCCTGGCTTCGGATTGGTGCAACTCCGGCTGTTGCGGCCATCTGGAGAGTGAACCAGCGGATGGAAGACCTCTCTCTCTGTCTCTTACCTCCCTCTGTAACTCTTTCAAATTAATCAAATAAAATCTTAAAAAAAAAAAAAAAAGATACCCTGGGACAGAATAAGCCTAGTGATTAAGACACCTGTGTCCCACATCGGAGAACCTGGGTTCAGTACCTGTCTCTGGCTCCTGCCTCCGGCTTCCTGTGGACCCTGGCGGGTAGCAGTGAAGGTTCAAGTAACTGGGTTCCTGCTACCCATGTGGGAGCCTTGGATTGAGTTCCTGGCTCCTGGCTCCTGCCCAGCCCCAGCCCCAGTCATTGCAGGCATTTGGGGCAGTGAACCCACAAATGGGAGCTCTCTCGGTTTCTGTCTCTGCATCTCAAGTAAATAGTTTTAGAAACAGTCCTACTGCGTGCTCTCAGGTTTTGCAAGGGCTAGTCTATAAACACCTGTCACAGAGTAGACGCCCACAGCACAGGCGCCATGGGGTCGACTTCTGAGCTGGCACACACGGCACCTGCGCCAAACAGAGCCTTCTGCCAGCTGCAGCGGCTACACTTGTGCCCAGGGTCCCCGAGCCTACAGCGGCCAGAGCCCCCAGGTCCAGTCTGCCCAGGCTCCCATCCGCCCCTCCTTGTAGTCCACGCCTTCAGCAACCAAGAAACACTTCTTGGATGAATAAATTATTCATTCTGGAAAGAAGGGCTCAGGGCGAGTCTGGAGGAGCTGTTGGCCAAAATGGCAGTGGGGGCTGGTGCTGTGGTGTAGCGGGTAGAGCCCGCTGCCTGCAGAGCCGCATCCCATATGGGCGACAGTTTGAGACTCGGCTGCTCCACTTCCGATCCAGCTCTCTGCTGTGGCCTGGGAGAGCAGTAGAAGGTGGCCCATGTCCTTGGGCCCCTGCACCCAGGTGGGAGACCTGGAAGAAGCTCCTGGCTTCTGGCTTCGGATCGGCGCAGCTCCAGCCGTTGCGGCCAGTTGGGGAGTGAACCAGCGGATGGAAGACCTCTCTCTCTCTCTCTCTCTCTCTCTCTCTCTCTCTCTCTGCCTCTCCTCTCTCTGTGTAACTCTAACTTTCAAATAAATAAATAAATAAATCTTTTTATAAAAAAAATGGCAGTGACAGCAATCCCAGAGGAGGCCGAAGGAGAGACAGAGGGCGGACGAGGGCAGACCAGGAAGGGAAGGAGGCTTCAAGCTGAGCCTCTGGGGTCTCAGGTAGCGGGGACTAGAAGGGCAGATGCTTGTTCAGAGTGCGTCAGGTCGCAACCGCCTTAGGGACTGGCGCTGTGGCATAGCGGGTAGAGCCGCCGCCCGCAGTGCCCGCATCCCATATGGGCGACAGTTCGAGTCCTGGCTGCTCCACTTCCAATCCAGCTCTCTGCTAATGGCTTGGGAAGGCAGTGGAAGATGGCCCAAGTAAGTTCCTGGTCCTGGATTCAGATCGGCCGGGGGCGCGCGCACACACACACACACACACATTTTCCATGTGCTGGTCCACTCCTCACATGCCTGCGACAGCTGGGAGCCAGGAGCCAGGAGCTCCATGAGTGTCCCAGGTGGGTGCAGCGGCCCAGGCCCTGGAGCCTCCTCAGGCGCAGGAGCAGGGAGCTGGGTCGGAGGGGCCGAGTGGGCGGGACTGGGGCCGGCGTTCTGCTCCACGCCGGGCACCCGAGCCCCGGCTTGACCCACAGGGCCCCATGTCTTCTAGCATTCTCCCCCCTCACGGATTCTGTGCCTCTGCTGTTAGGACTCAGAGTGGGTACGGAGAGAGGTTCCCAAAGGCTCAACCTGCTCCCAGAGGCTGTGCGTCTGTTACTGCTCCAGTGGGCCCCGCCCTCCTTCATAGCCCGGTGTCCCTGAGAACAATTAGGGCTGCCGTGGAAGGGCGGGGAACGTTCTGACTAAATTCTGAGCATTCTACTTTTAGCTTATGGCCCTAAAATGACTAGGTGTGGCCTCCTCTGGTCTCCACCCACACCCCCTCCTGGGATGCAGTTTGTGATGGCAGGTACTGGAGCAGCTGTCTTGGAGCTGAGTAGAAACTCTGTTTCAAGGGCAACAGAAAAGTGGACTCCTTGACACAATGGGGCTGCCATTTTAGCCAGGGAGTACCTCCCCTTGGAGCTGTTATGTGAGGGGAAATAACTTTCTATCCTGCTTTGTTCGAGTCTTTGTTATAGCAGCCAAGCCGACACCTTAGCCCACACTTCCTCCTAACCTCAACCACGTATTTGAGCCACATTCTTCTGGAACTCTGCTCCCAAGGCTGATCACGCTGGGTAGGAACCTTCCCCCGCTCCAGCTGACCTCCCTCCACCCGGTCCCAGTAGCCCCCTGGGGCATAGGGCCCTACCACAGGCAGAAAGACAGTGGGGCTCCCTGAGTAGCTTGGGGCAAGCTCCGCAGTGTATTTTGTTTGTTTGTTTGTTTGTTTTTTGACAGGCAGAGTTAGACAGTGATAGAGAGAGAGAGAGAAAGGTCTTCCTTCCATTAGTTCACCCCCAAATGGCTGCTACGGTCGGCGCACCGCGCTGATCCGAAGCCAGGAGCCAGGTGCTTCCTCCTGGTCTCCCACGCGGGTGCAGGGTTCAAGCACTTGGGCCATCCTCCACTGCACTCCCAGGCTACAGCAGAGAGCTGGCCTGGAAGAGGGGCAACCGGGACAGAATCCGGCACCCCAATTGGGACTAGAACCCGGGGTGCCGGTGCCGCAGGCAGAGGATTAGCCTAGTGAGCCACAGTGACAGCTCACTGTGTTTTCAACCCCATTTTTCTCCCTCTTGCATCTGGATGTCATCACTCCCAACACAAGGGGGCTTCCTACCAACACAGCACAACTGACCAGATCGGACGGGGCGAGCGTTTGGCGCGGTGGTTAAGAGGCTGTTGGGACACCTGCATCCCATAGCAGGGAGCCTGGTTCACACCCGGCTCCTCTGCTTCTGATCCGGCTCCCTGCTGAGCTGCATCCTGGGAGCCAGGGGGTGAGGGACCAAACACCAAGGTCCCTGCCACCCACCTGGGAGGCCAGGTTGAGTTCCTGGCTCCTGGTTTCAGCCTGGCCCAGCCAGGGAATAGAAAATTCTCTCTCTCTTGGGGCCGGCACTGTGGTGCAGCAGGTTAACGCCCTGGCCTGAGGAGCTGGCATCCCATATGGGTGCCAGTTCAAGACCTGGCTGCTCCACTTCCGATCCAGCTCTCTGCTGTGGCCTGGGAAAGCAGTCGAAGATGGCCCAAGTCCTTGGGCCCCTGCACCCGTGGGGGAGACCTGGAAGAAGCTCCTGGCTTCTGGCCTCGGATCAACACAGCTCCGACCATTGCAGTCAACAGGAGAGTAAACCAGCGAATGGAAGACCTCTCTGACTCTCTCTCTCTGTCTCTCTCTCTCTGTCTCTCTCTCTCTCTCTGCCTCTCCTCTCTCTCTGTGTATGTAACTCTGACTTTCAAATAAATAAAATAAATCTTTTAAAAAATTCTCTCTCTCTGCCTTTCAAATAAATCAAATAGAATCTTTTTTTAAAAAAGGCAACAAAAGACACATTCATAGCATAGGGCAAAGCAGGCACACCATCTCCCCAGATACACATGCTGAACACACACACACACACAGTGGGCACGCTCTTACGCTCTTATTGGCTCATGCAAATGCAGACACATGCGGGCAGCCCGCAGGCCAGGAGGAAGGCACACCACAGGCCACAGCTGCCTGGCTGTGTTTATTGTCCCTGCCACCCCCGGAGGGAGCGCCACTTCCTCCAGCTAGGGTTCCTCTCCTGGGGCTTCCTCACTCCGCCTCTGGATCCCCATGCTGCCCCCTTTCTGGGGCTGGGGGTGCTTGCTGGGTGGCCCCTCTGTCCTCGGGCAGGGGGAGATGGGGGGGCGAGCAGCCTGGATCCTGCCCACCAGGTCCTGGTTCTTCCGCAGTTCCGTCTCCATGGGTGGGTGTGGTGTCCGTGGTCTGGCCTCATCTGGGGGAGGACCGGACAGGGGGCGAAGGGGCATGGAGGCTGAGTTCTTGCTCTGCTCCCCCCCCCCCCCCGCAAGGATCTGACCCTCCCTGGCCTCCCATACAAAAGGTCTGCTTTCCCCCTTTCGCATTGGCCCCTAGGAAGCTCAGAGCCAGGCGTAGTCTTTCCACTCTAGGTTGAGACCACCTGCTCACACACTTTCAGTCCTGTCCTTTGGGACCGAGGCGCCTCCGCGGGCTCCCTGGGGCCCCCAACTGCCTACCTCCAGCTGTGCCTCAGCGCCGGGCCTTTTTTCTCTCCGAGTTCTGGAACTTGGTCACCAGTTTCCTCTCGTGCCCACCAGGACTGGGGCGGTTGGTGTTGGCCGCAGCCTCTCTCTTGCTGCGACCTTTCCGACCTCCCCCTCCTGGTAAACCAGGGAGCAAGCAGTCAGCAGAGCTGGGGGGCCAGGAGAGAGGCCTTGGAGGGGAGGCAGGGGTGGGGCTGGGGGCAGCTCCCAGGCAGTCCTACCCTCTTGCCCCACCCCCACCCCACTGTGGGTGTGGGTCCCAGGGTAGCACCCAGTGGACAGGGCTCAGGGTCAAGGTTGGCTAGGAAAGGGTGAGGGGGGGGTCTCAAGTGTTGGGGGGACCGGGAGAGTTAGCAGGGGAAGGACCAGGCTGGCGGCAGAGCCAGGTCTTACCCGGACAGGGGTCGGCCAGGCTGTAGAGATCATACTCATCCAGGCTACCCTCGTTGTTCTCGGGGCCCAGGGGCTGCTGGGAGGGGCTGGCTGCAGGCGGCAGGGTGGCCATCCTGTGTGGCCCAGGCGCGCGCACGGTCTCCTTCCTTTGTGTCGACTCGCCTCTCCTCTCCTCTCCCGGCTCCTGGACCCTGCTTATAAGCCTGTGTCTCCGCACAGAGCAGAGCTCCAGCCCCTTGGCCTGGCTGATGCAATCTGGCCCCTTCCCAGAGCCCAGCCCGCAGCCTCCTCCCCCTCCCAGCCCGCCCAGCCCGGTGGTTTTGGTGTTTTCCGTGGAGGAGATCCCGAACCCCTCGCTGGGGATGAGGCAGGAGGCGGGGTCTGGATGTAAACACATTGAGGGGGGGTCTTGGCCAGCAGCCCAGGGACCTCACGTGGGCCACTTCTTCCTGTCCGCCTGCCCCCTCCACTGCCCTCTGCCGTGTGCTTTTGTGTGTGTGTGTGTGTGTTTGCGCCTCCTGGCTTGGGGTTGCACCCACCCAGCTGACCCCACCCCACCCCGATTCTGGCTTGGATTCAGGACCTGGTGGCGGAACAGGGAGTGAAGAGGGAGGGAGAGGAGAGATCAACAGGCCAGGCTCATGGCCTCCTCCCCCATCAACCCCAAGGCCCTCCCCTTTATTTAAATGACTGACTTGTTGATTTTGCCTGTTGATTTGACTATCTTTGGGAGGCAGAGAGACAGCAAGAGACCTCCCCTGTGCTGGATCACTCCTCAGATAACCTACAACAGCCATAGCCAGAAGCTGGGAACTCCATCCGGGTCTCCCACGTGGCTGGCGTTGGCCCCAGCACAGGAGCCATCACGGCCGCCTCCCAGGGTGCATGTTAGGAGGAAGCTGGGATCAGAAGCAGGACTGGGACTCGAACCCAGGCCCTCTGATATGCATGCAGGCATCCCACGCAAGGTCTTTTTTTTTTTTTTAATCTGTTTATTTGAGAGGCAGAGTGTGAGAGAGAAAGGAGAGAGAGAGAGAGAGAGAGAATCTTCCATTTACTGGTTCAAGTCTCCAATGGCTAGGGTTGGTCCAGGCCAAAGCCAAGAACCAGGAAATCTATCCAGAAAATTTCACCTGTGTGCAGGGGCCCAAGCACTTGGGCCATCTCCTGCTGCCTCCCAGGCACATTAGCAGGGAGCTGGATGGGAAGTGGAGCAGCGGGGACAGGAACTTGCCTCTGATATGGGATGCTGGCATCAAAAGAGACAACTTAACCTGTGGCACCCTAGCAGCAGCCCCCCACACAGCGTCTCAGCTGCTGAATCAGATGCCCACCCATCTCCCCTTTTTTATGACACCTTGGAAGGCCCCCTTTAATATCCCGAAATGGGGTCCCTAGGTAACCCGCCTCCCCTGGGAGGGAGGCAGCAGGGTGGTTGAGAGTGTGGGTTCAAACTCCATCCCCCACCTGCTGGGCGACCTTGGACAGATCACTAAACCTCTCTGTGCCACCATCTTCTCTGTAGGACAGAGGATGCCCCTGCTGGGAGGGGCTGGGGAGAGACCACGTGGCCAGGCTCCTATGCCAGCGCCTGCTTGAGGGGGGAGCACTCGGGTGAGCTTCCCCAGTTTCTAAAAGCTTCCCCTGCGGCAAAGGAGACACAAGAAGGAACTTGATTTTAATAACATGCTTCAAATACGTTGTTTCAAATAATCTGTTTCCAAAAGTATGGGTACCCGCGAGGTGGAGGAGGCAATGAAGTGAACACGGGTCTACCCGTCTTCGCAGGGTTGGGGGTGAACTTCAGGATGACCTTGGCATTCCGCGGGCTTCTGCATGCACTTGGAGCAGGAAGCACGTGGACGCGGAATATTCCGCTCTCGCCTGAACGGCCTGAGCCGCGTGAGTCACGCTGGCACAGGCAGCACATAGCCTGTTCCCGAAACTACCAGGTGCTCCCTGCTCACACTTGGCCGTGAGCCTGCTGCCTCCAGAGGCATTTCCTGGTTAGACTCCTCCACCCCCACCCCCACGCCCGGCAACAGTGCAGACTCACCCGCTGTTTTTATTGTATTTTTAAAAAATGTATTGGAGGGGGGACCAGCGCTGTGGTGTAGCAGGTTAAGCTGCCGCCTGCAGTGCTGGCATCCCATATGGGCGCCGGTTCGAGTCTCAGCTGCTCCTCTTCCGATCCAGCTCTCTGGGAAAGCAGCAGAAGATGGCTCAAGTGCTTGGGCCCCTGCACCCGCGTGGGAGACCCAGAAGAAGCTCCTGGCTCCTGGCTTTGGATCGGTGCAGCTCTAGCCATTGCTGCCAATTGAGGAGTAAACCAGCAGATGGAAGACCTCTCTCTCTGTCTGTCTCTATTTGTCACACTGCCTCTTGAATCAATAAATAAATACATCTTTTAAAAAATAAATAAAGCATACTGAAAAACATTTATTTGAAAGGCAGGCAGAGAGAAAGAGAGAGATCTTCTATATGCTGGTTCGCTCCCCAAATGCCTGCCACAGTTGGGGCTGGGCCAGGCTGAAGCCAGGAGCCAGGAGCTCTATCTGGGTCTCCCACATGGGTGGCAGAGGCCCCGGGCACGTGAGCCATCATCTGCTGCCAAGGTGCACATTCCCGGGAAGCTGGAAAGCAGAATGGGGACTCGAACCCAGACACTCCCGGATGGGATGCGAGCATCCCAGGCAGGGTCTTCGTGGCTGAACGCCCCTTGCCCCACCCCCAGCCTGTGGAACCAGAAGCCACACTTCAGCTCCGAGCTCTCCCCTCCACTCACGCAGAAGGAAATGTTCCTTTCCCTTTGCAGGCTGGGTGACTCGTGGGTTCTTCGACACCTGAGAAATAACGTGAGGACAGGAGGACGCCTGCATCCAGCGGAGATTGGCCAGTAACAGGCCAGGTGGGGCCGGCACTGGGGAGCAGTGTGTTAAGCCACATTCTCCCCTGCGGAGCACTAGTTCGAGTCCTGGTCGCTCCACTTCTTATCTGTCTCCCTGCTAATGTACCTGTGATGGCAGCAGATGGTGGCCTAAGTACTTGAGCCCCTGCCACCCATGTGGGAGACCCGGATGGGGCTCCTGGCTCCTGGCTTCAGCCTGGCCGTGCCCCAGCCATTGCAGCCATCTGGGGGTGAAGCAGAAGGTTGAATACCCACCCCACCCCCCTGCTCTCTGTCTCTCCCCCTCTCTCCCTATTACTCTGCCTTTCAAATAAATAAATAAATCTTTAATAAAATAAGATGGCCAGATGATAAGAGGAAGATAGCCTTACTGTGGAGACAATCAGGAAGCAGTGTTCTCAGAAAAAGGTGGGTCTTATCCCTGAGTGTACAGTGGCCCCCACTTACCCACGGGTTCACTGTCCATGGTTTCAGTTGCCCATGGCCACCTGGGGTCCTAAAGTATTAGATGGAAGATTCCGGAGATGAGCAATGCATGCACTTCAGCGTGCATGCCCCTCTGAGCAGCGGGGTGAAGTCT
Organism: Lepus europaeus; assembly: GCF_033115175.1. Taxonomy (NCBI): domain Eukaryota; kingdom Metazoa; phylum Chordata; class Mammalia; order Lagomorpha; family Leporidae; genus Lepus; species Lepus europaeus. The sequence continues at coordinate 24,689,321 of NC_084847.1, forward strand.
CACGCTGGCCGCTGTCTCCACTGAGAAGTGAGCCGCCGTCAGTCCAGGGAGTCACCGCCTGCCAGTCACTTAGCGGCCGTCTCCGTTGTCAGATCCTCTGTCCTGAGAGCCACTGTTGAAGGGCCTGTTACGTGGCAGCTGTGTCACCATGCCTCTGGCCTGCATCTCACTCGGTCTCATCAGGTGGACCCTGTATCGTCTCACATTGCCACCAAAAGGGAGGATACAGAACAGTAAGATGTGGGAGAGAGAGCGAGAGAGCGAGCATTCACGTAACTTTCATTATGGTGAATTGTGCACGGGTTGTCCTGTTTTATTGTTAGCTATTGCTGTTCATCTCTTACTGCACCCGGTTTATAAACGCAGCTTTATCGTAGGCATGAACAACCGGAATTCCAAACCTCCCTGGGAATGAAATCAAGAGCGCAGTGGGGGAGGCGTTCGGTGCAGTGGCTGACACAGCTCGGGACACCTGCAGCCGCAGTGAGAACTTGGGTTTGGTCCCAGCTCCGCTCCTGACCCAGCTCTCTGCTACTGCCCCCTGGACCACAGCAGGCGATGCCCCAAGTACTTGGGTCCCTGCCACCCACATGGGAGACCTGGGTCATGTCCAGGCCTCCTGACTTGGGCCTGGTCCAGCCCTGGCAACTGCCGGCTCTGGGGAGTGAACCAGTGGATGAAAGATCTCCACCTATCTTTCTGTCTCTGTCTCTCTGCCTTTCAAATGAATAAAAAATAAATATATATGCATATGTTTATTTTGGTGCCAAAACAATTAGAAATCCATGCATAGGAGTGTGCACAGGAAAACGCAAAGTGTACATGACACCGAGCCCGTGCTCTGTGCCTTGGGCGCAGGTGCTGGATAGCAGCAGGCCCTGGTCTCCATGGCCTCCCAGCCTCCCTCCCTCAGCTCTGAGTTTCCTTGCCCTGATCTCACTCAAATGAACTTGCTAAGTCGAGGGAGGGGTCCTCTGGCGTTCCTGAGAACAAGATCCGGGGGTCATTTGTCTCCTGCTGGCCCCACTGAGAAACAGGTGCTTCCCTGCCTGGCCCCTCCCCCAGCCCCAGGAGTCCTGTGAGCGGCTGGAGGAGGCACACTCTCTGGTTTCTGTCTGCTCACGTGTACAGGGGCAGAGAGAGCGCCCACGCGTGCAGCGGCTCAGCCCAGAGCCGGGCAGACGGCGTGGCTTCCCCCACCATTCTGGGCTGGAGGAAGAGCGAGGCTCGGGGAGGGACGTGCTCAAGGTCCCAGCACCTGGGAGTCGGGGAGAATGCCTCCCACAATCTGCCTGACCCCACGGGCAAGACTCTCTGTGAGCCAGCCCTGGTGGCCAAACAATGGCACAGCTGTCACCACGCTGCGGACGGAGCCACCTGTCACGGCTTCCTCGCTCCCTTCCCAAACGATTTATTAGTTTGGCCCAAGCCCCGAACTGAGGAACCCAGAGAGACACCGTGAGCTGCACCTGCTGGCAGCCAGCCCATCGCACTCCTTCCTGCCCGCAATACCAGTCAGAGCAGCATACGCCTTTATCCTACCGTCCTGGTGTTATCCCGCTGCTTCATAGTCTTGGGTTCCCAGTACCAGGAAGTCTCTTGAAGCATTGTTTTTATTTGCTGCTTTTCCATGATCTGTGTCCCCTAGAAGTCACCCGCTGGTTTAGTTCCGTGCGTGGTTACAAGAGTAGGCGCTGGAGCGGGACACTGGGGACCCAAGCTTGGTCCTGTGCTTTGCTAGCTGTGTGACCTTAGACAAGGTATTTAACTTCTCTGTGCCTTTTTCCCCTCTTTTATAAGATGGGGATTAGGGCTGGCACTGTGGCATAATGGGCTAAGCCTCGGCCTGCAGGGCGGGCATCCCATATGGGTGTCAGTTCAAATCCTGGCTCCTCCACTTCTGAGCCAGCTCTCTCTGCTATGGCCTGGAAAAGCAATGGAAGAAGGCCCAAGTGCTTGAGCCCCTGCACCCAATGGGAGACCAGGAAGAAGCTCCTGGCTCCTGGCTTTGGATCGGCTCAGCTCTGGCTACTGAAGCCATTTGGGGAGTGAACCAGCAGATGGAAGACCTCTCTCTCTGTCTCTCTCTCTGTAACTCTGTCTTTCAAATAAATAAAATAAATCTTGAAAAAAAAAAAAAAAAAGATGGGGATTAACAGTGGTACCTACCTGGTGGGATTGTTGTGAGGATTGAAAGGCCAACACTACTCAATAAATGTTTGCTATTTTCATTATCAATATTGTTCATTAGGGCAGGAGTTTTACCTGTCCTTTAAAAAATATTTATTTATTTGGAAGGCAGAATGTCAGAGAGAGAGAGAGGGAGGGAGAGACAGAGAGAGGGAGGGAAGACAGAGAAGTGAGAGTGAGAGTGAGAGCAAGAGTGAGAGAGAGAGAGAGAGAGAGGGAGAGAGAGGGGGAGGGAGGGAAGAAAGAGAAAATGAGAGAGAGAGAGAGAGAAAGAGAGAGAGAGAGAGAGAGAGACATCTTGTACCTGCTGGGCCACTCCCCTAACAGCCGCAACAATCAGGGCTGGGCCAGCTGAAGTCAGGAGCCAGGACCTTCACTGGGCGCCCCCCCAACCCTGAGTGTCAGGGACCGAGGTGCTTGGGCCACCCCCTGCTGCCTGCCTGGCACTGGGCCCCCCACCCTGAGTGTCAGGGACCGAGGTGCTTGGGCCACCCCCTGCTGCCTGCCTGGCACTGGGTCCCCCGCCATGAGTGTCAGGGACCGAGGTGCTTGGGCCACCCCCTGCTGCCTGCCTGGCACTGGGTCCCCCACCCTGAGTGTCAGGGACCGAGGTTCTTGGGCCACCCCCTGCTGCCTGCCTGGCACTGGGTTCCCCCCCCCCCCCATGAGTGTCAGGGACCGAGGTGCTTGGGCCACCCCCTGCTGCCTGCCTGGCACTGGGTCCCCCCCCCCATGAGTGTCAGGGACCGAGGTGCTTGGGCCACCCCCTGCTGCCTGCCTGGCACTGGGTCCCCCTCCATGAGTGTCAGGGACCAAGGTGCTTGGGCCACCCCCTGCTGCCTGCCTGGCACTGGGTCCCCCCCATGAGTGTCAGGGACCGAGGTACTTGGGCCACCCCCTGCTGCCTGCCTGGCACGTTAGCAGGGAGGGAGCTGGATCAGAGGCAGGGTGGCCGGGAATCACACCGGCACTCTGTCCCATGTGGGATGCCAGTGTCCCAAGTGCAGCTTAGTCCCCTGCACCACCCTGCAGGCCCCCGTCTGGCCTGTCTTATCCTTATGTTCTCAACCGCCTGGCGCGCAGTCAGAGCTCAATCACTGATTCGTAGCACACGCGAAGCGTCGCAAAGCTCAGCTCCCACATGCTCTGCTCTGCGGGCCCCTAGGGAACCACAGAGACACTGGGATTGCCCTTGACAGAGCCAAGGTAAAGGTCCCCCTGGCCTGGATCTGGAAGGGCGGGAAGGAAGCCAGACTCTGCGGAGAGGGACAGGCTCAGCGCAGGTGGCCAGGAGAGAAAGGACTTCCCATCCCTAGGGCATGGACCAAAGGTGAGTCAGCAGGAAAAGTCAAGGGCTGGGTGTGGGTCCTCAGCCACCAGGAAGGTTCTTTCTGCGTTAGGATTATTCTTTGTGACATTCCAGAAGGTTCTGGGGCCCATCTATTAGCCTGTTTAAACTGTGGGGCCGGGGGCCCTGGAGAAAGATTGGTCCGTGGGGCAGACCACAGGACCCACCCGGTGCCAGGAGTTCAATGATCCAGACCAGGAAACCAGGCTAAGCTGGGGGATGTGGCAGTCACTGGCTGCAAAGACCAGAAGCTTCAGGGCTATCTTAAAAATACTATCTATGGGCCGGCGCTGTGGTGTAGCAGGTAAAACCACCACAGGCAGCGCCAGTTCAAGTCCCGGCTGCTCCACTTCCAACCCAGCTCTCTGCTATGGCCTGGGAAAGCAGCAGAAGATGGCCCGAGTCCTTGGACCCTTGCACTTGCGTGGAAGACCTGGAAGAAGCTTCTGGCTCCTGGCTTTGGCCTGGCCCAGGCCTGACTGTTGTGGACATTTGGGCAGTGAGCCAGAGGGTGGAAGATCTCTCCCTTTCTCTTTTTGTGTCTCTTTCTCTCCTCTCTCTCTGTAACTCCGCCTTTCAAATAAATAAATAAATCTTTAAAAAAAATACTCTCTGTGTCTCTACATCTGCTGACAAGTAGGCCATGAATCAGCACACATATGAGTCATCTTGCAGAGGGAAAGAAAAAGGAAACACACATGACTTGTGCTTACTCAGATGTGGACAGATTTTACAAATCATCTTGCTTGAAATGCCTCTTTAGATAGGTAGTTACTTTATAGCAAAGACTTCCACAGAAATTAAAATTTTTATAGCAACAGGGTCATGCCACAAAGCTCTTGAATCTGGAAGGGATTTTGAAGGGGATATTTTGGGGAGAGGGGGCGGTAAGAGGTGTCCACTACCCTGGTGCAGGAGGTAGAGGTTCTTGTCCATAGGGAACTTAATCATTAATCATTAAAGGGGGACACATCATTCTGCTTGTAAAAAAATTTATTTATTGGGCCAGTGCTGTGGAGCAGTGGGTTAAGCCTCTGCCTGTGGCACCAGCATCTGGTATGGACACAGGTTGGTGTCCCAGCTGCTCCTTTTCCGATCCAGCTCTCTGCTGTGGCCTGGGAAAGCAGTGGAAGATGGCCCAAGTCCTTGGGCCCCTGCACCCACATGGGAGACCCAGAAGAAGCTCTTGGCTCCTGGCTCCTAACTTCAGGTCAGCTCAACTCTGGCCATTTGGGGATTGAACCAGCAGATGGAAGATCTTTCTCTCTGTCTCCCCCTTTCTCTATTTATTTGAGAGGTAGAATTACAGACAGTGAGAGGGAGAGACAGAGAGAAAGGTCTTCCTTCCGCTGGTTCACTCCCCAAATGGCTGCAATGGCTGGAGCTGCGCTGATCTGAAGCCAGGAGCCAGGCGCTTCTCCTGGTCTCCCATGCAGTTGCAGGGGCCCAAGCACTTGGGCCATCCTCCACTGCCTTCCCAGGCCACAGCAGAGAGCTGGATCGGAAGTGGAGCAGCTAGGACTAGAACTGGCAACCATATGGGATGCCAGCACTGAAGGTGGAAGATTAACCTATTGTGCTATGGCGTCAGCCCCGAAAAGTCAATCTTAAAAATATAAATTTGGGGGCTGACGCTGTGGCATAGCAGATAAAGTTGCTTTCTGTGGTGCTGGCATCCCATATGGCTGCCGGTTTGAATCCTGGCTACTGCACTTCCAATCCAGCTCCCTGCTAATGTCCTGGGAAAGCAGTGGAAGATGGCCCAAGTGCTTGGGCCCCTGCATCCATGTGGGAGACGTGGAAAAAGTTCCTGGCCCCTGGCTTCAGATTGGCTCAGTCCTTGCTGTTGTGGCCCATTTGGGAATGAACCAGCAGATGGAAGACACCTCTCTCTCTCTCTCTCTCTCTCTCTCTCTCTCTCTCGCTCTCTCTCTCTCTTTCTCTTTCTCTCTCTGCCTCTGCCTCTCTGCAACTCTGCCTTTCAAATAATATTTTTAAAAATATATAATTTGAGGCCAGCACCGCAGCTCAATAGGCTAATCCTCTGCCTGCAGCGCCAGCACACCAGGTTCTAGTCCCAGTTGGGGCGCCAGATTCTGTCCCTGTTGCTCCTCTTCCAGTCCAGCGCTCTGCTGTGGCCCAGGAGGGCAGTAGAAGATGGCCCAGGTCCTTGGCCCCTGCACCCACATGGGAGACCAGGAGAAGCACCTGGCTCCTGCCTTCGGATCAACGCAGTGCGCCAGCCGCAGCAGACATTGGGGGGTGAACCAACGGCAAAGGAAGACCTTTCTCTCTCTCTCTCTCACTGTCCACTCTGCTTGTCCTATATATATATATAAATGTATATATATTATATATATATTATATATATATATATATAAAATTTGGGCACCGGGTTCTAGTCCTGGTTGCTCCTCTTCCAGTCTAGCTCTCTGCCATGGCCCGGGAGGGCAGCGGAGGATGGCCCAGGTGCTTGGGTCGCTGCACCCGCATGGGAGACCAGGAAGAAGCACTTGGCTCCTGGCTTCAGATTGGCGCAGCGCCAGCCATAGCGACCATTTGGGGAGTGAACCAATGGAAGGAAGAATTTTCTCTCTGTCTCTCTCTCTCTCAGTCTATAACTCCACCTGTCAAATAATATATATATATATATATATATATAATTTGACTTTTTAAAAAAGATGTATCTATTTATTTGAAAGTCAAAGTCACAGAGAGAAAGGGAGAGACAGAGAGAGATCTTCTATCCACTGGTTCACTTCCCAAATGGCTGTAGCAGCCAGTGCTGGGCTGATCTGAAGCCAGGAGCCAGGGGCTACATCCGGGTCTCCCAGGTGGGTGTAGGGGCCCAAGGACTTTAGCTATCCTTACTGCTTTCCCAGGCCATTAGCAGGAAGCTGGATCGGAAGTGGAGCAGCCAGGACTCAAACCATCGACCATATGCGCTACTAGCATTGCCGGCAGTGGCTTCACCCACTGCACTACAACGCTGGGCCGTATAGTTTAGACTTTTAATTCACACATAGCAGTCATACTTGTTTATGGGGTGCGGTGTGACTGGACAATGCGCCCCGACTGGGCAGCAAACGACCTTCATAAGAGCTCATGCATTTCGTCCCTTTCCTTCCTTGAATTCCACGTGTACTCTGCCACCTTCTGGCCATGACGTGTCCTCCTGTGTGCACCTCTAGGGACAAAAACCATTACATGATAAATGCATGCAACAGGACTTCAAACAGTTATTGGAAAGCATGCATTCTCTGTTTAAAAATTTTTATGTTCCATTTTTATTTGAAAGGCGGAGACAAAGAGACACAGAGCTCTCATTCCATGAATGGTTCACTTCCCAAATGCCCGCAACAGCCAAGGCTGGGCCAGGCTGAAGCCAGGAGCCTGGAACTCTATCTGGGCCTCCCACATGGTTGGCAGGGACCAGGTACTTGAGCCATCCCCTGTGCGTTAGCAGGAAGCTGGATAGGAAGCAGAGGAGCGAGGACTGGACACAGGCACTCTAATATGGAATGTGGGCATCCCAATTATTGTTCCACAAGCCCCCCCCCCCCCATGTCCATTCTTAAAAGATCACTCTGGCCAAAATAGATGAGAGGAGGTACCAGCCTTGCTCAGTCGCATTGGGTGGATCCACATCCCAGGGAAATATTCACAGAGGCCACTAGGGGGCAGGCGTGAGGCAGTTCACAGCAGCTCCGTGGTACCCAGCAGGCAATGCAGATATGCCTAAGAGCAAATAACGAAACCGCGAATTAAGTAAGGACAGGTCTGAACAGAGTGCTGAGTGGAAGAAGAAAGAAGGAACGCGAGAGTTAGGATACCACATAAGTGAACTGAAAATGCACACAATAAACAATGCACGTGGTCTTTATTATTATTATTTTTTTAATTTACTTATTTGAGAGGTAGAGTTAGAGAGAGGCTGGTCTTCCATCCACTGGTTCACTCTCCAAGTGGCCGCAATGGCCATCTGGGCCAGACCAGAACCAGGAGCCAGGAGCTTCTTCCGGGTCTCCCACACGGGTGCAGGGGCCCAAGGACTGGGGCCATCCTCTGCTGCTTTCCTAGCCCACAGCAGAGAGCTGGGTGGGAAGTGGAGCAGCCAGGACACGATTTAGCGCCTGTATGGGATGCTCATATGGGATCCAGCTTCCTGCTAGGAGCAGATGACAACTCAAGCAGGAAGGTCTGTGACACCCACTTGAGATACTTGGATTGAATTCTGGGCTCGTGATTTCAGCCTGACCTAGCCGTGGCTGCTGCTGGCATTTGTCGGGTGAACCAGCAGATGGGAGATATCTCTGTATCTCTCTGCTTTTCAATTAAGATAAATAAATAAAGTTTGCAAAATACTATGATGATCTTCCGATAAACTAAATGTTTGCATGTGCATATCCTTAATATTTTGGGAAGACTCCCTGAACGTATGATTTCTGGCTCTAGATATCTGCATGTTTCTAATTAACCCTTGCTTTTTAAAAATCAGCCTTTATTTTTATAGAGCATTTTTAGGATCATAGCAAATTTGAGCTAGAAAGTTTCCGTATATCCTCTCGTCCCCCCAACCACAAGCTGCTTACTTTTAAATTGTTTTGCTTTTTGTTTTAAAATTGAGGCTTTTTGATAAGACGCTAAAATAAATAAATAATAAATAAGTCTTGGTAAAATAAAGTTTCAGTTAAGAGTTGGGCACAGGTGTCAAACTAAAAACTACATTTCCCAGGGGGCAGCGCGGCACGTCACGGAGGGAGGACCGCGCCTGCGCAGACGGGTCTGCCGCACTCGACTAAGCTCATAAAAGGGAAAAAAGCGTGTGTGCTTCTCGACGTGCCGCGAATCTTCGAACGCGAGTGCGTTAGCATCCGCAGGCTCGGAAAAAGCGTTCGAGGGACCGCGCCTGTTTCCGCCGTCGCTGTTTCCAGCGCGCCCTGGTTCCTTCGCCCGGGCTCGGCAGGTGGGCATGGGTCAAGGCCCGCGGCCGCCGGAGAGGCTCGGGAACCGGGGCCCTGGGTCCTTCCTGCGCGCCCCCGTCCCCCGTCCCGGCCTCGCTTGAGGGGGCGCTCGGTGGGGGGCGGCGCGCACGCGCCCTGGGCGGGAGAGGCAGGGTTCGGCTCGGGGCCGTGGCGGCGGGGCCCGCGGCCGGGCGGCGTGGGGTCTGCGCGTGCGCCCTCGGGCCCCGGGGCGCGGGAGTGGGGAGCCGCGGCGCGCGCAGGTGCGCGGGGAGGCGGCGCCGCGCGCGGTGCTGGGCCAAGTGCGGCCGGGCGAGGCGAGGGGCGCGGCCCGGACTGCAGCATCCTTGCTGAGCCAGTGCCAGGGTGGGGGCGCGCTCCCGCCAGCCCGTCCGCCCTCCTGACACCTGCAGCCACCTGGTTTGCGCAGGTGTGTCGCCCGGGGCCAGCACGCTTCCTCCTCGGAGCCTCTAGCAGCAGCGCCCGTGCGTGGCGGGAACGCCTCTCCCCTTGGCCTGCTGGCCGCCCCTTTGCTTTTAATGCGTGTCGCACCCCAGAGCTGCATCCCAGATCTCTTCTCTGTCGCTGTCTGCTCCTTAGACATTCCCGATTGACGCTTTAAATACCATCTGCAGTCCTGCCAACTTCTCGGATGTCTGTCTTCAGCCCGTGGACTCCCTGGCGGAGCGTGCTCCCTGCTTTGAAATGCCTGATTGGCCTCCCGGAATGTGTCCAAAGCTAATTTTGAGTTTTATCCTTTGCACATCGGTGCCTTCCCTCGTCTGTCTTGTTTTTCCAGCTTCTTGGGCTGGAAAGCTTGAGCTATGCCTGGTGTCTTTGGCGTCTCAACTCCCCTCCTCCTCCATCCATCTCAAAAAAAAGCAAAAAGCATTAACCCATCCGTACCGTTTTTTTTTTTTTTTTAATATTTATTCATTTATTTGAAAGGTAGTTATAGAAAAACAGGGAGAGGTGGAGAGAGGGATCTTCCATCCATTGGTTCACATCCCAAATGGCTGCAGTGGCCAAGACTGGGCCAGGTTGCAGCCGGAAGCCAGAACTCCATCCAGGTCTCTTCCCACGTGGGTGTCAGGGGCCCAGGTACCTGGGCCATCTTCCACTGCTTTCCTGGGCTCTTTAGCAGGGAGCTGGATTGGAGGCAGAGCAGCCGAGACTCAAACTGGGGCTCGTGTGGAGTTGCTGGTGTCATGAGCGGCAGCTTACCCTGCTGTGCCACAGCGCTGGTTCCTCCCATCCAAACTTCTACCGAGAGAGTGTAACCCTTTCCTGTGCTGTCCACACCTTCACCGTTGTGGCTCTGTGGGGCTCTCGCCTCCCTCAGCAGGTAATCTCTGGTCTAATCCGTTCCTGGGGCCTTAGCACAACCTGAATGCTGGCTTCTGGTCTCTGATCTAGACTGCAGGTCGTTACTTCTTGTGCTTCTAGCCAGTACAGCTAGACGTTTCCAGAAGGGACATGTTCTGCTTCACGTGAGATGCGTTACATAAAGCCCTGGTGCTAAGCCAGTTGTTGCCCACCTGGGAAGAAACACATCGGTGTCACAGGCGACCCAAGGAAAAAGATAAGTTGGTGCAGCCAGCATCGTGGTGCAGTGGGTTAAGAGTTCGAGTCATGGCCAGCGCCACGGCTCACTAAGCTAATCCTCTGCCTGCGGCACCGGCACCCTAATTTCTAGTCCCCATTATATGGATCCCATTGTATGGATAATACATATCCCATTGTATGGATAATACCACACCTTATTTATCTATTCCTACAATTTCTCCAAATCCTTGCAAACTCTTGTTCCTAAGTCTCTACTTTTTTTTTTTTTTTAAGATTTCTTTATTTTGAAAGAGTTATAGAGAAAGGAAAAGACAGAGAGAGAAAGGTCTTCCATCCGCTAGTTCACTCCACAGATGGCCGCAACGGTTAGGGCTGGGCCAGGCCGACGCCTGGAGTCAGGAGCTTCCTCCGGGTCTCTCACATCCTCTGCTGCTTTCCTGGCACATTGATAGGGAGCTGGATCAGAAGTGGAGCAGCTAGGTCTCAAACCAGCGCCTACATGGGATGCAGGTATTGTAGACAGTGGCTTTACCCACTATGCCACGATGCTGGCCCTGTAAAATCTATGTTTTTCAGAGAGATTTCTAAATTTATCTATCTGAAAGAGTGAGTGACAGAGAAAGGGATACCCACAACGGCCAGGAGTGGGCTGGGTCAAAGTCAGGAGCCCTGACCTCCATCAAGTACTTGGGCCGTCATCTGCTGCCTTCCCAGGTGTGTTTGCAGGAAGCTGGATCAGAAGCAGAGCAACTGGTGCTTGAACTAGGCCCTCTGAGGTGGCAGGTGGAATCCAGACAGCAGTTTAACCTGCTGTGCCGCAGCACCTGCTCTTGAATCTCTTTCTGATCATCACCACTCTATGGAGTACGAAGTGACACCTCCTTGTGTGTGCTTTTAAAAATTAAGTAGTTAATTTTCATTTTATTTGGAAGGCATAAAGCTATCTTCCATCCACTGGTTCTCTTCCCCCAAACGCCTGCGTCGGCGAGGCCCAGGCCAGGCTGAAGCCAGGAGCCTGGAACTCCATCCGAGTCTTCCATGTGAGTGGCAGGGCCCCAGGCACTTGAACCATCACCTGCTGCCCCCCACGGTGCACACGGGCGGAGGCTGGATCAGAAACGGGAGCCAGGACCTGAACCAGGCACCCCTGTGTGGGACGTTGGCGTCCTCAGTGGCGACGCCTGCGTCCTGCTGTGGCTTGGCTTTGCGTTTCCCTGGCAGTGGCCGCAGGAGCCTTGTCTTCATGCGTTGTCGGCCTCGTGCACTTGCACGTTGTCTCTGGAGGGCTGTGTGTCCCCATCGTTCTGTGGGGCCTGAGATAGGGTCCGGGCTCATTTCACTCGCGTGTGGATGTCCAGTCGTCTCATGTCACTCGCATGTCTGTCGTCTCATGTCACTCGCGTGTGGATGTCCAGTCGTCTCATGTCACTCGCATGTGGATGTCCAGTCGTCCAGTACCACTTGTCGGAAAGAGGAAAGACTATTCTCCCCCCATTAAGTGTCTGGACCTCCTTGTTGAACATTAATAAATCATAGATGTAAGGGATTTTTTTCTTTTTTTTTGCTGGTCTCAGGTTCTGTTCCTTTGCTCTGCTTGGTCCTTATGCCAGTATCACTCCATCTTTCTGTTTTTAAAGACTTACTTCTTTATTTGAATGGCAGAGTTACAGAGAGAGAGTTAGCCAGGAGCTTCATCTGGGTCTCCCGTGTGAGTGGTGGAGGCCCTGGGAGCAGGTGGGACTAGAACTGGTGCTCATATGGGATGCTGGTGTCACAGGTGGTGGCTTCGCTGACTGTGCCATAACGCCAGCCCTGATATCATTTCATCCTTTGTAGTAAATTTTTTTTTTTTTTAAATTTTTGACAGGCAGAGTGGACAGTAGAGGGAGATAGAGAGAAAGGTCTTCCTTTTTGCCGTTGGTTCACCCTCCAATGGCCGCCGCGGTAGGTGCGCTGCGGCCGGCGCACCGCGCTGTTCCGATGGCAGGAGCCAGGTGCTTCTCCTGGTCTCCCATGGGGTGCAGGGCCCAAGCACTTGGGCCATCCTCCACTGCACTCCCTGGCCACAGCAGAGAGCTGGCCTGGAAGAGGGGCAACCGGGACAGGATCGGTGCCCCGACCGGGACTAGAACCCGGTGTGCCGGCGCCGCAAGGCGGAGGATTAGCCTGTTAAGCCACGGCGCCGGCTTGTAGTAAATTTTGAAATCGGGAAGTATGAGACCTCCAACTTTGGTGTTTTTTTTTTTTTTCCTGTTTTTAAATTAAGAGGCAGTGGTGGTTGGGGTGCCAAGGATGGGCAGAGAAAGAGAGCAAGAGAGGGGCCAGCACTGTGGCATAGCAGGTCAAGCCGCCACCTGCAACATCAGCATCCCTTGTGGGCACAGGTTCGAGTCCTGGCTGCTCCACTTCCAATCCAGCTCTCTGCTAATGGCCTAAGAAAAGCAGTGGAAGATGGCCCAAGTGCTTGGGCCCCTGCACACACGTGGGAGAACCGGAAGAAGCTCCTGGCTTGGACCTGGCCCAGCCCTGGAGACTCAATCCAAGTCTCACACGTGGTGGCAGCGACACTTGAGCTGTCGCCTGCTGCCTCTCAGAGTGCACTAGTGGGAAGCTGGAGCCAGGAGTGGAGCTGGCATCCAAACCTAGACACTGTGGTGTGGGACGCAGGCGTCCCGAGCAGCCTCAACCCCTAGGCCAGGTGCCTGCTCCTAGCATTTCTCCAAGTTAATTTCTCTTCCCCTCAGTGAGAAGGTCATGGTGCTTTATGACTAAAAGGTGTCTTCCTAGAAAACCCACCTGACTCTCCCAGATAAAGAGCAGGGTGATCCCACTACACAGAGTCAAAGCAGGGACCGAATGCTTGCATCAGTTCTCGGGAGTGAGCTGCAGGGCTGGGGCTAGGCCGTGCTGCCTCGCAGAGGCCCTTGGTAAATAAATGCGCCCAGGCCTGGGGAGCAGAGTGAGGACCAGCCCTTCCCTGGGTGGCCCCGGGTGCTGGGGCCGCCAGCCGGGCTCGATTCTGAAGGGTGCCCCAACAGATTCCCCTCGCTGGGTGGCTGGGAGCTGGAGAGACGAGTTCTCTGACTGCCCTGGAGGCCAGCGTTCCGCAGCCCAGGGTTTGCCCTCTGTCCCGGCTGGTGGTGTGAGTGCCAGGAGTCCTTAGCTTGCACCTGCGTGGTCGCACCAGCTGCCTGTGGCCACGTGGCTTGTCTTCCCTCTGCGTGTCTCTCCGTGACTCTCCTCTGGGCAGGACACCAGCCGTACTGGACTAAGGGCCCGCCCTGTCCCAGGTGTGACCTCATCTTAACTCTGTCTGCTAAGACCCTGTTTCCAAGTTAGGTGGCATTCACGGGGACCAGGGTTGGACTTCACGGTGTTTCTTGAGGGGACGCAATCCAGCCCACAGCCACCACTCACGGGGTTCTGTTCTGTTCCCTGCCAGGAGCCCCCGGTGCCATGGCCCTCGTGTCTGCTGACTCCCGCATCGCGGAACTTCTCACCGAGCTCCATCAGCTGATCAAGCAGACCCAGGTGGGAGCCACGCCCTTCACTCCATGACTGTGGTGCTGAGCTGGGCAGGGTGGGGGTGGGGGTGGGGCGGATGGGGGGGACTCAGGTGCAGGAGCCAGGATCCTGCGGTGAAGGGGGCAGGCACGACTGCCACTCCTGATGGGGCTTTCTCTTATGGACAGGGTTTCACTCATGTGCTTTGACAGCTGTATCGAGAGATGATTCACAGACCACAAAATGCACCCGTTTAAAGTGTACAGTTAGGTGATTTTAGTATATTCCTAGAGCTGTGCAGCATCACCACAATCAACTTCAGAATTTTTTTTTTAAAGATTTATTTATTTGAAAGAGTTACACACAGAGAGGAGAGGCAGAGAGAGAGGTTTTCCATCCACTGGTTCACTCCCCAATTGACTGCAACCGCCGGAGCTGTGCCGATCAGGAGCCAGGAGCTTCTTCCTGGTCTCCCACATGGGTGCAGGGGCCCAAGGACTTGAGCCATCTTCCACTGCTTTCCCAGGCCATAGCAGAGAGTTGGATCAGAAGCGGAGAAGGCCGGCGCCGCAGCTCACTATGCTAATCCTCCGCCTGCGGCACCAGCACACTGGGTTCTAGTCCTGGTCAAGGCACCAGATTTTGTCCCGGTTGCCCCTCTTCCAGTCCAGCTCTCTGCTGTGGCCCGGGAGGGCAGTGGAGGATGGCCCTGCACCCCATGGGAGACCAGGAGAAGCACCTGGCTCCTGGCTTTGGATCAGCACAACACACCAGCCGTAGCGGCCACTTTGGGGGTGAACCAACGGAAAAAGGAAGACCTTTCTCTGTCTCTCTCGCTGTCTAATTATGCCTGTCAAAAAAAAAAAAAAAAAAAAGTGGAGCAGCCGGGACGTGAACCGGCGCCCGTATGGGATGTCAGCACTGCAGGCGGCAGCTTTACCTGCTACAGCACAGCACCGGCCCCCAGAATGTTTTTATCACCCAACATAAGCGTCCCATGTCCGTTGGCAGTCAGCCCCTTCCTTGGATAAACAAAGACACTCCTCCCAGGAAAGGTCTTCTGAGGGTTGAGAGGTTTTCTCCCAGGAGCTGGTCAAGGCCAAACCATTTTCTTAAGTGTGCAGGGTCTGGACAAGCCTGGCCTGCTGAGTTAATCCTTTGCCTCCCAGGCTCCCTCCCACTTCTGAGCTAGGTAGGCTCTCTGACAACACAAGGGTCCTGTATGTAGCATAGCCTTTATGTAACAGGTGCAGCAGCGGTGCCAGTGTGAATTTGCCTAACGTTTGCAGAGCCTCATGGGGTGGGGATGGACCTAATGAAACGAGGGATCTGCCCCCTAAGGCCATCACAGGCGCTCCGCTACTTTTGTCCTGCCGTTATTTGTGCCTCGGGATAAGCTTGCCTGGAAATTAGCTGATGGTTAGCCAAGTCCTCTTCTTCCTCTGGCCACTCATTTTCCCTCGGGATCACAGTTTACGGCTCATCACCGTGCGCGTCATCCCGCCGCACTTACGTCAGGTATTGCATCGTGGCCAGGGTGGCGCTCAGGCCCGCCACAGGACAGCTGGCCTGAATCACGAAGGTGTTCCTTGTCCCTTCCCGACAGAGTCAGCCCGGGGCCATGTGTCTGCACTGTTAGGATTGGCCCGGATCCAGGTACTTCTGGGTTCTGAGTTAGCTGGGGAGAAGGCCACTCACCCTGTCTTGGTTCCCAGGCTTGTACCCAAACTGGATTCCACTGCACGTTGTTGGAGAGCAGGGCCGGCCACCCTCCCGTGGGGAAGACACTGGTGGTGTTCAGAGTTCATCCTTCACCCTGCTCCTGTGCTTCGAGATGTGTTCCGTTTGGGTCTTTCTGGGTCTTTCACTGGGCCCCTCAAGAACCTCCCTAGATTCGAGGTCTGTGGATTCCCATAGGTGCCCTGGGGGCTCCGCAGGAGGTGGAGACACAGCCGTTGGCTCCATCCATGTGAGGATAGCCAAGAGGCCCCGTCACGTCAGTGTACATCCTTCCCCAACAAGCAGGGGGCCTGGAATTTCCCGGCGTTGTTTTTGGGCCTGCCCGACCTGCCGCTCCAAAGCCCGTCATCTCTCTAGCCTGGCTGCTGTCCCCTGCTTCCTCCTGGAAGGAGACTCCAGCTCGTGCTGCTTTGCCCCTGCGTGCAGCTCCTCGCTCAGCGTGAACTCATCTCACCCCACACCACACGCACCAAGACCAGGAAGGCTTTAGCCTTTTCTGCCTAGGGGCCAGCGTTGTTCGCTCCACCATGCGTGTTGTGGCTGTTGGGTACTCAGCCTCCCTGCGGGATACCCAGGACGCGGGATACCCCCTCCTGGGGTCAGAAGAGCAGCAGCCCCACCTGCAAGTGATGGAGACTGAGTGTACCCGAGTCCTCTCAGGGCCGGGGGGCTCCCCAGGGAACCTGGACTCACCGTGCAATGCCAACTGCCCAAAACCCATTTATCCACTATTTTTACTACCTTCTCGCACACAAACACTAGAGCGCCTCTGGCACACCGTCCCAGGCCAGGCACCCCACTACTGTGTTTTGTCCATCGTATGCAGTGACCAGCCTGCTGGCAGGCAGTTGTCCTCCCCACAGCCCCGGGGCCTGGTAGGCAGTAGCTTCCAGAAACTCCTTCTCAGATGTTGACCTTTGTGGTAGATGTAATCCAAGAACAGAGGCACTGGCACACACCTTGCTAAGGAAAAGCCCGCGGTCTGAAAGCCACATACCACACAATGCCAAGTGTGGGCCATTCTGGAAATGGCGAGACAGAGAGTAAAGAGGTCTGGGACTGCCAGGGTCTTGGGATGATGGGATGGGAGGGTCAGGTGGGCACAGAGGAGTTTAGGGAGGTGGACCTGCAGCGCTGGGGACATATGACCTTACACATTTGTGAAACCCATGGAGCGTCCAGCACAGGGTGAGCCCTGGTGTGAGCTGTGGGCACCCTTTGCTTGGTGGCAGCAAGTGCACCTCACTGTTGCAGCTCGTTATCAATGGGAGACTGGGGGCTAGCTGGAGAGCAGGTGCACGTTAGCAACGAGAGACTGGGGGCTAGCTGGAGAGCAGGTGCATGTTAGCAACAGGAGAATGGGGCTGGGTGGAGAGCAGGTGCACCTTAGCAACGGGAGGCTGGGGGCTGGGTGGAGAGCAGGTGCACTTTAGCAACAGGAGAATGGGGCTGGGTGGAGAGCAGGTGCACCTTAGCAACAGGAGAATGGGGCTGGATGGAGAGCAGGTGCACCTTAGCAACAGGAGTACGGGGGCTGGGTGGAGAGCAGGTGCATCTTAGCAACAGGAGTATGGGGACCGGATGGAGAGCAGGTGCACCTTAGCAACAGGAGAATGGGGCTGGATGGAGAGCAGGTGTACCTTAGCAACAGGAGAATGGGGCTGGGTGGAGAGCAGGTGCACCTTAGCAACGGGAGACTGGGGGCTGGGTGGAGAGCAGGTGCACCTTAGCAACGGGAGACTGGGGCTGGGTGGAGAGCAGGTACACGTTAGCAACAGGAGAATGGGGCTGGGTGGAGAGCAGGTACACGTTAGCAACGGGAGACTGGGGGCTGGATGGAGAGCAGGTGTACCTTAGCAACAGGAGAATGGGGCTGGATGGAGAGCAGGTGCACCTTAGCAACGGGAGACTGGGGGCTGGGTGGAGAGCAGGTGCACCTTAGCAACGGGAGACTGGGGCTGGGTGGAGAGCAGGTACACGTTAGCAACAGGAGAATGGGGCTGGGTGGAGAGCAGGTACACGTTAGCAACAGGAGAATGGGGCTGGGTGGAGAGCAGGTGCACCTTAGCAACGGGAGACTGGGGGCTGGGTAGAGAGCAGGTGCACCTTAGCAACGGGAGACTGGGGCTGGGTGGAGAGCAGGTACACGTTAGCAACAGGAGAATGGGGCTGGGTGGAGAGCAGGTGCACCTTAGCAACGGGAGGCTGGGGGCTGGGTGGAGAGCAGGTGCACTTTAGCAACAGGAGAATGGGGCTGGGTGGAGAGCAGGTGCACCTTAGCAACAGGAGAATGGGGCTGGATGGAGAGCAGGTGCACCTTAGCAACAGGAGTACGGGGGCTGGGTGGAGAGCAGGTGCATCTTAGCAACAGGAGTATGGGGACCGGATGGAGAGCAGGTGCACCTTAGCAACAGGAGAATGGGGCTGGATGGAGAGCAGGTGTACCTTAGCAACAGGAGAATGGGGCTGGGTGGAGAGCAGGTGCACCTTAGCAATGGGAGACTGGGGCTGGGTGGAGAGCAGGTACACGTTAGCAACAGGAGAATGGGGCTGGGTGGAGAGCAGGTACACGTTAGCAACGGGAGACTGGGGGCTGGATGGAGAGCAGGTGTACCTTAGCAACAGGAGAATGGGGCTGGATGGAGAGCAGGTGCACCTTAGCAACGGGAGACTGGGGGCTGGGTGGAGAGCAGGTGCACCTTAGCAACGGGAGACTGGGGGCTGGGTGGAGAGCAGGTGCACCTTAGCAACGGGAGACTGGGGCTGGGTGGAGAGCAGGTACACGTTAGCAACAGGAGAATGGGGCTGGGTGGAGAGCAGGTACACGTTAGCAACGGGAGACTGGGGGCTGGATGGAGAGCAGGTGTACCTTAGCAACAGGAGAATGGGGCTGGATGGAGAGCAGGTGCACCTTAGCAACGGGAGACTGGGGGCTGGGTGGAGAGCAGGTGCACCTTAGCAACGGGAGACTGGGGCTGGGTGGAGAGCAGGTACACGTTAGCAACAGGAGAATGGGGCTGGGTGGAGAGCAGGTACACGTTAGCAACAGGAGAATGGGGCTGGGTGGAGAGCAGGTGCACCTTAGCAACGGGAGACTGGGGGCTGGGTAGAGAGCAGGTGCACCTTAGCAACGGGAGACTGGGGCTGGGTGGAGAGCAGGTACACGTTAGCAACAGGAGAATGGGGCTGGGTGGAGAGCAGGTGCACCTTAGCAATGGGAGACTGGGGGCTGGGTGGAGAGCAGGTGCACCTTAGCAACAGGAGTATGGGACTGGATGAAGAGCAGGTGCACCTTAGCAACAGGAGACTGGGGCTGGATGAAGAGCAGGTGCACCTTAGCAACAGGAGTATGGGGGCTGGGTGGAGAGCAGGTGCACCTTAGCAACAGGAGACTGGGGCTGGGTGGAGAGCAGGTGCACCTTAGCTACAGGAGAATGGGGCTGGGTGGAGAGCAAGTGTGTAAGGACCCTGCACTCTGCTCTGTAAACCTAAAACTGCCCTAAAAAAATCAGTTATTAGCAACATTCATTTTAAAATAAAGGAGGAAAATGTTCCTGGCACGTCACCAGGTTCCATGCAGTCAGCAGCGGCTAGTCCAGTTTACACCAGGTTCTGTGCAGTCCTAGCAGCGGCTAATCCTGCTGACCGTCAGCCCACATGACCCAAGTATCTCTCAGAGGGGGCCGCTCAGGTGTGCACCTGTGTGACCCCGGGAGGTTCTGAGGGCAGGACTGGTCTTGGCAGATGTGTGGCTTCCCCCTGCCAGGCATGTGGTGAAACAGCTCGGCAGTAATACTTCCTCCTGCCGGGATGTTAGTGTAATACTGGGTTTCCCTCGTGGCATAAGCTGCTTTTCATTCTTTTTTTTTTTTTTTTACCTCAGCTGCTCTTTTGTTTTAAGGGCTTTTTTTTTTTTTTTTTAAGATTTTATTTATTTATTTGAGAGGTGGAGTTAGACAGTGAAAGGGAGAGACAGAAAGGTCTTCCCCTCCATTGGCTCACTCCCTAAATGGCCACAACGGCTGAAGCCAGGAGCCAGGTGCTTCTTCTGGGTCTCCCTCGCGGGTGCAGGGGCTCAAGCACTTGGCCATCTTCTACTGCTTTCCCAGGCCACAGCAGAGAGCTGGATCAGAAGAGGGTCAGCTGGGACTAGAACCAGCATTAAGGGCTTTTTTAAAAGTTTATTTATTTGAAAGAATGACAGAAACAGACCAAGCAACTGAACAACCCTCTGTCCTCTGGTTCACTCCTCAAATGCCTGCAGCAGCCGAGGTGGGCCCAGGCTGAAGCCAGGAGCCAGGAACTCCATCCAGGTCTCCCATGTGGGCAATGGGGACCCAAGTACTTGGGCCATCTCTGCTGCCTCCCAGGATATGACGAGCAGAAAGCTAGACTGGAAGTGGAGGTGGCGCTCTGGAATGGGGTGCCGATGCGGAGTGGCAGCTGACCTCACCGTGCCGCAGTGCCTGCGCCCTTTCTCTTCCTTCCTGGCTGTCACTGGCTTTTTTTTTTTTATTTTTTTTTTATTTTTTTATTTATTTTTTTTTTTTACAGGCAGATTTAGACAGTGAGAGAGAGAGGCAGAGAGAAAGGTCTTCCTTCCGTTGGTTCACTCCCCAAATGGCTGCTATGGCCAGTGTGCTGCTCCAATCCGAAGCCAGGAGCCAGGTGCTTCCTCTTGATCTCCCATGCGTGTGTAGGGCCCAAGGACTTGGGCCATCCTCCACTGCCTTCCCGGGCCACAGCAGAGAGCTGGACTGGAAGAGGGGCAACCAGGACAGAATCTGGCGCCCCAACCGGGACTAGAATGCGGGGTGCTGGCGCCGCAAGGCAGAGGATTAACCTAGTGAGCTGCAGCGCCGGCCTGTCGCTGATCTTTACCCAGACCTTTCCTCCCTCAGAAGGGATGGTAGGTTCAGTCCCTGTGTGGTCCAGATTGCTGGGGGCCTTCTTGGTCTGGTTCCATTCATGTAGGGAGGGGCTGCATAGGTGAGGCTCGTGTGCTCTGTCAGCCACGAGACCACACAGCTGTGTGCACACTGAACCCCACTTTGTCAGGTGGGGTAAGGGCACGTAACAGAGGCTGGAAGGTGCAGCCGCCAGTTCTTGCCAAGGGCACATCCGTGCTGCCCAGGTCCATGGTGCAGCCCTCGCCCCAGGACCTGCCCTTTTCCCCAGCTGTGTTTACATCCGGACTCTCCATTCTGCTCTGGGGCTCTGGAGGCCGGCGGCACCACACCCTCTTTGCACTGTAGTTCCGGAGCGAGCTGTGGAACTGGGAAGTGTGAAGTCTTCAATTTTGCTTTTCTTTTTCAAGATGATTTCAGGGATGGGAGTTTACCATAATGGTTTAGACGCCACTTGGGACACCCATTTCCCCTATCAGTGCCTGGGTCCAAGTCCTGGCCCTGCTTCCAAGTCAGCTTCCTGCTAATGTGCACCCGGGGAGGCAGCAGCGATGGCTCGAGTGGTTTGGTCTCTGTCATCCATATGAAAGATTCAGGTTGAGTTCCTGACTCCTAGCTTCAGCCTGGCCCAACCCTGGCTGTTTGAGGCATTTGGGGGCAGATGGAAGATCTCTCTGTCTCTCTTCTGTCTTTCGAATAAAATGAGTTTTTTTTAAATAATTTTTTTTTTATTTGAAAAGTTACAGAGAGAGAAAGAGGTCTTCCATTCTGCTGGTTCACTCCCCAAATGACCACAATGGCCAGAGCTGAGCTGATCCGAAGCCAGGAGCCAGGAGCTTCTTCCAAGTCTCCTATGTGGATGCAGGGGCCCAAGGACTTAGACCATCTTCCACTGCTTTTCTAGGCCATAGCAGTGAGCTGGATTGGAAGAGGAGCAGCCAGGACTTGAACCAGCATCCATATGGGATGCCAGCTCTGCAGGCTGGGGCTTTAACCCACTATGCCACAACGCCAGCCCCTAAAATGATCTTTTTAAAAATAGAAGCACTGTGGCATAGCCAGTAAAGCCACCAGCTGCAGTGCCAGCGTCCCATACGGGTGTCCGTTCAAGTCCCGGCTGCTCTACTTCCCATCCAGCTCCCTACTGATGGTGCCCGAGAAGGCAGTGGAGCATGACTCAGGTGCTTGGGCCCTGCCACCCAGTGGGAGACCCGGATGTGGATGTGGCTCCTGGCCTCAGCTGGCCCAGCCCTTTAGGGATTTGGCCCTGCCATTTGGGGAGTGCACCAACAGATGGAAGATCTCTCTCCCTCTCCCTCTCTCTAAGTCTGCTTTCAAATAAATAAGTCTTAAAAAAAAGAAAGAGAAAAGCAAACGCATCTTTAAAAATATCTGGGGCGAAGTAGGCCCTTTGGATACCCACGTGCGCCATGGAATGATTTTGTCAGTTTTGCAGAGAAGTTCCTGGACTTTGGGTGAGGGGTGCATTGAGTATGTCGGCGGATCCGCATCCGTAAAGACAGTTAGGATTTCACTGTAATGCCTTTGTTTTTGCATTCGTTGCGGGGGTGGGGTGGGGGGTGGATCACCTCGAGCTTGGGCCATATTTATGGGGCGGGGCCGGGGGTGCAGTCCCGAGCACGGTGAAGCCCGCCCACATCCTGTTGCCCCGTCCTCACAGGAAGAGCGTTCGAGGAGTGAACACAACTTAGTGAACATCCAGAAGACCCACGAGCGGATGCAGACGGAGAACAAGAGTGAGTCCTGGGCGTGCGACCGAGAACATGGCTGTGGCGGCCCTGGAGGGGGCTTTTGCCTCTCTCTGCGGGGTCCACAGCGAGCTGTGCCCCGGGCTGCAGGGACGGTGTTCCCTTAGGCTGGGTGACCCCGGGGGTGGAGACAATTCACAAAAGAACTGACAGATCCCTCCACTGTGGGGATGGGAGGTCAGGGAGATGAGGCTGCAGCCAGGGAAGCTGTTGCTGGGAAAGCAGGCGCCCTCTGGGCCCTCCCAGGGAGGGGTCCCCATGAGTCACCTGGTTTTTTGCACGCTGCCTCCTACCTGTATTTTCTGCTGTGTGTCATGAGACGTGAGAGTTAGAAGTGCTCCCCTGGCTGTGGTGATGGCTTCTGGCCCTATAGGAACGTGGTCTTGAACGTGGCCACTGCTGGGTGCGTGGTGCGGGGGCGTGGGGCCGGGCCTCTCTGAGCGCCCCAGGTCTGAGCCTGCCACCCCGGCAGCAGCGCCGGCCACTTGCCCACGCCTCCACCCCGTCCCTGTGTCCACAGTTTCTCCCTATTACCGGACCAAGCTGCGGGGCCTCTACACGACCGCCAAGGCCGATGCGGAGGCCGAGTGCAAGTGAGTACAGCCTGCCGGCATCGTGGGTTTCCCGCCTTCCCCACAGCGCCTCCTAAGCACCCCCCCCCCCAAGTCATGCTTCACAGACGGGCACTGAGCTGCTCCGGGCCGTCTCCTCAGCCCAAACTCAGCCGCCCATCATGAGTAGAGGCCGCACAGCTACCTCCAGGGTCGTGAGCGTCATGTGGGCCAGGGCAGGTGTGGGCCTGATGCCAGTGCTCTTGAGGAAGTGGGAGACGCCCCGTTGTCCCAGCAGTGCTCACTCCCACCGGGCCTTGCTGGGCTGCTGATGTTTTCCCGAGCCCCTTGAAGATTCCAGGGCTTTGGGCTTGGACGGAGGGACCTGGTGGGACTTCGTCTGCCAGGCTGGGGTGCCGAATGGAAGAGAGGCTCAGTGTGCAGGAAGGAGACGGTGCATTCTGCCTGGAGAGGTGGCCTCTGGGACAGCTCCCCCTCCCTGCTCCCTGGCACGCACTGCACATCATCTGGCTGCAGCCTGGCCCTTTGCCGCTCCTCAGCTGGCCTGCAGCAGTCGGGATGACTCAGGCCCATTCGAGGGTGCAGAGCAGCCTGTCCCTTGGCAGCCTGCCTGCAGGCGGAGCAAGGTGTGGAGCCAGCCAGTGTGGGCCGTGTCGGCATTGACTTACTCAGTTAACGTTGACTCGCTTATTTCAAAAATGCAGGGCTGCCTTCTTGTAATTCCGCTGCCAGGCGCCATGTGTTTCACTTCTTTAGACTCTGCATCATGCGTTCTCCCAGTAAACAGTAGGCATCTGATTGGCCAAACGCCCCGCTGGGGAAGTGAGAGTGGACGAGAGAGTGGAGATGCCACCCCTGTGCAGCGGGGACTCCGGGAACACACGGGCCACCGCGGTGCTGCAGCACTGGTCTGGGCGCTACAGCCCACATCAGCTCCTTCCACAACACGTTGTTTTCAAAAGCCCAGGAAACTTGAAGAGGCACCCAGAGGCCCCTCGGGAGCTGGGACGCTTGGCCTCTGACCTGTGTGTGCCATGGCCGCCTCCCAGCCGGTTCCTTTGCAGGACGCGGAAGGAATCCCTGCATCTTCATCTAATAGTTCTTGTTAAAAAAAAAAACAAAACCTGGGGCACCGCAGGTTAGGCCACCCCTTGGGATGCCGACACCACCAGTCAGGGCACCTGGTAGGAGTCCTGGCTGCTCTGCTTCCGGTCCAGCTCCCTGCTAACGTGCCTGGGAGGCAGCAGCTGATGGTTCAAATACTTGGGCCCCTGCACTCACATGGCCATCTGGGGAGTGAACCCAGGAGCCACGGGCCTGGGGAGCCGCCATTTCCTCCCCTTACCCTTGCACTGCGGCCGCCTCCCCCGCTGCAGCCTGGGAGCCCACGGTGCTGCTGCCTGCTCCTCCCGTTCCAGACGGCGCGGGAGAGGAGGTGGGCCCAGGCCCCTGCCAGACCCGCTTGGGCAGCACCCTTGTGGCTCAGCAAGCACAGCTCCAGCCCTCACAGCAACCCAGAAAGTCTCAGAGGGATTTTTTTTTTTAATTTTGTACTTTCTTTTTTTTTTTTTTTTTTTTTCCACAGGCAGAGTGGACAGTGAGAGAGAGAGAGACAGAGAGAAAGGTCTTCCTTTGCCGTTGGTTCACCCTCCAATGGCCGCCGCGGTAGCGCGCTGCGGCCGGCGCACCGCGCTGTTCCGATGGCAGGAGCCAGGTGCTTATCCTGGTCTCCCATGGGGTGCAGAGCCCAAACACTTGGGCCATCCTCCACTGCACTCCCTGGCCACAGCAGAGAGCTGGCCTGGAAGAGGGGCAACCGGGACAGGATCGGTGCCCCGACCGGGACTAGAACCCGGTGTGCCGGCGCCGCAAGGCGGAGGATTAGCCTGTTGAGCCACGGCGCCGGCTAATTTTGTACTTTCTAAAGGTCATCCTAATCCAATAGTGAGGCTACGAGTTTGTATAGTTTTGGATCGTTTTAAAGAGCCCACACCAGAGTTAGTCCCTTAGTAGTGATCAGGGAAGGGGATGGTTGGAGCTTGGGCCGTGCTGCACACCAGGGCTGGTCCTGGCAGTCCACCCTCAGTGGCCTGGGCAGGTGCAATGGGCCTCCTGGAGGGTGGGGGGCACCTCCCCTGAGGGTCAGAGCAGGAGGTCATTCTAGATTGCCCAGCGCCTTTGTGGTTGTGAGATGAAGATGGTTGCGCAGAGTGGAGCTAAGCGTTCCAGGGAGTGGAACGTGGCACTGCTGGAGGCCCACGAGGCCGGCGACAGGCTCCGCAGTTCTGCAGAAACAGTTTCATTTCACTGTTCCAGGACCTTGCTTGGTGATGAAACACAGACGTACAGGTGCCTCTGTGGTGTAACGGAGACTGTTACTGATGTCGCTTCTTTGTTTTGAAATGATTTGACTCATAAAAGCAATGGTCTACCACATTGGCCTTTACATGTTTATAACTTATTTTTACTTGAAAGGCAGAGAGAGAAAGACAGCGACAGGGAGCAATTTCCCATCCACTCATTCACTTGCCAGAAACGTCTGCAACAGCCAGGGGTGGGCCAAGCCAAAGCCAGGAGCTGGCAACTTAACCCAGGTCTCCCACATGGGTGGCAGGGACCCAACTACTTGAGCCCTCACTGCTGAGCCCAGGGTTTGCGGTAGCAGGAAGCTGGAATTGGAAGTGGGGCGCAGGCTCCAGGCCGCCCTGCCCAGGGCGAGGTGTCCCAGGCGGCGGCTTAGCTGCATCCAACGCCTGCCCCCATGGGCTTTCTTGTCCACTCTACAAACGGGCACTATTTTTCTGAATGAGTTACGTGATGTCCCTTGATCTCGGATTCTTCAGTCAGTGTTTCCTAAAAACAAAGGCATCCTGAGCAGCCGTTTGTGATGCTGGTATCCCCGGTCAGAGCGCCAGACGGAGTCCTGGCTGCCAGCGCCCCACTCACGTGTCTGGGAAAGCAGTGGATGACAGCCCAAGTGCCCGGGCCTCTGCCAGCTACATGGGAGCCCCAGATGGAGTTTCAGACTCCTGGTGGTGCAGAAATTTGGGGAGTGAACCAGCAGATGGAAGGTATCCCTGTCACTCTGCCTTTCAAATAATATTTTTTTAAAAAAATCAGGACATGGCCGGCGCCGCGGCTCAATAGGCTAATCCTCCACCTTGCGGCGCCAGCACACCGGGTTCTAGTCCCGGTCGGGGCACCAGATTCTGTCCCGGTTGCCCCTCTTCCAGGCCAGCTCTCTGCTGTGGCCAGGGAGTGCAGTGGAGGATGGCCCAAGTCCTTGGGCCCTGCACCCCATGGGAGACCAGGATAGGCAACTGGCTCCTGCCATTGGATCAGCGTGGTGCGCCGGCCGCAGTGCGCCGGCTGCGGCGGCCATTGGAGGGTGAACCAACAGCAAAGGAAGACCTTTCTCTCTGTCTCTCTCTCTCTCTCACTATCCACTCTGCCTGTCAAAAAATAAAAATAAAAAAAAAATAAAAATAAAAATCAGGACATTAGGCCGGCGCTGCAGCTCAATAGGCTAATCCTCCGCCTTGCAGCGCCGGCACACTGGGTTCTAGTCCCGGTCGGGGCTCCGGATTCTGTCCCTGTTGCCCCTCTTCCAGGCCAGCTCTCTGCTGTGGCCCGGGAGTGCAGTGGAGGATGGCCCAAGTGCTTGGGCCCTGCACCCCATGGGAGACCAGGAAAAGCACCTGGCTCCTGCCTTCGGATCAGTGCGGTGGCCATTGGAGGGTGAACCAACGGCAAAGGAAGACCTTTCTCTCTCTCTCTCCCTCTCACTGTCCACTCTGCCTGTCAAAAAAAAAAAAAAATCAGGACATTAACACTAACATGAAACTATTAACTACATCTTTCTTAAGTTTTGGACTTTCTAATGTTTAGTGAGAGAAATGCATAGCAGATGAGGGCTCTCTAAAAGGAGACCGAGCACCAGGAGCCAGCCACGTGGAGGAGCACGCAGCCCAGAAAGCATGGGGCGGGTGCCCCGAAGGCGCGGGGGCAGCACAGGTCCACAATGATGATAAAGGGCAGTAGGGCCCACCGTGTCCCAGGCCTTTAATCCACTTCCAAAGGGGCGTGGTCAGTCTGATTGGCAGGTGGGTGCACAGGTGTGGCCAGGTTAACTACAGCCCTTACTCAGTTTTCATCATCCACTGATATTCCTTGTAGCAAAAGCCTTTTTGTTTGTTTTTTAAATTTGAAGGTTAGTTTCAGAGAAAGAGATCTCCATCCACTGGTTTACTCCCCAGATGGCCTCAACAGCCAGGGCTGGGCCAGGCCAGGGCAGGAGCCCCTTTCAGATCTCCCACTTGGGTACAGGGGCCCAAGCACTTGAGCCATCCACTGCTTTCCCAGGTACATCAGCAGGGACTTGAACCAGCACCCTATGGGATGCCAGCATTGCAGGCTGCAGCTTTACCCACAACACTGGCCCCTAAAAGCCTTTTTTTTTTTTTTTAAGATTTTTAAATTTATTTGAAAAGAGTTACAGAGAGAGGAAGGGAGACAGAGATCTTCCATCTGCTGGTTGACTCCCCAAATGGCTACAATGACCTGGGTTGGGCCAGGCAGAAGCCAGGAGCCAGGAGCTTCCTCCAGGTCTCTCACACGGGTGCAGGGGCCCAGGGACTTGGACCATCTTCCACTGCTTTCTCAGGCGCATTAGCAGAGAGCCGGAGCGGAATTGGAGCAGCTCTCCCTTGTGGGTGTCAGGGTACCAAGCACTTGGGCCATCACCTGCTGCCTCCCAGGTGCATTAGCAGGGAGCTGGATCAGAATCTGAGGAGCCAGGGTGCAGGCGCCCTAGCGGTGGCTTAACCCACTCAGCCACCACTCCAGCTCCTGTGCTGGCAGCACCGTAGGTGTGTTTACACCAGTAAACCGTGTGTTACAGCACCACTGGGAGGAAGGAGTCTTCAGCTCCATCTTAAAGCCCTGTGCTGTGCGTGTTCCTGGCTGGCTCAGGCTTGGTCGGGGGGTGGGGGGGTGCCGTCAGCAGCAGAGCTGGTGTGAGCTGCCCAGCCCGCTGTCACTAGGAAGGGGAGTCTACCATGTCCTCAGCCAGACCTCGCTCCTCCCTCCCCTCTCCCCTGCCCCCAGCATCCTCCGGAAAGCCCTGGATAAGATCGCCGAGATCAAGTCTCTGCTGGAAGAGAGACGGATTGGTGAGTGGGAGGGGCTGTGGGGAGGCTCCAGGTCATGTCCCCTGGGGCACCTGTGACCATGGCCTCTCGAAGTCTCTGCCAAGAGCTTCGCACAGGGACGGGGGCTGGGCAGGGAGCAGAGGTTACCACCAGGGCTCCAGGCAGGGTTTCCCTGGTTCTGCCCCCTCAGACCCAGGCAATCCCGCATGCCCCTGGCCTTTCTCCCCTGCCTTCCCTCTCCAGCCCACCGTGTCCCTCCCCACTTCTGTTCCTGGCTCGCAGAGAGCCTGGCAGGCTGTGCAGAGGGCTCACCCACCGGAGTGTCTGGCCCCAGCCCCGCGGTGGGAGCTCATGCAGCCTGGGCCCCAGCGCCCCTTGGCTCCCCCTGCTCTTGCCCTGCAGACCCTTCACTCAGAATGTCGCCATGCCACCCGTGGGCCGTGTTTGGGGTTAGGGGGTGTGTTGAGGCCACTGGTCCACATCCCACACTGTTTTTTAACTTTTGCTTGGATTGTAACATCTATTGATGGGAAGGTTACACGTGGAACGGCGACAAGGTGAAATGTTGACACCAGCAAACACTTATGTGACTGGCACCATGTCAGCCCTGTGACCTGCACCTGCTGCCCCTTCCCACAGCGCCCCCCCCCCCCACCGCTGCCCCTGCCCTGCTGCCCTGGCAGTCATCAGCTGTGGACGAGCGGTGGAGGGGCAGGGCTCACGCTCAGCCGGGCTCCCTCCCTCCCTCCCTCCCTCCCTCCCTCCTGCAGCGGCCAAGATCGCGGGCCTCTACAATGACTCGGAGCCGCCTCGGAAGACCATGCGCAGGGGCGTGCTGATGACCCTGCTGCAGCAGTCGGCCATGACCCTGCCGCTGTGGATCGGGAAGCCTGGTGACAAGTGAGGGCGGTAGCCGGCCGGGCAGGGGCTGGTGGCGTGGGGCAGGACTGACACTGCGCTCCACACACAGGCCCCCGCCTCTCTGTGGGGCCATTCCAGCCTCCGGGGACTATGTGGCCAAGCCTGGAGACAAGGTGGCTGCCCGGGTCAAAGCCGTGGATGGGGACGAGCAGTGGATCCTGGCTGAGGTGGTCAGTTACAGCCATGCCACCAACAAGTGAGTGGACGCCAGCCTGGGGGCGGGGCTCCTTACAAAGCTCCGCCTGTGCAGCGGGCGCACAGCTTCCCACAGTGGGTGGCGTGGGCTGCACCCCCCCATCATTCCCCTCCCCTTGTCTCCCCCACCCCCCACCTCACTGCCTCCAGCCCCGTCCTTCTGTTCACCTGCAGGTACGAGGTGGATGACATTGATGAAGAAGGCAAGGAGTGAGTGTCGGGCCAGGGAAGGCAGTGGAGACCGCATGGGGAGGCCTTTCCCTCCTGGCCAGGGGCTGACACACGCATGCCCCCCCCAGGAGGCACACCCTGAGCCGGCGGCGAATCATCCCACTGCCGCAGTGGAAGGCCAACCCCGAGACAGACCCCGAGGCCTTGTTCCAGAAGGAGCAGCTCGTGCTGGCCCTGTATCCCCAGACCACCTGCTTCTACCGTGCCCTGATCCACACGCCCCCACAACGGGTAAGGTGACCCCCGCAGGAGAGGCTGTCGCGACAGCGGGACCCCACTCTCTCCCCCTTGTTCCACTCCTCGTGGCCTTGGAGCTCCGAGGGCCCTGCGTGCTGCTCCCGTCTGCTTCCCAGGCCTGCAGCTGCCCAGCCTGCCCAGTCCAGCCCCGCCCAGCCTCAGCAGCCTTGGTGAGCCCTACGTGGGCCCAGCTCTCCTGCCTCCCCTCGAGCCTCGGGGCTTCTCCCCACGTCCAAGATTCCTGCCTGTCCTCTGGGTTGACCCTGACCCCTCTAGTAGGGTCCCCAGGAGGCACCAGCCCCTCTGTTGTGGCTCAGCCAGGTGGGGAGTGAGCCTCCCTCCTCCGTGCCCTCGGCGCCTGTGCTGAGGAAAGAGCTCTGGGCACCCGGGCTGGGAGCTCACCCTCCGGGAGTTCTTGCTGGGCCGGCCTCGGGGGCCTTGGGGAGGCTCTGCCCAGCCCCTCTCATCTGCCCAGCCACAGGACGACTACTCGGTCCTGTTTGAAGACACCTCCTATGCGGACGGCTACTCCCCGCCCCTCAATGTGGCCCAGAGGTACGTGGTGGCCTGTAAGGAGCCCAAGAAAAAGTGACGCGGCGGCAGACCCGCCCTGCGCGGCCGCCCTCCCTGGGGAAGGCAGCCAAGGATTTCCTGTGACCAAATAAATCCCCTCAGCTCGCTGCCGTGTCCTGGACCCGACTCCTCCGGCCCCAGCCCCTTCCGCTTCCCCACCAGGGAGCCATCGGCCCGCTGGGTCCCAGGGGCTTACGCCCTGCGTGCGCCAGGGCGTGCTTTATTCGCAAGGCCTCGCGTCGGGCCTGTCTCACAAGGCTCTCGGGGCGCCCCCGCCTCCCTCACAGCTCCGAACGGAAGGTGAGCTCGCAGCCCGCCATCTTCTCGGCGTAGTCGGCCTCGAAGCGCTCGTGCTGGGCCACGGTGAAGGTGGTCTTCCAGTCCCCGGCCACGCCTGGTGCGGGAGGAAGCGGGGCTGAGGCCAGTGGCTCCGGGCAGGCCAGGCGGCTGCTCCCTCCCCATACACCCAGCCCGCGCGGCCCCCACCTCTGCGCATGAAGGGGGAGACGTTGTGGTCCATGACGTTTTTGGGGATGGTGCTGTAGTTGGTCATGGGGTTCTTCTTCATCTCCTTGAAAGACGTGCAGTGGGCGATGCGGTCCACCATCTCCTCCGGCAGGGAGCGCCCCAGGAACTCCAGGATCTTCTTGATCTCCCTCTTGGGGTTCTAGAGCAGTGGGGGGGGCTCTGCAGTGGGGGGGCCCAGCTCCCAGGGATCTGGCTGCCTGGCTCAGGAGCTTCAGACTATGCTCCCCACCTCACAGCTCTCCGCCCTGTGAGCCCCTCGCAGGCGAGGGCGGGGACAGCCGCTTTCACTGCGGTGGCTGCAGGGCCTGGCACGCCCTGGGCAGTGGCAGCAGAGGGCACGGGGCCAACCAGGCACCTGGAGGCACCTGCAGCCAGTGTCCTGGGCCAGGAGGGCGGGGTTGGGAGCCTCCCCGAGGGTGACATGGAGGGAAGCCGTGGCAGGTGGTCTCACCTCCTTCATGTCCTCAAAGAAGAGGTAGAGGACGGGGTGGGTGCGGCTCAGCTCCCACCACTCCCGCACATGCTGGTACCAGGAGCCATAGGACACTGGGGGCGGCGGGAGCAGAGGCCCGGGGTTGGCTGGAGTTTCGGTGTGCTCCCCTCTGCACCGCCCTCCCTGTCCAGACTCAGGCCCACCTTTCCCGGCCATGAACTTTTCCAGGAAGCTGTCCCAGGTGCCAGGCTCAGGGTGCACCTTGGCCATGTGGTAGAAATTGTAGTAGGAGACGGCCACGTCCTTCGCGTTGCGGGCAACGTAGACCACCTGCAGGGAGAGGCGGCCTGTACCTCCAGAGCTGCCACCCCGCGCCCTGCGTGCTCCTGGGCTCCCCCACCCCACCTGGCGTCCTGGAGAGGAGGAAGCAGATAGGCGGAGTGCTGGCGAGGTCTGAGGGGCCGCCACCCTGCTCTGATGCCGCGGTCCTGGCTGCCCGCAGTCCGTGTTTTGCACCAAATTCAGTCCCCATCAGTGCCCTCCTCACAGCCAGGTTCGGATCCGGCTGCTGGGTCCCCGTGAGCACTGGCCTCTGCTCCTCTCCCACTTGCGGGGCAGGGGTGCCCTTCACTGCCCCTCTGACCCCACAGGAGCCCTTCCTTCCAGAACAGGACCCAGGCTGGGCTAGCCCAGGGCCTCACCTTGACCTTCTGGTCCAGGAGAGTCTGGGGGAGCAGAGCCAGGGGCAGGTGCGTCTTGAGGAGCCGCGGGGACGGTGTATCTTTCAGGGTCTCCATACCTAGCCCACGGACAGAGGAATGTGTCACACCCTGTAGTCCCAGTCCGGCCTCTCCCCTCCACATGCCCCCCTGCATACCTGAGGGGGCTCCTGGGGCCTTGAACTCAAGGAAGGGCACCCGGATGTAGATGGGGGCCCGGAGACACTTCTGTTGGTCACCGTCCTGGTAGATCATGTCCAGTATCTCGCTCACCCAGGTAGTGCCTGCAGGGGGCAGGAAAGAGGCAAGCAGGGCTAAGGGCCTGCCCATGCTGGCCAGGAGTGGGCAGGTGGGCCTCCCCACCTACCGGACTTGGGGTAGGTGCTGATGAGCAGGTCATCGGGCCGGGCCTCGAAGCTTTGCAGCGGCCCCATCGCCTCTGCAAAGTACTTGATGAGCGGGACCCCCTTCACGTACTCCAGTGGTGGGCGGGACGTGTCCTGGATGCGCTCCATGCTGCCCTGCGGGAGGCCAGAGCCCGCTCACTCCCCTTCAGTCAGTCACAGCGATACGTTCGCTTTGAACGTAAGGGTGCTGCTTCCAGTGGGTGTAAGACGATTATTGAGTTGAAAGGCAGAGTGACAGGAAAAAGAGGAAACGAGATCCTCCAGCAAATGGCTGCGACAGCCAGGGCTGGGCCAGGCCAAAGCCGGGAGCTCCACCCAGGTTTCCCAGGTGAAGGGGCAGGAGCCCAAGCACTTGAGCCATCAGCCACTGGCTTTCCAGGCCCACTGGCCGGGAGCTGAATCGGAACAGAGCTGCTGGGACTGGAACCGGCACTCTGACACGGACACGGGCGTCCCAAGTGGTGGCTGCCGAGCCACAGTGCCTGCCCCTCTGGCAGTGTTTGAAGTAGCAGTATCACTTAAAAAAAAAAAAAAAAAAAGTGGATAAGGACACTGCATCTCCCAGAAATGGAGGGACTTGCCCAGGCTCACAAGGCTGGGTTCCGGAGCCAAGTCTGCTCCAGGACAGGGCTCCCGACCCCGGCCGCACCGCTGGCCTAACTGCAGAGCTTTGCGAAGCCCGGTGCTCAGCCACACCTGGCGCCAGTTAAAGCCCTCTCGTGGGCAGGGCCTGGAGTTCTAGACGCCGATCCCAACCGCCCTCCCCGGAGATCTGTCACTTCCTGCAACAGCTCCCAGCACACCCCAGAGGGTTCCTCTCAGCCCCCCCCCCCCCTTTTTTTTTACAGCTCCCTGGGCCCCTCACGCAGAAGCTTCCCAGGCTTTGGGCCGATGTGACTTGGCCAGTGGAATGCTGTCTTGGCTCCCGAACAAATATGAGCAGTTGAGCAACTGAGTGCATTTTAGGGGTCAGAGGCTGGCGGTATAAACGGAAGTGGTGAGGAAGCAGCAGGGGAGGGGGATTCAGGCCTCTTAGACTTGGAACAGGGACGTTCGAGGTGCAGCAGAGGGTCGACCAGGAGCCAGAGGACCTGACAGGCGCTGTCCTCCACTTCCTGTGTGCTGCAGCCTGGGGCTGAGCAGGGTGAGGGCAGCCGGCCCACCCCCACCCCCACCCCCACCCCCACCCCCACCCCCACACTCACACTTCCCAGCACTGACCTGCTCCGTGGTCCTGGCCCAGGCACCACCTCTGCGGCTCTGGCTTGGCTTAGCGGGGCAGGAGCGCCCAGCTGCTCTCCCAGCTGAGGGCTTTGTAGGAACAAAGTGGGAGGGACCGAGCTGTCCACCCAGAAGGAGAGGGCGGGCTCTGGAAGTGGGGCTGGGCCTCTTCCCCCTCCAGCACCTAAGCTGGAGTGTGCTTCGACCCGTCCGCGAGCCCAGCTGTGGGTTCCACGGCAGAAAAACAAGGCGGCAGGGGTTAAGACGCCCGCGTGCCACCCTGGAATGCCCAGGGCTCGAGTCCTGGCTCTACTGCCTACTCTGGCTTCCTGCTGACAGGCACCCTGGGAGGCGGCAGTGATGGCTCCAGGAGTTGGGGCCCTGCCACCCCATGGGAGACCCAGATGGAGCCCCCAGCACCCTGCTTGGACCAGGCACAGGGGAGTGAACTGACAGACCTCTCTGTCGGTCTGCCTTACAAGTAATGTGAAGATTTAAAAAAAAACAGGCAAAGGTGCCCATGAGGGGTGGTTTTATTTGAGCTGTAATCTGGCTTCCTCCCCGCCCCTCCAGACTCCGTCCCTGCAGAGCAGGCCGGGTTACAACTCGAAAAGTAAAACCAGCACTGGTCAGGGGTGGAGTGGAGGGTGGGGGAGGTGGACATTGACAGGCACTCGCCCTCCTGCTGGCTCGGGGCCAGCCTCCAGGCCCCAGGCAGCCCTGGCATGACTGTGAGCTTGAGGCAAGGCCGGGGGCGTGGGTGGGCAGGGGGGTGGGGTACAGCAAGGAAGGAAAATCTTTTTTTAAAAAAAATTTATTTATTTGAAAGGCAGAGTTGCAGACAGAGAAGTCGTCCATCCGCTGGTTCACTCTCAGGTGGCCTCAACAGCCAGAGCTGCACCCATCAGGAGCCAGGAGCTTCTTCCCGGTCTCCCACGCAGGTGCAGGGTCCCAAAGACTTAGGCCATCTTCCACTGCTTCCTCAGGCCACAGCAGAGAGCAGGACTGGAAGTGGAGCAGCTGGGACTCGAACCGGTGCCCGTAGGTGGTGGCTTTACCCACTGCACCACAGCGCTGCCCCCAGGGGAAAGGCCTTTTTTGAGGCAGCTCTCCGTGAGGTCAGGAAAGAACGAGGACCCCGGTGTCACGGCTCCTGCAGGGCCTCGTGGGACATCCTGCAGAGCAGCTTTGCTTTAGGATTAAAGGGGGCTAGGAGAGCCACAGGACCCCACGGAGGAAGACGATGCCTTTGGCCTGTAAGTCCAAGGGTCGGGCCCTGCGCAGGGGCATGGCAGGCATCCCATGAGCCAAATGAGCCCCAGCTAAAGCCCCTGGGAAAGCAGGGCAGATGGCCCGAGTACTGGGGCCCCTGCACCCACGTGGGAGATCCTGGCGGGCAGGCTGAGTCAGCAAGCTGCCCAAGTCTCCGGGGAACTTTGAGCTTGTAGTAGAGGCTGCGCACGGCTCGTGCCCCGCCCACCCCGCACACACTGGAGGGGCCCTTAACTCGGCTGTTTATGGCACTCAAATAAAAACCGCCAGACCTGCATGGGACGCACGGGAAGGGGAGGGAGGGCCGCAGCTGCGGAGGATCAGGTCTCCAGCAAGTCCGTCCAGTGTTCCTGCGGA
Organism: Lepus europaeus; assembly: GCF_033115175.1. Lineage (NCBI taxonomy): Eukaryota > Metazoa > Chordata > Mammalia > Lagomorpha > Leporidae > Lepus > Lepus europaeus. The sequence continues at coordinate 24,724,122 of NC_084847.1, forward strand.
TACAGAGTAAGTCAAAGGCAGCCCGACGGACAGACGAGGCAGGGAGGTGGCCGGGCCCAAGCCGCCTCTCACCTCCTCTGTTTCTGAGTCCTCGTCTTCCTCGGCGCCTGTCCGGCACAGCCAGACCAGGTCTCCCCAGAGCAGTGAGTTCTTGCAGCTGGCAAGGGTGGAGGCGGTGGGCCAGGGTCCGGCATCCCAGCCCCCTCCCGCCAGGCCCCGGAGCCAAGCTGAGGCCTGGCCTGTGGGGAGGGATGGCTCACCTGGGGCACTGCCCCTCCAGCGGCAGAAGCTGTCCGGGCTCTCCCCGAAGGAACTCTTCCGCCAGGCAGATCACGTGCGCCCGCAGGCGGCAGCTGGGGTGCGGGCAGCGCAGGGGGCCCTGGCCTTCCTGCGGGAGGGGCAAGCAGGGAAGGCAGGAGTAACGATGTGGCTAATCCTGGGCATTCTTGTGAACCGGACGCCGTTTTCTGACGTCAGACACAGTCCTGAGAGGCACACACTACACTGTGTTTCACAGACAGGGAGACCGAGGCACGGTCCTGAGAAACTCACTGTTACTGGCTTGCTGATTAATAATCCGAAATGTTAATAAGCCCTGTGGGCTCTTGCTTCGTATTCAGGGGAGAATTCTGAATACTGGCACGAATAAACCAGGCAGCATGTTGAGTTTTAAGCTTTCTATTCAGTGGGAGAAATGCGTAGGAGAGTGAGGGCCCTAAGAGGGGACTCTGGATTCAGACCGAGCACCAGGAGCCGGCCACGAGGAGCACACAGGCTGGGCACTGTGGGGCGGGTGGCCCGAAGGCTGCAGGCCCAGAAGGTGCGGGGCAGCAGGGGCCCACTGAGTTGTCCCCAGCCTTTAAGCCACTTCCAAAGGGGAGTGGTCAGTTAGCCTGATTGGCAGGTGGGGGCAGGAGCTCACCCTGGCCTGGTCTTCCAGCTCACAAACCTAGTCAATTTTATTCTGTATGCCTGCCTGCAATGACAGAACCCCGTGGAGGCAGAGTGCGCCCCTCCCCCACTCAGCCTTTGCCCTTACTCTTGGATTGAGGTCCAAAGTCAGGCAGGGAGGCTCTCCCTGGAGGAGGTGAGCTCAGTGCAGGCTGGGGAGGGTGAGGCAGGGGTGTGCCGGAGCAGAGGGCAGGCGGCTGCTCCACCCCACCCCGCACCCAGGGGGAGGTCTCCTAACTCCCTCCATTCTACTCAAGGCTGACATACTTGCCCACGGGGACCACACTGGCCAGGCTTGCGCACGTGGCAGCGGTGGCGACAGTAGGACAGCCCACCTGGATTACTCTGCGTGGCAAAGGCCCAGCTTACACTGAGAACCCAGCAGAAGCCAGGCCCCCATCTGTTACCTTATGAAATATTTATGGGCCATCTGTTCTGTGCTGACTCCGGCTCTACAGAAGTGAACAAGAACGCGAGTGGGGCAGGCAGTTAAGTTGCTGCTGGCGAGGGCTCCATCCCGTGTCCAAGTGCTGGGGTTACAGTCCCAGCTCCACTTCCGATTCCAGCTTCCTGCTCATGCGCACCCTGGCGGGCAGCAGATGATAGATCGGGCGCTTGGGTCCCTTGCCACCCACTTGGGAGACCCAGAGGGAGCTCCCGGCTCCCGGCTCCGGTTTGGTGCAGCCCCAGGTGTTGCAGGCATTGGTGAGTGAACCAGGGGATGGATCTGTGCCCTCTTGGGGGTCAGTACAGGCGATTAATTAAGATGATGAAAATGTCTCAAACAGCAAGTACCAGGAGGGGGTAGGGGCCGGGCACAAGAAAGGGGGAATAGAAGACAGGCTCGCAGTCACACCTGCGGGCTGGGGACCGGGCCTGCGCAGGTGCTGCTATGGCCCCGCCTCACCGCTGGCACCAGGTTGCCTGCTGGGGGTGGGGTGGGCAAAGTCCTCACGCTCCAGCCCCGCGCCCGCCCTCCACCCCGGGCGGCCTCACCTCACCTGCAGCGCTCCGCGGCACAGGGTGCAGGTGCCGGGCTCCGTGTCGGCGCGGCGCCTCGGGGCCCAGGTGCGGGGCGGCGGCGGCCCGAAGGCCAGTGGCACGTGCGGCGGCGGCGGCGGGCACAGGTCACGCTGGAAGTCGGGGCGCAGCCAGCGCAGCGTGAGCGGGAGGCGCGCCCACGGCGGCGCCCGCAGCATGTGCGCCAGCACGCGCAGGTGGAAGGCGAAGGCGGCCTCGCCGCGCAGGCGGGGGCCCACGTGCGCCAGGCGGCGCGAGGCGTGCGGATGCTGCCAGGCCCACTCGAACTGCGGGCGGGGAGCAGTGGCGGGTCAGGGGGGCCCCGGGGTGGGGGGCGACCCCCGCGCCTTGCCCGCCCCCTGCCTCCCTCCCCGTTTCTTACCCGGAGCGCAGCCACCGAGGACGGGAAGCCGTGCACGATGAGCACCATCTCCCTGCGGAGGGGAAGCAGGGCACGGCCCGTGAGCCCTCCGCCCCGTGCGCGGCCGAAGCCCCTCGCTGGGGAGTCGCCTCGGGTCCTCACGCCGGCCTCCAAGCCCAGCCACTAGGCGCCGCCCCCTGCACCTGTCAGCCTCAGGCTCCGCCCCTGCTCCATCCCCCGCGTCTACGGACCCCGACTCGGGTCGTCAGACTCCCGCCCCCGCCTGCCCTGTCTGTCACCCGGCCGGGCCCGCCTCCTCCGGGAAGCCTTCCTCCCGGCCGCGCCGCCTTACCAGGGCCCTCGCCCGCTGGTGCGCCAGGCCCCGCCTTTTCTGCGGCCCGCGTTATGCTGCTGGACCCGACGCGCAGGGTTGACAGTGAAGCCCACGTACACGCGGCCCCGATGCCGAGGGTTCAAGCAATAGAGCAGGTAGACGCCGAGGAAGCGCCCCGGCTTCGCCGCGTCCCCCACGGCGCTCATGATGAACCCAGGAAGGGCCACGTGGCGGGACGGCGAGATGCTCGTTTCGGAGAAGGCGCTTGGGGGCGATCGCGGGGCACCCGGGAGGCCACCGCACGGCAGGTTCGCGCACCCCCTCCTGGCTGGAGTAGAGGTCCCAACCGGCGCGCAGGCTCCCGAGCGCCAGCCAATTAGCGCCAGCCTCGGCAGAGGCCGTTCTTAACGAAGATTTCTATTGGCTGGTTGATGGTAAGCGCGGAAACCCTTGACTGTTGGAAAGCCGGAATCGCTGGAAGGTGGAAGTCCCGCCTTCACGGACGCCTTAGGAAGGGCGGAAGTCCCGCCTTCAAGGATGCTTCGTGAGGGCGGAAGTAGATGCCTTAGCGGAAGTGGCTGCAGTAAGGGAGGAAGGCCTGGTGGCTGCTAGGAGGTGGGGTTCGGTCCCCGCTAGGCTGTCGCCCGCTCTGGGCTGCGGCAATGGAGCTGAGCTCCCACTACCTCCGAGAGAAGCTGCAGCGCGACCTGGAGGCGGAGCACGTGGTGAGTCGAGACACCTGAATCCACCCGGTGGCGGGGAAGAGGCATCGGGGCGGGGGAGTGGGGCGGGTTCGGCACCAGCCACGTTCTTCTGCCCGGTAGGAGGTGGAGGACACGACTCTGAACCGTTGCGCCACCAGCTTCCGAGTCCTGGTGGTGTCGACCAAGTTCGAGGGGAAGCCATTGCTTCAGAGACACCGGTGAGACCCCGGGGGCACCTTTCCAGCGCGGGCTCAGCTGCTGGCCGTCCCCGCATCCCTCCCGTCCTAACTCCCCTACGCCCGCGGCGGGGCCCGGGACCTTGAGCATCCCGCCTCCGTGGCTCCGGTTGCAGCGTCTCGGCTGCAGCCCTACCCGCCAGGGCCCTCGCGTGCTTGGGACTGGGATTCTGGGGTCACCCTGGCTTCGGGGCCAGCTTCCAGGCAGCGTTTCCTAACCGCGTCTCTCGCTCCAGGCTGGTGAACGAGTGCCTAGCGGAAGAGCTCCCGCACATCCACGCGTTTGAGCAGAAAACTCTGACCCCAGAGCAGTGGGCCCGGGAGCAGCCAAAATGAGGGACCAGGACCTGCACCGCTATTAAATTATGGATCAGGGCTGGCTTCCGTGTCCGTGTGTTGTGTGGGGGAGGATCTAGGGCCTGGCCACTGTGGGTGGTTTTACCTTCCTTGCAATTCTCTATAGATCCCTAGGGATCGCTACTGGCCTTACCCACCCGACCCCCGCAGCGCCCCCTTACCAGCCAGCAACATGCACAAATGGGAAAGTGCTCAGGTCTTCAGGATAAACAAAACCTCTCCCTCTGCCCAGCGTCACCCCAGCATCAGGGGCTCAAGGTGGAGTCCCACACAGTGGACCTCAGGATGTGGTACCCAGGCAGGGGCCCCTCCCGCACGCGGAATGTAGGTGTTTTCCGGGCCACCGTGAAAAGTCCAGGAACCCAACAGCCCCGGCTTGATGTGGCCACCGCTGTCCCTGGAGACACCGGGGCGTGTTCAGGAATGGGGGTGTGGGTAGGGGCGAGAGAGAGGATTAGAGCAAGAAAGTAAGGCTGACCTGAGTCGCAGCTGGAACAGGTGATGCCTCTGTGTCAGTTTCATGAGTCAGGATTACAGAGAGAAAGATTTCCCATTCCCTGGTTCACTCTCCAAATGGCTGTAACAGCCAAGGCTGGGCCAGGCTGAAGCCAGGAACCAGCAGCTTCTTCCAAGTCTCCCACATGGGTGGCAGGGGCCCAAGCACTTGGGCCATCTTCCGCTGCTTTCCCAGGTACATCAGCAGGGAGCTAGATCGGAAGTGGAGCAGCCGGGACTCCCAGCCAGCACCCGTACGGGGTGCCGGTGCTGCAGGGAGCAGCTTTACCCTCTACCACAGCACTGGCCCCTGTGTCAGCCTTAGTCCCAGGGTGTTGGGGTTGGTAGCGCTCTGCAGAGCCCGTAAGACCCAAGAGGGTCAGAGCAGGTCACCTGGTTGGGACCGGGGCTCTGTGGAAGTGTGAAATTGCAGGTTGGCACCCTGCCAGCCACTTGGTGCCCGGTGTTTCCAAGGCCATCAGAGACAGAAGGGGTGGGGAAAAGTGGGCACCATGGTGGTGACTGACCCATTGGGTTCAGTGACACAGGGGTCACTTCCTGAGCTTTCTGTGGCCCCCCGGGCCAGGAGAACCAGGGGCTGGATCTACTCCCAAGGACCCCAGAAGGTGCAGGAGAGGCCCAGAGCCCTGACTGGGTCCCCCGAGCTTTCAGAGCTGTGGTGGCGCCCCCGCCCCCCTGTGTCCTGCAGAGATGTCACTCCTCAGTGCCGCGGGCTTGCACTGAGGGCGAGGCCCTGGTAGGCAGGCAGGGGCTGCCTGGTGCCGTGCCATTTTCCACCCCAGGAGTATTCCATGGCCGAAGAGGAGGGGGCTGGGGATGTGGCTTTTAGTGGCCCCTGCATGGAAGGGACCAAGCCCTGCTGTGAGCTCCCCTCCCGACTCAGGGGTCGCTGGCACAGAGTGGGACGGTGCCGGAGCTTAGCGGCTTAAGCCTCTGTCTGCAGTGCTGCCATCCCATATGGGCGCCGGTTCCAGTCCCGGCTGCTCCACCTCTGATCCGGCTCCCTGCTGATGCACCTGGGAAAGCAGCAGAAGACGGCCCAAGGGCTTGGGCCCCTGCACCCACGTGGGAGACCCAGATGACATTTTTGGCTTTGGTCTGGCCCAGCCCTGGCCATTGTGGCCATTTGGGGAGTGAACCAGCGGATGGAAGATATCTGTCTTTCTCCTTCTATTTCTGCCTTTAAAATAAATAAATCTTTAAAAAAAAAAAAAAAGACACAGGCCAGTGCTGTGGTGCAGCAGGTAAAGCCTCTGCCTGTGGCATAGGAACCTACTGCCAAGTCCCCGTCCCAGAGGCTGGGCCCGGGCGAGACCCACAGGAGGGGCCCCGGGGGCAGCAGCTGGACCCAGGGCCTGCCCTTCAGCGGCCCCCGTGCGCTTCCCCACAAGCCGCCATGTGGCCGTGGCATGCTCCGGGGTTTCATTCACTGCACGAGGTGGATTTGGGAGTCAATCTCGGGTTTTTGAGGCCCCCCCAAGCTGGGGCCTGTCATGACTCCAACCCGCCAGCCCACGTAGGCATCAGGGGCCGAGGGTCCCATCAGAGGGGAAGTTCAGCGGCAGGGCCATCAGCGGAATCTGAACCGTACCAGAAAATAGAGCCATTTTATTTTTTTTTTTCTTCTTGGCCACTGCAGAGTGGGCAGCGGGGGTAGGGTAGGGGTGGGGCATGAACGGCTGGCCCCGGCTGACGGGCCCGTGGGCTCTACTTGGCCTGGACCGTGTCTTCCAGCCTGTCCACGCGCTTCTGTAGCTCCTGCACTGTGGTCTGCAGCTTCCTCAGCTCCTCCTCCAGCCGGGATATCACGTCCTGGGGGCCCCAGCACCGCAGTCAGGCCCGGCGCCTCCCTGGGCTCCCGCCCCACGGCCTGTGCTAGGCTGGGGCCCTTTTGTCCAGCCGGGAGCTGCAGGCCTGTATGCCCGGAACCCTCACCCATGCATGGCCCCCAACGATCCCCGACCCGGGGTCCTCCCCCTGGGACTCTGACTGCAGTCGGCATGGGCCCTGCCCCGCCCCATCTGCCGCTCACAGAGCTGGTCTCCGACGTGGCCTTCCTGCGCGAGACACTCAGGCCCCGGTTGACACACAGCTCCCGGCTCTTTGGGGGCACGTAGCCGTCCTTGAGAGAGATGAGGAGGGGCCCGGCATCCCGACCCGCCAGCCACTCCTCAGCGGTGAGGGCGGGGTCAGGCCCTGCCGTGGGTGGGTACAGGTCCTCCTGGAACAGGTCCGACTGCGGGCGAGGTCAAGGCTTGGTTAAGACGGGGCTCAGGCCGCAGCTCCCCGCAGGGGCAGCATCGGGGGCCGGCCTGGGGAGAGCGTGCAGCCTCACCTTCCTAGGCACCGTCATGGCAATGGGCTCACACTTGCGCTCGTGCAGCTTGTAGAACCTGTGGAGGCAGGAGGGTGAGCCGTGCACACAGCCCGGGCGGGCGGGCGGGCAGGCGGGGACGTGGGGCTCAGCAGGGCCCGGGGAGGGCGGGGTGCTCACCTGGCGATCTCACACTTGTTCACCTCCAGGCCCCGCTTGGGCATGTAGCCCATGCCGCGCTGGGACTCCTTGGAGCTGAACATGGAGAGATAGTGCAGGAACGGGGCCTCAGACGTGATCTCGAAGTAGCGGATAGAGCTGTCACCCTGCAGGGTGGGAGGGGCAGGGTCAGCACCAGCCCCTCCTGCCCGCCGCCCTGTCCCCTCCCCTGGCCAGGGGTCCACCTTGCCACAGAGGTAGACGATGTTGGTGTCGGGGTCAAAGAAGGGCAGCAGGACGCCGCTGCTGGTGTCCAGCTCCTGCAGGGACAGCGGCTCCTCCAGGTGCTTCTGCGGACGGGGAGGCGCGGATGAATGGTCACACGCACGCACACGCACACACACCCGCCGCCGCCGGCCCAGCCGCCAGAAACCCCCATCTGAGGACCCTGACCAGCCACGGCAAGCGGCAGGGCAGGGACCAAGCCTCCAGCCTGGATCCCAGGCCCCGCGGCCCCTCTGCTCCCCAGCTCAGCACGCACCGTGTCCCACAGCGCCACCTGCCGCTCGCTCATGCGGCTGAAGCCTGTGGTCAGGATCTTGCCGTCAGACACGAACACGGCGTGCACGGGCCGGGTGCCTTCGTGGGGCCGGTCCTTCTCCTAGGGGCAAGGGAGGAGGTTGGGGCTGCAGCCGGGAGCTCGGTGCACGGTGGGAAGGAGGGGTAAAGGCCTCGGGGGCGGGGGCCGGTCTTCCCAGCCGCTCACCACCACGACAGTGCCTTTGCGGGGCTCGATGATGCGCAGGCGCTTGTCGCGGCACGAGGTGCAGATGAGGGCGCCGTCACGGCTCCAGTCGACGCTGTAGACGGTGTCCGGGTGCACATCCGAGCCCAGCGTCAGCACGGCCGCCCCCGTGCCCACGTCCCACACCAGGATCACGTTGTCACAACCTGCGCGATCCCCGAGTGTCAGACGCCCGAGGCCCCGCCCTCAGGCAACCCCCTCACCCCCCGCCCCCCCCCCCCGCACCTGCGCTGAGCAGCACGTTCTGAGCCGTGGGGTGCCAGGCCACGATGCCCACACGCTTGGTGTGGCCCTCCAGGGTGACCACGGGCTCCCGCAGGGGCAGCGTCAGGCCCCCGTCAGGGATCTCCCACACCTGCCGAGAAGGGGCCGGTGAGTCCTTGGGGCTCCGAATATCGGATCCCACCCTGCAGCCCCCTCGGGCGCGCACCCAGCGGCGCTCACCATGACGGTGCAGTCCTCAGAGCCGCTGGCGATGACATTGTCGTTATGTGGGCACCAGGCGATGTCCAGCACAGGGGCCGTGTGGCCACAGACCGTGGGCGCATTCTTGTCCACGCGTCCAGTCTAGAGGGCAGGTGGGGCCTGTGGCAGGTGCCCCACCCCACCCCTCCACCCCTCAGAGAAGCCCAGCAGGGGTCTGTGGTGCCCGCCCTCTCCCCCCCACAGCGGGCCCAGCTCTTTGCCCCGTTCCCAGGGGCTCCTGGGCAAACTCCAGGAAGGCTGAACACACGCGGCACAGCCCAGGACAGCCTGGCCCAGCTCTGCCCATCTCCCTGTCTTGTCTGTGCCCTGAAGGACCCCACCCCCACCCCAGCTTCCCAGCAGGACGCTTGCATGAGCACTGCCAGCCGGGGCCCTGAACCCCAGTAGGGCTGGGGCTCGCCGGGGAATGGGTGGCAGTGGGGGGGGGGGCTGCAGGGGTGGGACCTGGTAAAGGGAGAGAGGCCCCAGGCAGGAGCAGAGGTTGGGAAATGGCCTCTTCCGGGGCCTGCTGCCTCAGCAGGGCTTCCTGTGGGGGGGAGCCGTGCGGGGCGCGGGCCCAGCTCACCCCGACAACCACTTCCTCTCCTCTTGGCTGCCATCGGCCCTTTTAAGGTAACAATTTAGGGCCCCCCTCCCTTCCTGTCTCGCCCTCCAAAGAGCACAGGACTGTGCTGGGGGGTGGGGGGGTGGCGGTCAACACAACAGAGCCACAGGCCGATGGCAACAGCTGAGCTGGGGGCAGGGCTGGCTCAGCTCTGAGAACACTGCTCCCCCGCCCCTGCCCCTGGCCCACCCTCTCTGAGCTTCCAAGGGGAGAAACAGCCCCCAGGCTGAGTGAGGCCTGGGAGCCCCGGCGCTGGGCCCACAGGCCTCCCTGCACCAGGAGCTCCTCTGGCCCAGCTGAGCCCCACAGGGGGCACCGCCACGGCCCCGGGAAGGCTTGGTGACAGTCACCTCGTCCAACCCACAGAGGCGCCCCGAGGTAGGGGAGCCACGGTCCCAGGCCCCCCAGGGGGCTCACCTTGCAGAGGGGCAGCACCAGGAAGGCCCCGCCCCCACTGGCCTCACAGATCAGGGCCAGGAACTTGGGGTTGACGGCACAGAAGCCACTGTCCCAGGTGGTCTGGGAGACACGCACGTCTTCATAGCACTGGTCGGCCTTGGCCGGCTGTCCAAACACGTGGCGGAACTTGCTGGAGCGGACCACCTGCCGGCTCATTCTGCGGGCACAGGGGCCGAGAGCCTGTCTCCCCTGGGGACACCCAGTCTGGATTTTAGGGTCCCAGCATCACCCCCCATGTGGGCCTTCCCCTGCCCCTCCTCGCTCCTGCCTGACCTGCAAGCCACCTGCTGCTCCCACCAGGGCCACTCAAACCACCGTCTCCATCCTGCGCCCGCAGCCTCAGCAGGGCTGGGGATGGCAGCCCCCAGGGCTCCCCCAGTTTGCTGACTGCTGGAAAGCTGTGGGGCCTTCCTCCGGAATGGCTCTGGCTGCGGGGGCGTTGGCCCCGGCCATGGGGGGGGGTGAGGGGGCCTCTATCTCTCTCGCTGCAGCATCCAGAGCCCACGGCCCTCATGCCCATACGCCTGTGGGGCAGGGGCAGGGCTGCCTGCCACCACCCAGCTGGACACTCGGGGAGTGGAGCGTGGGCCTGCCCAGGAGGGAACACAGCAGCATGATGGCTTCCCCCGTAGGTCTCTGGGCGCCAGAATCAGGCGATGGCTTGGGTCCCAGTATCTCCTCCCCACACCTCCTCTTCCCGCCTCCGCTCAGAAAAAAAGCAGGTGCCCATGAGTGCCATATGCACCCCCATCGGAACTGCACACAGGGAGGGAGAGGTGGACGCCACTTCCCTGAGGTCCAGTGAGGGTGGCAGGGGAGCAAGCAAAGCCCTAGGCAGATGCTGGTGCCCAGCGGCTCCCTCGTGTGCCACCTTGCGAGGGCACACTGCCCACCTCCCCAGCCATGCCCATACTGGCCTGCTTGGGGTCTGGCCCCTTCCTGCCGCCGGCTCGAGCCCCCCCCCCCCCCGCCCACCCAGGCACCCCCCCCCAAAGAAGCCTGTGGGCCTGCTTGGCCAGAAAGGAGGTGAGGCACTTGTGTGATGGGGACCCAGCCCCGAGGAGAGGTGGGCAGCCGGGGTCTGGGGAGAGGGAGCCCCACATCGGAGGTAGGGGGCAGGAAGCCATCGACCCACCCTGCCTCCTTCCCCACCGCAGGTACCAGGCCCGGAAACCACGGAAAGGGGAACTTGGTCTTGTCTTGTTTTGCTCGCAACCCCTTCCTGTCGTCAGGCTCAGGGCAGCTGCTCGGCTCACCCCACCCTGCCCCCCCACCCGTGGAGACTCGGGCGGCGCATCTGCCCGGACCCCCGCTCCTGCTGTGGACCCCACACACACACCTCCATGCTGGCCGCGGAGCTCCCTTACCCGCACCTGCCCAGAGCACCCAGGGGCCCCCCGTCCCCCGTCCCCTGGCAGGGCCAGGCCGCCTGACAGCCAGCGGCGCCCACGCTCGCGCCTGCCCCACAGGTGGCCCGGGGCAGTGACTCCGGGTCCCCGCGGCCAGCCTGGCCCGCTCCCCCCGGAGCCCGGCCTTACCTGCTGCGAGAGGTGAGCGGACCCCCGGACGGAGGAGGGAGAGGAAGAAGAGGAGGAGGAGGAAGGAGCCGCAGGAGCCGAGGCTGGCGGCGGAGGATGCTCTTGTCAGACAATGAATGAGAAGCAGCCGTGCGCCGCCTCCTCGGGTGGCAGCGCCCCTTTGGGCGGAGCTCGCGGAGGGGCCGGCCCTGCCCTGCTCCGCGGCCGCCGCGCGCTCCGCCCTGCCTGCGGGCACCGGCCGGGCGCAGGCGGCTGCCGGGTCGCCGGGACCGAACCCGCGCGGCGCAGGTGCGCACACGCCCCGCGCCGCCTTCCCCTCTCCGGCCCACCCCGGCCCTGGCCCAGGCGAGGGCCGCCCTTCGAGAGCCGCGCGCCCCGCAGCCCGGCTGTGGCCCCGACGGGACGCAGCGGAGTGCGGCCAGCCTGGCGCGGCCCCGGGACCTGGGTCCTTGGCGCAGCTCCTATACAGACGGACGGGCTGGGGCGGGGGTCTCGTGTCTTCATGCGGAGCATCCCTGTCCCCTCACCCCCGCTCCGCAGAAACACTGGGCGTGGCGGGAGCTACCCGGGCAGGGGGGTGGGGGATTCTGCTGGAAGGGGTTATCCGCCGGCCCCTGGAGCGCTGGCAGCCGGCTAGAAGCAGAGGCAGCAGCTCCAGGCCAAACTCGCGCGGGGAGAGTTCATTCCTGTCGTTGGATTTAGTGGGGCTTCCCAGAGAGGGTTCTACTCCAGAGACTCCAGGCCAGCGCACCTGCTGAGTGACCTGGGCAGTCCCTTGACCCCTCTGTTTCTCCCTTCCTAACAGGAACCCCTGCCTCGTAGGGTTCTGGGGATGGTTACCTAAAATGACCCGAGCAAAGCTTTAAGCATGACTTCTGAAGACAAATGTCAGCTTTATAGTGACCTCCAGACCCGGGGCCGCATAAAGCCAGAGCCCGCGGAGTGAGGAAGTTCCGGGGCTGTGAGAGGCTGGCGGAAGTCCCACCTCCTCCAATGATTGGCTGTGTGATCTTGGGCAAGAGGCCAGCCCTCTCTGAATCTCGGTTTCCTCATCTGTCAATGGGGGATAGATAAGATTCGTTCCTGCTCCCTGCAAAAAGTTGCGAGGTTCCATGGAGGCAGTGTGTGTGGATGGGTTCAACAGATGATGCCATTGTTTAAAAAAAGGGGGGGGGGATGTGGGGAGGCTGGTGGTGTGGTGTAGTGGGTGAAGCCGCTGTCTGCAGTACAGGCATCTCACATGGGCGCCGGTTCGAGTCCCAGCTGCTCCACTTCCGATCCAGCTCTCTGCTGGGAAAGCAGAAGAAGATGGCCCAAGTGCTATGGCCTGGGAAAGCAGAAGAAGATGGCCCAAGTGGTCCCTGCACCCACATGGGAGACCTGGAAAAAGCTCCTGGCTCCTGGCTTTGGATTGCCAGAGTTCCTGCCACTGTCCCCATTTGGGGAGTGAACTAGTGGATAAGACCTTTCTATCCATCTCTCCCTCTCTCTATCTGTAACAATGCCTTTCAAGTAAGTAAGTAAATAAATAAATAAATCTTAAGAAATAAATAAGAAAGGCAGAGTTAGAAGAGGAAGTGGAGCAGCTGGGACTTGAACCGGTGCACATATGAGATACCGGCATTGCAAGGGGAGAGGGGCTTTACCCTCTACGCCAAAGCACTGACCCCATAAATAAATCTTAAAAAAAAAAATAGATGTTGGATTGGACTGCACCTGAGGGCCTGCTACTGGGCCACAGTGGGCCAGAAAGGGCCAGGATGGGGCAGGGGCAGTGAGATTCAATCTCCACCTGAGGGGACAGGAATGAAGGCTGGGGGAGAGGTGTTAGGCACCGGGGTTAAGATACCACTTGGGGCCGGTGCCGCAGCTCACTAGGCTAATCCTCCGCCTGCAGCGCCTGCACCCCGGGTTCTAGTCCTGGTCAGGGCGCCGGATTCTGTCCCGGTTGCTCCTCTTCCAGGCCAGCTCTCTGCTGTGGCCCGGGAGTGCAGTGGAGGATGGCCCAAGTGCTTGGGCCCTGCACCCGCATGGGAGACCAGGAGGAAGCACCTGGCTCCTGGCTTCGGATGGGCGCAGCGCCAGCCATAGCAGCCATTTGGGGGGTGAACCAACGGCAGAAGGAAGACCTTTCTCTCTGTCTCTCTCTCTCACTGTCCACTCTGCCTGTCCAAAAAAAAAAAAAAAAAAAAAAAAGATACCACTTGGGGAACCTGCCTCCCCTGTCAGGGGGCCTGGGCCTGGGTTTGAGTCCTGGCCCTGCCCCTGAACCCAGCTTCCTGCTCATGCACGCCTTGGGAGGAGTGATGGCTCAACTACTAGGGTCCTGGCCACCATACGGGAGATCCAGGTGGAGTTCCCAGCCCCTGGCTGTTGTGGGCATTTGGGGAATGAGCCAGCAGATGGGAACACTGGGAACACACTCTTTCTCTCCCTGCCTCTCAAAGAATAGAGTAGAGTAGAATAGAATAGAATAGAATAGAATAGAATAGAATGGCTAAGGGCCGGCGCTGTGGCGTAGTGGGTAGAGCCACCAACTGCAGTGCCAGCATCCCATATGGGCACCGGTTCGAGTCCTGGCTGCTCCATTTCTTTTTTTTTTTTTTTTTTTTGACAGGCAGAGTGGACAGTGAGAGAGAGAGACAGAGAGAAAGGTCTTCCTTTTTGCCGTTGGTTCACCCTCCAATGGCCGCCGCGGTAGGCGCACTGCGCTGATCCGATGGCAGGAGCCAGGTGCTTCTCCTGGTCTCCCATGGGGTGCGGGGCCCAAGCACTTGGGCCATCCTCCACTGCACTCCCGGGTCACAGCAGAGAGCTGGCCTGGAAGAGGGGCAACTGGGACAGAATCCGGCATCCCGACCGGGACTAGAACCCGGTGTGCCGGCGCCGCAAGGCAGAGGATTAGCCTAGTGAGCCGCAGCGCCGGCCTGGCTGCTCCACTTCTGATCCAGCTCTCTGCTGTGGCCTGGGAAAGCAGTGGAAGATGGCCCAAGTCCTTGGGTCCCTGTATCCACATAGGAGACCCAGAAAAGGCTCCTGGCTCCTGGCTTCAGTTTGGCGCAACTCTGGCCATTGCAGCCAATTGGAGAGTGAACTAACTGATGGAAGACCTCTCTCTCTCTCTCTCTCTCTCTCTCTCTCTCTCTGCCTCTCTGCCTCTCCTTCTCTCTCTGTGTAACTCTGACTTTCAAATAAATAAATACATAAATCTTTAAAAAAAAAATATATATATATATATATATATATATATATATGAAAGAGGTGGGCCGGCGTGGAGCTGCTGCCCGGGGCAGAAGCCATGCGAAGCAGGTGTCCACAGACGGCGAGGGGCCGGGCTCTCCGTGCCTCCCTGAGCTGGCCTTCCTGCTGCTGCTCCGCCACCGCACCGTCACCTCCTTGACCACTGGGACCTGGAAGGCGGCTGGGAGGCCAGCGCGGCGCTCACAGTGGCTGACTCAGCACCAGGTAGGATAAGCCAGCCAGAACGGGCTCACACAGACGCCCGCACAGGGAAGATACGTGCACACTTTTTTTTAATAATCCGCATCTTCCATCAACTTTTTTGAACAACATCATGCATTCTTTTCTCGCTTTAAGGCAGTGAGTCTGAGTTGGACTTCTGGCACTTGCCATTGGAAAAGTTCTCAGTAGGGGTGGCCGCTGGGGTGCAGCCGGTTCCGGGACACCTGCATCCTACAGAGGGCTTGGGGGTTAAGTCCCACCTCTGCTTCCCACCCAGCTTCCTGCTGAGGCACCTGGGAGGCAGTGGCTGGTAGCCCAAGGGCTTGGGTTCCTGCCAGCCACATGGAAGACCCGGATGGAGTTCCGACTCCTTGCTTTGGCCTGCCCTCACCCTGGAGGGAGGCAAGACCACAGGTCCTTCCAAGGAGTCAGATCCTCAGGCTAAGCTGGCAAAACATGTTGGGGTGAAGTCCTCGCTGTACCCACTACGCCACAGCGCCAGCCTCATTCATTTCCTTTGAAAAATCAACTTTATTTACATACAGTAAAACACTTCTTGGGGATGGTGTTGGTGGCACAGCGGTTTAAGCTGTTTGATGGGGAAGGGCTGGTACTATGACATCAGCATCCCATATGGGTGCCAGTTCGAAACCTGGCTGTTCCACTTCTGATCCAGCTCTCTGCTATGGCCTAGGAAAGCAGTGGAAGATGGCCCAAGTCCTTGGGCCCCTGCACCTGCATGGGAGACCCTGAAGAAGCTCCTGGCTCCTGGCTTCAGATTGGCGCAGCTCCGGCCGTTGCTGCCAATTGGGGAGTGATCCGTCAGATGGAAGATCTCTCTCTCTCTCTGCCTCTCCTTCTCTCTGTAACTCTGACTTTCAAATAAATAAATAAATCTTAAAAAATAAATAAATAAAAGGAGTCCCACGGTGCTCACTCTACACGATTGGCTCTAATTGACACCACGGATGGGAAACAGGTCGCAGAGCCCGGAACCGCCGCATGTGCTTGCTGTGCTAGGACACGCACGACCCACACTGCAGCACCTGGCTTCATTCAGCCCCAGCTCCAGCTCCTGACTCCAGCTTCCTGCCAAGGCGGACCCTGGAGGCAGCAGGTGATGGCTTACGTACCTGAGCCCCTGACAACGACACAGGAGACCTGGATGGAGTAGCCAGCCCTTGGCTTTGGCCTGGTCCACCCCTGCTGGTGTGGGCATTTAGGGAGTAAACCAGCAGATAGGAGCTCTTTCTCTCTTCTGTCTATTGGTCTCTCAAATAAATGAACAAATACATTTTTTTTTTTTGACAGGCAGAGTGGACAGTGAGAGAGAGACAGAGAGAAAGGTCTTCCTTTTGCCATTGGTTCACCCTCCAATGGCCGCCGCGGTAGGCGCACTGCGGCCGGCGCACCGCGCTGATCCGATGGCAGGAGCCAGGTGCTTCTCCTGGTCTCCCATGGGGTGCAGGGCCCAAGGACTTGGGCCATCCTCCACTGCACTCCCTGGCCACAGCAGAGAGCTGGCCTGGAAGAGGGGCAACTGGGACAGGATCGGTGCCCCGACCGGGACTAGAACCTGGTGTACCGGCGCCGCAAGGCGGAGGATTAGCCTAGTGAGCCGTGGCGCCGGCCTCAAATACATTTTTTTAAAAGATTTATTTATTTATTTTAAAGGTAGAGTTACACAGAGAGAGAAGGAGAGGCAGAGAGGTCTTCCATCTGCTGGTTCACTCCCCAATTGGCCACAATTGCTGGAGCTGTGCCAATTCGAAGCCAGGAGCCAGGAGCTTCTTCTTGGTCTCCCATGCAGGTGCAGGGGCCCAAGGACTTGGGCCATCTTCTACTGCTTTCCCAGGCCACAGCAGAGAGCTGGATTGAAAGTGGAGCAGCCAGGACTCGAACAGGCGCCCATATGGGATGCCAGCACTGCAGGCAGCGGCTTTACCTGCTACGCCACAGCACCGGCCCCACCAATCCATCTTAACATCACCAAAAATAGGGTAAGCAGACATGGCATGTGGTGACACCACTGCGTGCAGTATCATTTCTGTGTTCTTGCCAAAACAATGACGGCAAACACCTTGAACTTCACAAAGCCACCAGAGCTGTGAGTTCACAGGAACTGAGAGAGAGAGAGTGGGTTAAACAATGCCTCGAGCAATTCCCTAAGCCTAGAATGTGGGGAAAGTGACCTGGCTTCCAAAGATAAACGGCACGAAGAGAGAAGGGGGCGAAATCAATTTTGAAAGTGGTAAGAGGAGGGGCCAACACCGTGGCTCACTTGGCTAATATTGCTAATATGGCCATATGGGCGCCGGGTTCTAGTCCCTGCTGCTCCTCTTCCAGTCCATCTCTCTGCTGTGGCCCAGGAGTGCAGGGGAGGATGGCCCAAGTGCCTGGGCTCTGCACCTGCGTAGGAGACCAGGAGGAATCACCTGGCTCCTGGCTTCGGATCGGCACAGCACAGGCTGTAGTGGCCATTTAGGGGGTGAACCAACGGAAGGAAGACCTTTCTCTCTGTCTCTCTCACTGTCTAACTCTGCCTGTCAAATAAATTTAAAAAAATAAAAAATAAAAGAAAGTGGTAAGAGGGGCTGGTGCAGTGGTGTAGCAGGTAAAGCCGCTGCCAGCAGTGCCAGCATCCCATATGGGCACCAATTCCAGTCCCGACTGCTCCTCTTCTGAACCAGCTCTCTGCTATGGCCTGGGAAAGCAGTAGAAGATGGCCCAAGTCCTTGGGTCCCTGCACCTGCATGGGAGACCCGGAAGAAGCTCTTGGCTCCTGGCTTCGGATCAGCCCAGCTCCTCTTGTTTCGGCCAACTGGGAGTGAACCAGCAGATAGAAGCTTGCTCTCTCTCTCTCTTTCTCTCTCTCTCTCTCTCTCTCTCTCTCTCTCTCTCTCCCACCTCTGCCTCTCTGTATCTCTGCCTTTCAAATAAATAAATAAATAAATCTTTTTTAAAAAAAGAAAGGAAGGAAGGCAGAGAGCCAGAGCAAGCACTCATGCTGTGGTTCAGCCCAGCCGGGGAGGGGCCAGGCTGAAGCCCAGGGCCCAGGAGCTGACTGAGGCTTCCACGGGGTGGCAGGGGTCCAGGCACTTGAACAGCCCCTGCTGCCCCGGGAGTGCACGTTAGTGGGACGCTGGATTGGAAGCAGAGCAGGGACTCGAGCCCAGGCCAAGCAGCTCCTTAGCCAGGGCACCAAATCCCCACCACAAAGGGCAGCTTTAAATTCAGATTCTTCGGCCCTTAGGGCACTCTCTCTGGCTGAAAACCCCTGAGAGTTTCAGGCATGGGAAGCCAAGACACTGTGGCAAAAAAAAAAAAAAAATATCCTACATGAAGGACCTCGGTGGGTGAGACCCCAGTGGAAAGAAGGGGCCATCGAAGAAGGACGTACTTTTCTCTGAAGGGAGGAGAGAGCTTCCACTTTGCTTATGGTCCTGTCTAAATACTGATGGAGTTTGTGAACTCAAGAGGCTTCCGTAGCCTTGGCAGCTCATGACAGGAGCCTGGGGTGATCACTGACATCATACATAAAAGTGTTAATTGTTAAATTAACAACAGGAGTCACTGTGCACTAACTCCCCATGCAGGACCTCTGTCCTCAAAGAGTTGTATTATAATTATGTCTAAGTGCTCGCCAAAGATGTGTTATTCTTGGGTGCATTTTTAAAGTTAATTAAGTTTCTAAAAAAGAAGAAGGAGAAGTGAAATTAACTTCAGGATGCGACGACTTGGAACAGCCCTCGTCTCGACTGTTGAGGAACAATTTTGGTTTTTTTTCTTTCTTTTTTTTTTTAACTGTGCAAAATTGTTGAATTCTTTAGTTAGTATAGAGTTGGTTTCTGTGTAGGAAGTTAATCGAAAATGAATGGAGAATGGGACTGGGAATGGGAGAGGGAGGAGGAAGAGAGGTGGAGAGCGAGTGGGAGGGCGGGTATGGTGGGAAGAATCACTGTATTCCTAAAGGTGTACTTATGGGGTAAGCGTTGTGGCATAGTGGGTAAAGCCACTGCCTGCAGCGCCGGCATCCCATATGGGCGACAGTTCGAGTCCTGGCTGCTCCACTTCCAATCCAGCTCTCTGCTATGGCCTGGGAAAGCAGTAGAAGATGGCCCAAGTCCTTAGGCCCCTGTACCTGTGTGGGAGACCCTGAAAAAGCTCCTGGCTCTTGGCTTCAGATCAGCACAGCTCAAGCCAGTGTGACTATTTGGGGAGTGAACCAGCGGAGGGAAGACCTCTCTCACTCTCTGCCTCTTCTTCTCACTCTCTGTAACTTTGCCTTTCAAATAAATAAATCTTTTTTTTTTTTTTTCTTTTTGACAGGCAGAGTGGATAGTGAGAGAGAGAGACAGAGAGAAAGGTCTTCCTTTTTGCTGTTGGTTCACACTCCAATGGCCGCTGCGGCCGGCGCATCTCGCTGATCTGAAGCCAGGAGCCAGGTGCCTCTCCTGGTCTCCCATGCGGGTGCGGGGCCCAAGGACTTGGGCCATCCTCCACTGCCTTCCCGGGCCATAGCAGAGAGCTGGCCTGGAAGAGGGGCAACCGGGATAGAATCTGGCGCCCCGACCAGGACTAGAACCTGGTGTGCCAGCACTGCAAGGCAGAGGATTAGCCCATTAAGCCACGGTGCCGGCCAAAATAAAAAAAACTGTGCTTGTCTTCCCTTCCCAAACCTGAAATTTCTTTGCACTCTGTAACAGGAACTGTTTGCCCCTGTGACGGTGATGAGAGGACTCACCAAGTACTAGGAAGATCCAACTTATAGGCAACAAATAAATGTATTGATTGTCAGAATGCAAATGTCAGCCGATGCTGTGGCTCACTAGGCTAATCCTCCACCTGCGGCACTGGCACACCGGGTTCTAGTCCCGGTTGGGGCGCCGGATTCTGTCCAGGTTGCCCCTCTTCCAGGCCAGCTCTCTGCTGTGGCCCAGGAGTGCAGTGGAGGATGGCCCAAGTGCTTGGGCCCTGCACCCCATGGGAGACCAGGAGAAGCACCTGGCTCCTGCCTTGGGATCAGCGCGGTGCGCCGGCCGCGGCGGCCATTGGAGGGTGAACCAATGGCAAAAGGAAGACCTTTCTCTCTGTCTCTCTCTCTCACTGTCCACTCTGCCTGAAAAAAAAAAAAAATCAGGTGAGATTCTTAAAATAAAGAGTCCCGGATGCTCCGAGCAGCGCTAGGTGCCGGGTGCTGAGCCCAGGGCCTTCATAAACCTTCCGCGATTTGCATCGTGGAAAACCCTAAGAGCCCTAGGCGATCTTCCAGTCTCCCTGTCACAGATGAAGACATCAAGGCTCAGAGGAGATAAGTGACAGATCCCGGGTCCCACGGACTGAGAGCCACACCCGAGGCCACCTGCCCAAGCGCACCGGGCAGAAGCACCTGAAGCCAAGGTGCGTGCAGACGCGGGGAGCAGCGGCCTCAGTGGGTGAGCCCGACGAAGCAGGCGGGCCCCGCCGCAGCCGGCCGTGGAAAGCTGTCGGAGGGCCGCGTACACGGAGTCTTGGGGCGCGCATCGGACGCAGTGGGTTGAGCCACGGTTTGGGACACCCGCGCGCTACGCTGCAGTGCCGGGTGGAGTCCTGTCTCCCCCGCTTCCGATCCAGCTCCCTGCTGATGTGTCTGGGAAGGCAGCGGAGGAGGGCCCAGGTGCTTGGGTCTCCCCGGCCACGCGGAGGGAGGACCGCAGCCACTGTTCTGCTCCGGGCCGCTGCTCAGGAGTCACCAGCCACCCCAAAACGCTGAGAGAGAGAGAGCCAGCACACCGAGAGAGAGGAAGCGAAAGCTGCCGGGCCTCCGGGAGACCGGCCCACGGCTGTCACGGCAGAGCCCACAGCGCGTCGTGCTGGTCACGCACCCACGCGCCGGCCCACAGCGCGGAGCTCCTGCTAGGGGCGGGCAGGAGGAGGAGGAGGAGGAGGAGGAGGAGGAGGAGGAGGAGGCAGGGTGGGGGAGGGGTGGCAGGGCGTGGCGGGTAAGGGAGGGGGTGGGCGCAGGGGAGGGGCCTCGGTGGGAGGCGCTGTGGCTGCACCTGCCCTTGGCTGCCCGCCGCAATGCCACACCTGGTTTTCCAAGACAAGTGGGAGGCAGAGATTTTTATGTGAACCCTGCAGATCCTGCAATATCGGCGACTAATTCAAACATTTCTAAAAATGTTGGGTGAGCAAAGCTAAATCTGTCTGTGGGTTGGATGTGGTTTTTCTGGCCAGCATTTTTTTCTTTCTTTCTTTCTTTCTCTAACTCTGATCTTTATCCTTGGCCTGGGCCTAAAGTCTTACTCTTTGTTTGCTACCAAAGGTTTATTTTTACTGTAAAGCTGTTGAGACTCAGGTCCAGGGGCCGGCGTTGGGGTGCAGCGGGTGGGGCCGCCTCCTGCGAAGCCGGCATCCCACATGGGCGCCCGTTCAAGTCCTGGCTGCGCCACTTCCCATCCAGCTCCCTGCTACAGGAGAGGCATTTAGGACTTGAATCTAGGGCTTGGATTCGGGATGCTGGAGTCGCAGCCTAACCCTCTGCACTGAACACTGGCCCTTTGCTTTCTTTCTGCCTCTCTAATAAATACCTTTTTAAAAATAACAGTAGTACTAAGACGCAGGTCAAGATTTCGGCCGTGTGAAGCCTTCCTGTCCCGCGCCTTCGACCGACACAGGCTGCGGCTGTGCTGGCGTCCTCTCTCCCTTGCGCTGGGGGCCCTGGTGCGTCCTTGTGTCCAGACAATCAGTGCACCACATGGGATCGGTTCCGCGTACAGCTTCCCCTGCAGGCATCCCATAAACACAAACGCTGTCCTGCTCCCAGCACTGCTAAGCAACCGCCAACTCACGCAGGCGCGGCCGGCGCCGCTCCTCTCCTGGCCACTCATCCCCCTGCGGTTACCCTGGCGACCCCTGCTCACCACCTCCTCCTCCTCCTCCTCTCACAGTGATTAAAGAAGAACTCTGGATCCGAAAAGCTGCTGCCAGCACAACTGGGAGAACCATCTGCTGTGGTTGACAAAAGCCTGAAAATAAACACAGCACAGCCAGGACACTGGTGAGAAAAGTCCCCAATGACATCATCTGAACACCTCGATCCAGCCTGTCCTGAAGCCTGGTCTACCCAGGACATTTGCATTCTCTCTCTCTCTCTCTCTCTCTTTTTTTTTTTTTTTTTTTACAGGCAGAGTAGACAGTGAGAGAAAGAGACAGAGTGAAAGGTCTTCCTTTTTGCTGTTGGTTCACACTCCAATGGCCGCTGTGGCCTGCGCATCGCGCTGATCCCAAGGCAGGAGCCAGGTGCTTCTCCTGGTCTCCCATGGGGTGCAGGGCCCAAGCACTTGGGCCATCCACCACTGCCTTCCCGGGCCATAGCAGTGAGCTGGCTTGGAAGAGGGGCAACTGGGACAGAATCCGGTGCCCCAACCGGGACTAGAACCCGGTGTGCCAGTGCCGCAGGTGGAGGATTAGCCTAGTGAGCCACAGCATCGGCCGACATTTGCATTCTGACAATCAATACATTTATTTGTTGCCTATAAGTTGGATCTTCTTAGTACTTGGTGAGTCCCCTCATCACCATCACAGGGGCAAATAGTTCCTGTTACAGAGTGCAAAGAAATTTCAGGTTTGGGAAGGGAAGACAAGCACAGTTTTTTTTTTTTTTTTTTTAAATTTTGGCCGGCACCGTGGCTTAACAGGCTAATCCTCTGCCTTGCAGTGCCGGCACACCGGGTTCTAGTCCCGGTTGGGGCGCCAGATTCTATCCCGGTTGCCCCTCTTCCAGACCAGCTCTCTGCTATGGCCCAGGAAGGCAGTGGAAGATGGCCCAAGTGCTTGGGCCCTGCACCCGCATGGGAGACCAGGAGAGGCACCTGGCTCCTGGCTTCAGATCAGCGAGATGCACCGGCCGCAGCGGCCATTGGAGTGTGAACCAACAGCAAAATGGAAGACCTTTCTCTCTGTCTCTCTCTCTCACTATCCACTCTGCCTGTCAAAAAGAAAAAAAAAAAGATTTATTTATTTGAAAGGCAAAGTTACAGAGAGGCGGAGGCAGAGAGAGAGAGAGAGAGAGAGAGAGAGAGAGAGAGGTCTTCATCCACAGGTTCACTCCCCAAATGGCTGCAACGGCCAAAGCTGGGCCAATCTGAAGCCAGGAACCAGGAGCTTCTTCCAGGTCTCCCATGCACATGCAGGGGACCAATGGCTTGGGCCATCCTCCACTGCTTTCCCAGGCCACAGCAGAGAGCTGGATCAGAAGTGGAGCATCCGGGACTTGAACCAGGGCCCACATGGGATTCCGGCTAGTCCGGAGATTTTGCAAGCAACCTGTATGTAGCTGTTCTGCAGCCACAGGATGTGGTCATCTTGCTACAGAAGCTTTCGTGTTATCCCCCGTGGCTTCCCCAGCTTGGATACCTTCCAGCCACTCCTGATACATTTAAACTCCTCCTGTAAGCTCTGCTCACTTACAGCCCCATGGGATTGCCCGGTTTTCAAAGATGGGAAATACTTCTCTTTACCATTTTTGATCTGATTTGTCCCATTTTCCTGTTTCTGCCAGCAGCACTGGAGGGATCTGATGCCTTTCACATCCATACAAACACTTGCTATTATCTACCGCTTATTATTATTTTGTAAAATACAGTACACTTTATTTTTAAGATTTATTTTATTTATTTGAAAGACAGAGTTACAGAGAGAGGTAGAGAC
This sequence comes from Lepus europaeus, assembly GCF_033115175.1. NCBI lineage: Eukaryota > Metazoa > Chordata > Mammalia > Lagomorpha > Leporidae > Lepus > Lepus europaeus. The sequence goes on from NC_084847.1 coordinate 24,747,119, forward strand.
AGAGAGAGGTCTTCCATCTGCTGGTTCACTCCCCAGATGACTGCAACGGCCGGAGCTGTGCTGATCCGAAGCCAGGAGCCAGGCGCTTCCTCCAGGTCTCCCATGCAGGTGCAGGGGCCCAAGCACTTGGGCCATCTTCTGCTTTCCCAGTCAGAGAGCTGGATCAGAAGTAGAATCTGGAACCGGCGCCCATATGGGATGCGGGCACTGCAGGCTGGGGCTTTAACCCACTGCGCCACAGTGCCGGCCCTGTTATTATTATTTTTTGAGAAGCAGAAAGTCACAGAGAACCATTTTTTAATGACTGGTTCACTCCCCCAAGTGCCCACAACAGCCGGGGCTGGGCCAGGCAGAAGCCCAGAGCCGGGAACTCCATCCAGGTTTCCCACGTGGGTGGCAGGGACCCAAGCACTTGAGCTATCTCTGCTGCCTCCCAGGGTGCACCAGCGGGAAGCTGGGGTCAGGAGCAGATGAGGACGTGAAACGCAGGCACTCTGTGAGGGACCTGGAGTTTACCTGGCACCTGATTGCTGTGTCTGCCCCCCACAGTTGGATTACCCCAACTAGGGGAGGGCACATTGTGTCTAATTGTGTTTTTCGTTACCATTTCTCTAGTGATGAAACATGTTTAGTATCTTCTCATGGGCTTAGTGGCTATTGGCATATTTTAAGGAGAGAAATATCTATTTAGGTCCTTTGCTTATTTTCTTAATGATTTATGTGATTTATTTGAAGACAGAGTTACAGAGAGAGGCAGAGGCAGAGAGAGAGAGAGGTCTTCCATCCGCTGGTTCACTCCTCAAATGACCGCAATGGCCAGAGCTGAGCTGATCCAAAGCCAGCAGCCAGGAGCTTCTTCCAGGTCTCCCACGTGGGTGCAGGGGCCCAAGGGCTTGGACCATCTTCTACTGCTCTCCCAGGCCATAGCAGAGAGCTGGATCGGAAGAGGAGCAGCCAGAATTCAAACTGACACCCATATGGGATGCCGGCACTGCAGGCGGTGGCTTTACCTGCTATGCCACAGCACCGGCCCTCCTCGTTTTTTTTTAAAGATTTTTTTTTTTTTTAATTTAAAAGTCAGAGTTACAGGCAGGAGAGAGGGAGAGACAGAGAGGTCTTCCAATTGCTGGTTCATACCGCAAATGGTCACAATGGCTGGAGATGGGCCTACCCAAAGCCAGGATCCAGGAGCTTCCTCTGGGCCTTCCATGTGGGTGCAGGGGCCCAAGCACTTGGACCATCATCAGCTGCTTTCCCAGGCACATTAGCAGGGAGCTGAACTGGAAGTGGAGCAGCCGGGACTCGAATCGGTACCCATATTGGATATTAGAGCCCCAGGAGGCAGCTTTACCTGTCATGCAATTGTGCCAGACCCCCTTTGCTCATTTTTTAAAAATTATGTATTATTTATTTGAAAGACAGAGTTACAGACAGAGAGGGAGAGATAGATAGATGATTGATAAATGATAGATAGATAGATAGATAGATAGATACATAGATAGATAGGAAGATAGATCTTCCATCTGTTGGTTCATTCCCCAAATGGCTGCAACAGCCAGGGCTGGGCCAGGCTGAAGCCAAGAGCCTGAAACTCCAGCTGCTAATGCCCCTGGGAAAGCAGTGGAGGATGGCCCATGTGCTTGGGCCCATGCACCCACGTGGGAGACCTGGATGGAGCTCAAGGCTTCTGGATTTGGCCTGGCCCAGTCCTCACCATTGCAGCCATTTGGGAGAGTGAACCAGCAGGTGGTAGATCTCTCTCTCTCTCTCCCTCCCTTTCTGTAGCCCTGCCTTTCAAATAAATAAAATAAATCTTATTAAAAAAAAAAAAAAAAAAAAAAAAAAAAAAAAAAAAGGACCCTGTCTGGGACACCCACAACCCAGATCAGAGTTCCTGGGCTGGAGTTCTGGCTGTGCGCCTGAATCCAGCTTCCTCGGACCTGACCCTGGGAGGCAGCAGGTGATGGCTCAGCGATGTGGGCCCCTGCCGCCCAGGTGGGAGTTCCTGGCTCCTGGCTTCGGGCTGGCCCAGTCCTGGCCATTGTGGCCATTTGGGGAGAGAATCAGCAGATGGAATCTCTCTCTCTCTCTCTTTCTCCCCCCCCCCTTTCTCTGTCTCTCTGTCTCTCTGTCTCTCTGTCACCCTGCCTTTCAAATAAGTAAAACCATCAGCTGATTCACTCCCCAAAGGAGCCAGGAGCTTCATCTGGGCCTCCCAAGTGGGTGCAGGAGCCCAAGTACCTGAGTCATCCATCCTCTGCTGCTTCCCCAGGTGCATGAGCAGGGAGCTGGATCAAAAGTAAAGCAGCCAGGACAAACGGGGGGCCCATATGGCAGTGGCTTAACCTATTATGCCAACACACTGGCCCCCAAATAAATAAATCTTTAAAAAACAAGAAAAATGCAAGGACTTATCCCTACATTTTTTTCTGAGTGTCATTGTGTTACCTTTTGTAGTTGAGGTGTTTGTTTTTTAATCTAATTTGAGTTAATTTGTTATATGGTGTGGGATGGGGGCTTTAAATTCTTCCTTTTGTATATGGATACTATGTACAGGGCAACCAGCATCACTTGTTCAGACTGCTCTTACCCCTGTTGGATTGTCTTGGCTCCCCTCTAGCATCACTTGTTCAGACTGCTCTTACCCCTGTTGGATCGTCTTGGCTCCCCTCTAGCATCACTTGTTCAGACTGCTCTTACCCCTGTTGGATTGTCTTGGCTCCCTTGTCCATAATCAATTTTCTAGAGATACACAAAAAAATTTGTAAGTTGGAGTTATACAGAGAAAGAAGGAGAGGCAGAGAGAGAGAGAGAGAGAGAGAGAGAGAGAGAGAGAGAGGGAGAGGGAGAGGTCCTCCATCCACTGGTTCACTCCCCAGTTGGCTGCAATGGGGAGTGTTGCTGTGCTGTGCTGTGCTGAGCTGTGCTGATCCGAAGCCAGGAGCCAGGAGCTTCCTCCAGGTCTCCCACATGAGTGGAGAGGCCCAAGGACTTGGGCCATCTTCCACTGCTTTCCCAGGCCATAGCAGAGAGTTGGATCAGAAGTGGAGCAGCCGGGATTAGAACCAGTGCCCATGTGGGATGCTGACACTGCAGGCAGCAGCTTTACCCACCTTGGTTGTTATGGCCATCTGGGGAGTAAACTAGCAGATGGAAAATCTCTCTCTCTCTCTCTCTCTCTCTCTCTCTCTCTCTCTCTCCCTCTGTAATTCTTTCAAATAAATAATAAATCCTTAAAAAACATCCTGGGGCTGGTGCTATGGTATAGCTGGTAAAGTCACCACCTGCAGTGTCGGATCTCATATGGGCACCGGTTCAAGTCCTCGCTGTTCCTCTTCTGACCCAGCTCTCTGCTATGGCCTGAGAACGCAGTAGAAGATGGCCCAAGTCCTTGTGCCCCTGCACCCGCATGGGAGACCTGGAAGAAGCTCCTGGCTCCTGGCTTCAGACTTCAGATTGGCCCAATTGCAGCAATTTGGGGAGTGAACCAGATGGAAGACCTCTCTCTCTCTCTCTCTCTCTCTCTCTCTCTCTCTCTCTCTGCCTCTGCCTTTCAAACCAATAATAAATTTTTTAAAAAAAAACCTTTAAAGAAAAAAAAGAGTGAGCCCTCGCTTCTGTTGGTTTACTCCCTGAATGTCTACAATGGCTGCAGTTGGGCTGGGGCCAAAGTCAGGGGCCAGAAACACCACCGAAACCTCCTGTGCGGTGGCACTGCTGCCTCCCAGGGTGTGCACTGCTGGGAAGCTGGCGACAGCAGCTGGAGCTGGGGAGCAAGTCCAGGCCCTCCAGCGTGGTGTGGGAGTGTCCTAATTTTTTATAAAAGATTTATTTATTTATTTGAAAGTCAGAGTTACACACAGAGAGAAGGAGAGGCAGAGAGAGAGACAGAGAGAGAGTTAGAGAGAGGTCTTCCATCTGCTGGTTCACTCCCCACTTGGCCACAACAGCCGGAGCTGAGTTGATCCGAAGCCAGGAGCCAGGAGCTTCTCTCGGATCTCCCACATGGGTGCAGGGGTCGAAGGACTTGGGTCATCCTCCACTGCATTCCCAGGCCATAGCAGAGAGCTGGATGGGAAGTGGAGCAGCCGGGAATCAAATTGGCGCCCATATGGGATGCCGGCACTGCAGGCAGTGGCTTTACCCGCTACACCAGAGCGCCAGCCCCAATACTGGTCATCTTAATAGGTGAGAAGTGATAATTCCCTGGGGACTTGATTGGCATTTCCCTGATAATTAGTGCTATGGTTTTCTTGTTAGTGTACCAAGGTTATTTGTTTGGATACAAGACCGTGTCATCTGCAAACAGCGATGGTTTTACTTCTTCCTTCCCATAGAGCTGCCTTTTATTTCATTGTCTTGCTTTGTTCTCCAGGCTACCACCCCCAGTTCAGTGTGAAATAGAAGAGGGATCCGAAGCCAGGAGCCAGGAGCTTCTTCCAGGTCTCCCACGTGGGTGCAGGGGCCCAAGCACTTGGGCCATCTTCCACTGCTATCCTAGGCCACAGCAGAGAGCTGCATCGGAAGTGGAGCAGCCGGGACTTGAACCAGTGCCCATATGGGATGCCGGCACTGCAGGCAGTGGCTTTACCAGCTACACCACAGCACCGGCTCCAGACACCCTTGTCCTGTTTCTGCTCTCACAGGAACGTTCAGCGTGAACCGCGATGTCGTCCGTGGTTTCTCACAGCTCCTCAGGCACAGGAAGTGCTGCTCTCTCTGTCTGGTTGCATGTTAAGCTGTTTTTGACGAAAGAACATCCGACCTGTCAGAGCCTTTTCTACAGCTATCTAGAGACACACACTTATCATTCCTGTTTTCCTGGACTCTAATCACTTGGCATATTCTGGGAATCTCTCCGACGTCACGCCAACCTGCCATTCCTGGGACAAATCCCATTTGCTCGTGCTTTGCTGTCTTCATGGCATGCTGCGGATTCTGTGCTAACATTTGCTTAAGGATTTTTGCTTCTATATTCATCAGAGATGTTGATTTATAGGTTTCCGTCTTGTGATAGCTTTGTCTGATTTGGGGATCCTGGGAATCCTGGCCTCATAGAAAGAGTTGGGAAGCATTGCCTCCTCTTCCATTTTTTTGGGGTGGGAAGAGTTTGTGCAAAGAGCTGGTATTAATTTTCCTTTAAATATTTGCTCAGATTCACCCAGGGCAGCCATCCAGGCCTGGGCTTTTCTCTGTGGCAAGTTTGATTTTCATTACTAATTTGATCCATTGACTCGTAAATCTACTCAGATTTTTCTGTCTCTTCTTGAGATTTGGTAGTTTGGGTTTGTCTAGGACTTTGTCCACCTCATCTAAGTTGCCGGGCCGGCACCCAGTTACCCATCGCATTCCTTGCTAAACCTTTCGATCTTTGTGAGGCTGACAGTAAGGCCCTCAACGTGTCTCCTAAGAAATCAGCTGAGGGCCGGCGCTGTGGCGTAGCTGGTAAAGCCACTGCCTGCAGAGCCGCATCCCATACCGATGCCGGTTTGAATCCCAGCTGCTCCACTTCCGATCCAGCTCTCTGCTATGGCCTGGGAAAGCAGTAGAAGATGGCCCAAGTGCTTGGACCCCTGTACCTGCATGGGAGACTCAAAGAAAGCTCCTGGCTCCTGGCTTCGGATTGGTGCAGCTCCAGCCCTTGCGGCCAATTGGAGAGTGAACCAGCGGATGGAAGATCTCTCTCTCTCTCTCTCTCTCTCTCTCTCTCTCTGCCTCTCTCTGTGTGTAACTCTGACTTTCAACTAAACAAATAAATCTTAAAAAAAAAAAAAAAAAGAAAGAAAGAAAGAAATCAGCTGCAAGTCGGTGGCAGCTGGGGTGGGTGGTTTGCCTGTTGGCTGCGATGCCAGCTAAGATGTCCTACTGCCCGTTGTGGAGTGCCTGGATTTTAATCCCAGTCTGGCTCCAGATCCAGTTTCCTGCTCATGAGGACCCTGGGAGGCAGCTGGTGATGGCTCAAGTACTTGGGTTCCTGCCACCCACGCGAGGGACCCGGATTGAGTCCCTGATTCCTGCCTTCAGTCTGGCCCGGCCCAAGCATTTGAGATGTGGACCAGCAAATGGGAATGCTTGCGCGCGCTCTCTCTCTGCCTCTCTGTCTCCCCCCCACCAGTCTTCCTCTCTCTCTCTCTTTTCCTCTCTCTCTCTCTCTCCCCCTTCTCTTCCCTCCTCTCTCTCATTGTTTCTCCACTTTCAAAATAAAATTTTAAAACAGAAAAAAGACATAAGGGTCACTTGCTGTTAGCTGATTTTATTACACTTTTTTTTTTTTTTTTTTTTTGGACAGGCAGAGTGGATAGTGAGGGAGAGAGACAGAGAGAAAGGTCTTCCTTTTTGCCGTTGGTTCACCCTCCAATGGCCGCTGCGGCCGGCGCATCGTGCTGATCCGAAGCCAGGAGCCAGGTGCTTCTCCTGGTCTCCCATGGGGTACAGGGCCCAAGGACTTGGGCCATCCTCCACTGCACTCCCTGGCCACAGCAGAGAGCTGGCCTGGAAGAGGGGCAACCAGGATAGAATCCGGCGCCCCGACCAGGACTAGAACCTGGTGTGCCAACGCTGCATGGTGGAGGATTAGCCTGTTAAGCCACGGCACCGGCCACTACACTTTTAAAATATAAACCTTTTTGTACTCCAAGAGCTGGGAAATATATGTTAGTAACTATGCAAAATTATCTGCCACAGCTTTCGTAGGAATTTAATGATGGGTCATTAATTTTAACTTGTCAATCATTTCAGCTGAACCAGATTTACCATGAAAGATACGAGATCTCCTGTTCACGTTTTCTCTCCCGTGCCTTCCGACTGTCAGAAGTGGGTGTGGCTTTTAGTTTCTGAGACAGCCAAGACGATTTTCTTTCTTCCTTCTGCTGAAGTTCCTAAAAAAAAAATCAGAAATTTAAAAAATTTAAAAATAAAACCATATTTCTGGAAGTTTCTAAGCTGTAGCCTGGAACTTTGTCAATATTTCACAGCAGTGTTTTGTACTGACCTGGCCAATGTTCTAGACCCGGCACTCTCTCGAAGCTTCTATTCTAGAGAGCAACCGAGGAAAACAACGTGTTCCACGAGTCTGGCCTTGCCCCTCTGACACTGTGACCTGGCTGTGGTGCTCGCCTCCTCTAACCCAGCCTCCAGCAACAGGAGCTGCGGGATCGGGTGGCCTTGGCCTCTGCCTGGGACTGAGGGGCCCTCACCAAGCTCCTACATGGGGCTCCTGCTCTTGGCATTGCCAGGCTCTTTTTCATTGTGCAACCATGGGAGAGTAATGACTTCCCAAAACGCTTTTCTCCTTACAAGTTTTTATTTCAAAATAATCCAAACTCAGGGCTGGGGTGACAGCAGGTTGAGCCACCCCCTGCCATGCCAGCATCCCACATGGGGGCACCAGTTGAAGTTCCGGCTGCTCTGCTTCCAATTCAGCTTCCTGCTAATGCCCTGGGAAAGCAGCTGATGATCAGCTAAAGTGCTTGGGCCCCTGCCACCTACATGGAAGACCTGGGTGGAGCTCCAGGCTCCTGGCTTTAGCCTGGCCCAGTCATGGTTGTTGTGGGCGTTTGGAGAATGAACCAGCAGATGCAAGATCTATGTCTCTCTCTACCATACAGATCCTTGGCAGTCTTCCTACAAGCCAAGCAGACAACCCTCACCGGCACCCAGTCATTCTGGCCACTTGATCTTAGATTTTCAGCTTCCAAACCCAGAAGAAATAAATGTCTATGGTTTAAGCACCTCATCTATGGTATTCTGTTAGAATAACCTAGGCAGAGTTAAGACACCTAGGGAGGCCGGTGCTGTGGCTCACTAGGCTAATCCACCGCCTGTGGTGCTGGCACTCCGGGTTCTAGTCCCGGCTGGGGCGCTGGTTCTGTCCCGGTTGCTCCTCTTCCAGGCCATCTCTCTGCTGCGGCCCAGGAGTGCAGTGGGGGATGGCCCAAGTGCTTGGGCCCTGCACCCCATGGGAGACCAGGAGAAGCACCTGGCTCCTGGCTTTGGATCGGCGCAGCGCGTCGGCTGTAGTGGTCATTTGGGGGGTGAACCAATGGAAGGAAGACCTTTCTCTCTCTCTCTCACTGTCTAACTCTGCCTGTCTAAAAAAAAAAAGACACCTAGGGAAGAAAATCCTCAATATGGGTGTTTCCCAAGAAAGATCTGGAAAACATTAGCATTAGAGGGAAGATGGGGCTGGGCCTTTGGCAGAGGGGCTAGGATGATGCTCGTGTTGCCCACACACCATGTCGGAGTGCCTGGGTTCAAACCTGGCTCCACCCCCAATCCCAGCTCCCTGCTCGTGCGCACCCTGGGAGGCAGCAGGTGACGGCTCAAGTCCTTGGGCCCCTGCCCCCCACAGGAGAGACCCAGGCTGTTTCAGACATGGCAGGCAGTGTAAAGGTTCCTCCGCGCTGTAGACATTACTCAGACACCTGCGGTGGGCACACCGATGTCCCCACCCCATACCTACTTCCTGGAACCTGGGACACAGTCCCCTTTGCAGGTGAAAGGACTTCGTAGATGCAAGGAAGTTTTTGGACCTGCAAACAGAAGGATTATCCAGGATTTCTCAAGTGAGCTCATCCTAATCACAGAAACCCCGGGAAGCAGATCCCTGTCGGCGTGCGGAAGCGATAGAGACGCGGCACAGAAAGTCAGAGACAGCCAAGAGCTGCTGCTGGCTCCCAGAGGCAGAGGCCAAGTGCAAGGCTGGGAAGGAGCCTCTGAGAGGCCAGGGCCGACCCCCTGCTCATGGAAACAAGGAGTGCTGGACCCCAGTCCTACAGCCCCAAGGAGCCAGAATCTGTGGACCGCCAGCCTAAGTGGACTTGTCCCATAAGAGTCGAGCCAGCCGTGGCCTTGACCTCAGCCTCCTGGATCCAGTGATGCAGGTGCCAACCAGGACAAGCTGGACTCTGAGCCACGAAACCAGCGAATCCGAAATTCACTTATCATAGAGTTGTGCTATTTTGCATCCCCAAGTTTGTAGTCACTGGGAAGGAGCAGTACAAAAGTAACACAAAAAACTCAATTAGAAACCTGATGTCAGGGGCCAGCACTGTGGCATAGCAGGTAAAGCCTCAGCCTGCAGTGCCAGCAACACAGATGGTCGACAGTTCGAGTCCCAGCTGCTCCACTTCTGATCCAGCTCTCTGCTATGGCCTGGGAAAGCAGTGGAAGATGGCCCGAGTCCTTGGGCTCCTGCACCTGCATGGGGGAGACCCGGAAGAAGCTTCTGGCTCCTGGCTTTGGATCAGCTCAGCCCTGGCTGTTGCAGTCAATTGGGGAGTGAACCCGCAGATGGAAGACCTTTCTCTCTCTCTCCTTCTCACTCTCCTTCTCTCCGTAACTCTGACTTTCAAATAAATAAATAAATCTTAAAAAAAAAAAAAAAAAAAAAGGAACACAAGAGCTCAACCAGAAACCTGATGTTAGACCCCACTTCAGGCCTTTCAATGACATTTCACTGCCTAACACCAGAGGCCAAACTCCACACACCCCACCCCCATCGTGACACAGCCCCCAGCTCAGTACCTGCCACCTCTCCCCACGACGCCTCTCACTCGTTGGGGGCAAGCTCAGGCATCACCTACTCCCGGAAGTAATGGTAAGCATTCCCCAGATAAGTGCCCCGCTGCACTTTCCAGAACTTTCTACGGTCCAGCACAGTGTTGTTGTGGTCATTGTAATGACAAGTATACAGTTATGGTCACACTTAGCCGAAGCCAGGAGCTGGGAACGCCATCTGGCTCTCTCACGTGGGTGGCAGGGGCCCAAGGACTCGGGCCATCATCCATCGCCTTCCCAGGGAGCTGGATGGGAAGTGGAGCAGCCGGGACCCGAACTCGCGCCCATACGGAAGCCGTTGAACCAGCCGTGCCACCACGCTGGCCCCTCCTCTCCTCTCACTGCCAATGTCACATCTTGACTGGATTGTGTGATTAGATCTCCATTATTCAGAATATGCATTTGTGCGTGTTTGAGCCCTCACCATTGCCTCATGCCTCATAATTAATCATTGCTCTTGTAGCACTTTCTAACCAGCACATTCAACACCAATGAGGCATGACTAGATTAACAATGTTTGTAAAACACCTTAGAACCGGGCACAAATCCAGGACACCCAGCAGAGTCTCGGGCACACTGCCGATGCTGAGTAACGCCAACGTGATCACGTCACCCCTGATTCCAGCTGGTGGTACCAAGCAGATTTGGCACATGCTTTTTTCTTTTCTTTTTTTTTTTATATTTTTTATTTTTTTGACAGGCAGAGTGGACAGTGAGAGAGAGAGACAGAGAGAAAGGTCTTCCTTTTGCCATTGGTTCACCCTCCAATGGCCTCTGCGGCCGGCGCACTGCGCTGATCCGAAGCCAGGAGCCAGGTGCCTCTCCTGGTCTCCCATGCAGGTGCAGGGCCCAAGGACTTGGGCCATCCTCCACTGCCTTCCCGGGCCATAGCAGAGAGCTGGCCTGGAAGAGGGGCAACCAGGATAGAATCTGGCGCCCCAACCGGGACTAGAACCCGGTGTGCCGGCGCCTCAAGGCGGAGGATTAGCCTGTTGAGCCGTGGCGCCAGCTGGCACATGCTTTTTTCTTAAGAATCTCTCTCTCTTTTTTTTTTTTTTTTTTAAGATTTATTTGAAAGTCAGAGTTACACAGAGAAGGAGAGGCAGAGAGAGAGAGAGAGAGAGGTCTTCCATCCACTGGTTCACTACCCAATTGGCCGCAACGGCCAGAGCTGTGCCAATTCGAAGCCAGGAGCCAGGAGCTTCTTCAGGTCTCCCACATGGGTGCAGGGGTCCAAGGACTTGGGCCATCTTCTGCTGCTTTCCCAGGCCATAGCAGAGAGCTGAATCGGAAGTGGAGCAGCCAAGACTTGAACCAGCACCCATAGGCACTGGAGGCGGAGGATTAACCTAGTGTGCCACGGCGGCACCGGCCCCAATAAACTTTTCTTTTAACTCCATATTTCCTGGCCCCTGCACTGCCCTCATATTTAGAGACAAATGCTCAAAACGCTCATGGGGTTGGAGGAGGGGGGCGGGGTTGTACTCCTGGGAGTTAAGCCACATCCCACAATCGAATGCCTGCTTCCCGACCCGTCTACTCCACTTTGCCTTCAGCTTCCTGCTAATGTGCCCGGGAGGTAACAAATGATGGCCCAAAGTACTCAGGTCCCTGCCACCTTGTGGGAGACCAGGATGGAGTTCTGGGCTTCTGGCTTTGGCCTAAATCAGCCCGGCTATTGAGAGCAAGGGGGTGGGGGTGAGCCAGGGGATGGAAGATCTCTTTCTCTCTGTCTCTCCCTCTCTCTGTGTCGCTCTGCCTTTCAAATAAATAAATAACTGGTTTTAAAAGAGAGAAAAAAGAATGACAGAGCAGAGTTAACAGGTGGTTTTCTATGTCCCTGCCCCCACTTCAATACACAACCACCCAGAAAAGCTCGGTCTCAAATACATCGAGTGCCGTCCAGGCGGCTGCCTGTGTCTGTCGATGAACTCCCTGCTCCGGTTACCGACGCAACTTTTCCTTAAAATCCACTTGTGATGCTCAAACAGCCAGGCCCATGATGCCTTGGGCCCCTGCTCCCTCACCTGCTGTACCGGCTGCAGTTCTGTGACATCACTAACGCCAACCAGGGATCTTAGCAGGAAGCAGCACAAATTATCACATCGGGTCTATATTTGTAGATGCCTCCCTCAACATGCGAAGGTGTAAGTGTCTCCGGGCGGCACCCGGCAGCTGGGTGACATCGCAAAACCTTCTAGTCCCTTCCAATCATCCCGTCCTCACCCTCTCGGCTGCTTTACCCTCTGCCCCTCCTCCTAGTCCTCTCCACACACGTCTTCTTCTTCTTTTTTTTTTTTTAGCTTACATTTATTTATTATTTATTATTTTCATATTCTTTTTTTTTTTTGACAGGCAGAGTGGACAGTGAGAGAGAGACAGAGAGAAAGGTCTTCCTTTGCCGTTGGTTCACCTCCAATGGCCGCTGTGGCCGGCGCACCGCACTGATCCGATGGCAGGAGCCAGGTGCTTCTCCTGGTCTCCCATGGGGTGCAGGGCCCAAGCACTTGGGCCATCCTCCACTGCACTCCCTGGCCATAGCAGAGAGCTGGCCTGGAAGAGGGGCAACCGGGACAGAATCTGGTGCCCCGACCGGGACTAGAACCCGGTGTGCTGGCGCCGCAAGGCGGAGGATTAGCCTGTTGAGCCGCGGTGCCGGCCTATTTTCATATTCTTTAAAAAGGTAAAGAGAGGGCTGGCACTGCAGCATAGCAGGTAAAGCCGCCATCCTGAAACGCCAGCATCCTATAGGGGCGCCAGTTCAAGTCCCGGCTGCTCCACTTCCGATCCAACTTCCGGCTAATGTGTCTGGGGAATGCAGCAGAAGGTGGCCCAAGTGCTTGGGTCCCTGCACCCATGTGGGAGACCTGGATTGAGTGTTGGGCTCCTGGATTCAGCCTGGTCCAGTCCTGGCTGTGGTGGGCAGCTAGGAAGTGAATTAATAAATGGCAGATTCTCTCTCTCTCTCTCTCTCTCTCTCTCTCTGCCTTTTGAATAAAAATGAAAATAAGTCAACTATCAAAAGAAAAAAGCATGCGAGAGCTGGGGCGGGGGGAGGGGGCACGCAGCAGGCCTGGAGATGAACCGCTGAGCGGAAGCCAGAGGCTGCGTGCGGGGCTGCGGGGAGAGGCAGGCTCCACCTTCTCTGCCATCCAGCAACCACGGTCGGGAGACAGGAAGTGCCCGGCACACCCACCTGTGCCAGAGAGAGTAGACCCCCAGCTCGCAGAGTGCAGACAGGCAGTGCCTACAGCTGGAAAACCAGAAGGCAGCGCTAGGAGCGCGCGACATTTACAGATCTGGAGTAAACCACACGGGCTGAATGGAGTCTCCTCTGGGGACAGGAAATGGGGGGAGGGGAGCCCCGTGTTCAGATGCAGCCTCACACATTTCCTGAACATGAGCACACGGAACCCAGAGGGCAAATTAAAAGCCCACTTGAGACAAAGGAGAATTGTCCTACTTTCCATGCGTTTTTCTCTTACAGAAGAATCTTACTTTTTTAAAAGATTTATTTATTTATTTGAAAGAGAGAGAGAGAGAGAGAAAGTCTTCCATCCACTGGTTCACTCCCCAGATGGCCGCAACAGCCAGAGCTGAGCCAATCCAAAGCCAGGAGATAGAAGCTTCTTTGGGATCTCCCACATGGGTGCAGGGGCCCAAGGACTTGGGCCATCTTGTACTGCTTTCCCAGGCCACAGCAGAGAGCTGGATCGGAAGTGGAGCAGCCAGGATTTGAACTGGCGCCCACATGGAATGCTGGTCCTGCAGGCGGCTTTACCAGCTACACCACAGCGCTGGTCCCATTCTCACTTTTTATTGAACTCTTTATTTACTGGAGCCAGTAAGATTTTACTATAATGCAAGTTAAAATATGTTATTGGGACTGGTGCTGTAGTGTAGTGGGTAAAGCCACCGCCTGCAGTGCCAGCATCCCATATGAGCACCGATCCAAGTCCTGACTGCTCCATTTCCAATCCAGCTCCCCGTTAATGCGCCTGGGAAGGCAGCAGAAGATGGCCCAAGTGCTTGGACCCCTGCACCTGTGTTCAGGAAATGTGGGAGACCCAACTGGAGTTCCTGGCTCCTGGCTGTGCCCAGGCTCAGCCCTGACCATCACAGCCATTTAGGAAGTGAATCAGCAGCTGAAAGATCTTTCTCTCCATCTCCTCCTCTCTCTCTGTCACTCTGCCTCTCAAGTAAATAACATAAATCTATAAAAAACAAGTCATCTCAAAAATAAATAAAATATGTGTAACAAAGAAGAAAAGGTGGTTGCTGCTTTATGCCCCTGAGTTTGGGACTGGCTTATTCTACAGTAACAGAACCTGGAAACAAAAGTTGGGGAAACCACAGAATGAAACTGCATCAATGTACCCAAGATGGGGCCTGCGCTGTGGCGCAGTGGGTTAACGCCCTGGCCTGAAGCACCAGCATCCCATATGGGCGCCGGTTCGAGACCCAGTTGCTCCACTTCTGATCCAGCTCCCTGCTATGGCCTGGGAAAGCAGTAGGAGATGGCCAAGTATGAGACCCGAAAGAAGCTCCTGGCTCCTGGCTTCAGATTGGTGCAGCTCTGGCTGTTGCGGCCAATTGGGGAGTGAACCAGTGGATGGAAGACTGACTCTCTCTCTCTCTCTCTCTCTCCTCTCTCCATGTAACTCTGACTTTCAAATAAATAAATAAATAAATCTTAAAAAAAAAAAAAAGATGAACATAGCATTGCCTCTGACTAGTAGAAGCCTGTACAAACAACCACAGATGCAAACTTAATGAGCGGTGGCCTCATTTCATATTCTAAGTACTTACCTAGGTTGCAATATAAAACTAATATTTTTATAATTTTCTTCACCATTTCCAAACTATCCAACACCACCAAAATATCGTTTCCTTTTGCCTTTGGGATCCTGAAGAAGAAGCAATGGAGGAGCACATAAAGGAACTGAGGTGGGGGCCAGCGCTGGGGCGTAGCAGGTAAAGCCACCGCCTATGACACCGGCATCCCTTAGGGGCAGCTGTTCAAGTCCTGGCTGCTCCGCTTCCAATCCAGCTCCCTGCTAATGCGCCTGGGAAAGCAGTAGAAGATGGCCCAAGTGCTTGGAACCCTGCACCCACATGGGAGACCAGGAAGCAGAAGCTCCTGGCTCCTGGCTTCGGCCTGGTCCAGCCCAGTCGTTGCGGCCATTTGGGGAGTGAACCCAGCAGATGGAAGATCTCTCTCTCTCTCTCTCTCTCTCTCTCTCTCTCTCTCTCTCTCTCCTTTCTCTGTAACTCTGCCTTTAAAATAAATAAAATAAATCTTAAAAATAAAAAAAAGGAACTGCAGTGACTGTGCAGGGAATTCTTGATAAAAGATGTCAAAGGAGCCGCCTACCCAGGCAGACCAGCGAAGCCTGCCGGAACCTGCAGGCACAGCCAGGGCAGCTGCTAGCAGAGTGAGCTGAGGCTCCAAAGCCCTACAGACGACACCAGGGGCTTCTAGAGCTATATTTGGAGCGAGAAGAAGAAGGAAGGAACAGGCCATTGCTTAGGCGAGATGGTGTAAGAGGAGCCGATGACCAAGAGGAAGCAGAACCTCCCAGTGTTCCTCTGCTCTCTTTTCTAAAGAGAGCGATGCTGGAGGTGAAAAGGCCCTAAGGTTCCGGTTCAGAGGAAATTAAGGGCCGGCACCGTGGTGCAGTGGGTTAACGCCCTGGCCTGAAGTGCCAGCATCCCACATGGGCGTCGGATCTCCTTGGACAACTGGGGAGCGAACCAGCAAATGGAAGATCTCCCCCTCCCCTCTCCCCTCCCCTTCCCCTCCCCCTCTCCTCTCTCTGTGTAACTCTGACTTTCAAACAAATAAATACATCTTTAAAAAAAAAAAAAAGAGGACATTAAAGCCCCATCCCCCAACAGTGAGGATTGAGATGACCGAGACCCCAGGTGCGATGCAGCCCGTCCCTGGAGATGAGTAATAAGCTGTGTACGTGGTTTTGCAGCCACTGCAGACTTCGAGAAATGCTAGACACGGGGGGAAAGGGCGGGGCGCTGCGGCACGGGGGAGTGCTGGTTCTGCTCGCTCTTTGTGATGCCTTCGTGTGTAGAGGCAAATGCTGCAGATGTTCACCAGGAGCCAGCGTGGTGGCACGGCAGGTTAAGCTGCCACCTGCCACGCCAGCACCCCATATCAGAGTGCCGGTTTGAGTTTTAGCAGCTCTGCTTTGATTCAGCTCCCTACAAATGTGCCTGGGAAAGCAGTGGAAAATGGCCCAAGTCCTTGGGCCCCTTGCCAACCACATAGGAGACCCAGATGGAGGTCCTGGCTTCAACGTGGCCCATTTCCTAGCCATTGCGGGCATTTGAGGAGTGAACCAGCAGGTGGAAGATCTCTTTCTCTCCTTGTCTCTCTCCTTCTGTCAATCTATTTTCCAAATAAATAAGTACATATCTGTATTGTTTTTAAAGATTCATTCGCCGGCGCCGCCGTAGCTCAATAGGTTAATCTTCCGCCTGCGGCACGGCACACTGGGTTCTAGTCCCGGTTGGGGCACCGGATTCTATCCCGGTTGCCCCTCTTCCAGGCCAGCTCTCTGCTATGGCCTGGGAGTGCAGTGGAGGATGGCCCAAGTCCTTTAGCCCTGCACCCGCATGGGAGACCAGGAGAGGCACCTGGCTCCTGGCTTCGGATCAGCGCGGTGCGCCAGCCATAGCGCGCCAGCCGCAGTGGTCATTGTGGGGTGAACCAATGTTAAAGGAAGACCTTT
Source organism: Lepus europaeus (assembly GCF_033115175.1). Lineage (NCBI taxonomy): Eukaryota > Metazoa > Chordata > Mammalia > Lagomorpha > Leporidae > Lepus > Lepus europaeus. Next base: position 24,763,423 of record NC_084847.1, read on the forward strand.
CTCTCTGTCTCTCTCTCACTGTCCACTCTGCCTGTCAAAAAAAAAAAAAAAGATTCGTTTTCTTTTTTCTTTTTCTTTTTTTCTTTTGGACAGGCAGAATGGACAGTGAGAGAGAAAGACAGAGAAAAAGGTCTTCCTTTTCCATTGGTTCACCCCACAATGGCTGCTGCAGCTGGCGCACCGTGCTGATCCGAAGCCAGGAGCCAGGTGCTTCTCCTGGTCTCCCATGCGGGTGCAGGGCCCAAGCACTTGGGCCATCCTCCACTGCCTTCCCGTGCCAAAGCAGAGAACTGGACTGGAAGAGGAGCAAACGGGACAGAATCCGGCGCCCCGACCGGGACTAGAACCCAGTGTGCCGGTGCCACAGGCGGAGGATTAGCTTAGTGAGCTGCGGTACCAGCCTTATTCGTTTTATTTGAAATAGTTACACAGAGAGAGAAGGAGAGGCAGAGAGAGAGAGAGAGAGAGAGGTCTTTCATGCACTGATTCACTCCCCAGATGGTCGCAATGGCCAGAGCTGTGCCAATCCAAAGCCAGGAGCCAGGAGCTTCTTCCAGGTCTCCCAAGCATCTGCAGGGGCCCAAGGACTTGGGCCATCCTCTAATGCTTTTCCAGGCCATAGCAGAGAGCCGGATCAGAAGTAGAGCAGCCAGGACTCGAACCAGCGCCCATATGGCATGCCGGTACTGCAGGCAGTGGCTTTACCCACTGCGGCACAGCACCGTCCCCAGTACCTGTATTTTTAAAGACCATCTGCGTCCTGGGAAGAACCACGAGCTGGGAAGTATTTCCACGGCCCTGGTCCCATCCCCCACTCCTCAGCTCTGATGTGAGCTTGGAAAGCAGCAGCCCACAGTCTCAGCACAAGCTGGCGGCCACGAGGGAGAACTCGGGGGTTTCCCTGGAGACACCGCTGACCAGGCTGCCCATATGTAGTCTCCCTTGGCGCTCTTGGCTGGTGCAAACCACTTCTCTCGCCAGGGGGCATTTGCCAATTTCACTCTACAGCCAAGGGTTCTGATTCTGCGTTGGCCTGAACCCGGGGAGCGGCCGCTGGGGCGGAGGACAGAGCGATCAAACGGCTGCAAGGGAGAAGCCGAGGACGCCCAATGCTCTGAGCTGACTGGGCAAAAGGACCAAAGTTAGGGAAGACGATTGCACAAAAACCCGCACAATGTCTCCACACTGTCCGAATGGCTCACAGCGAAGGAGGCGCCTGCATTCGATAGCATTGACTAAAACATCACCAACACAGGGCGAATCTGTATCCTTGCGCCAAGCCTGATAGGGCGTGAACAGGAGGGCGGCTGGTCTGGCGGAGGGGAGCAGGAATTCTCCCAGTCTCTCCTCACCTGTCCGTCTAGAATGCCCGCCCTCCCAGCATGCGCCTGCATCTCATCGGGACCAGGAAGGAGGCCAGGCCGCGGCGACCCCAGGGATAGTAACCTCCATACGGAGGCTTCAGGCATCTGAGACCCCAGCCCGTTTGATTATTCAGTGAAGGCACCGCCCCTTGCCTGATAAAAGAGGCGGGGACTGGGAGAAAGGTCTCAGCCTCTAACCAGGGTTGGGGAACTCCTCAGGTGCTCGCTCGCGCTCTCTCAGCCCACTCATGCGGGACCGCCCACGCTCACGCGCCAATGTCCGTTCACTATCTCCCCTTTAAAGGACGTTCTGCTCTCCCTGTGCCCCCGACACACCTCCCTCCGCTTAGAATCATGAACTCTGTGGGGGCAAGACCCTGGGTTGAAGATTAAGGTACCCACAGATGCCTCGGCGCGCCCTCGTCCCAGCTCAGCTGGAAGGAAGCTCCGCCCCGAGGGGGCGTGGCTGAGAAAGCAGGCCCGCCCCCCTCCTCGGCTCCCAGCCCGGGCTCACCCGCAGGTGCAGGCGGAAGTTTCCATCTACTCCGATTCCAAAACGAGGCGGCTAAGTTTCTGCCAATCGCGGCAGAGAAATGAGGGCCTCTCTTCCCCTGCCCTCCCGTGCCCCTACCAAAAGTTTCTTAGGCAGGAACCCTAAAGAACAAACAAGAGGGGCCGGCGCTGTGGTGTGATAGGCTAAGCCTCTGCCTGCACTGCCAGCATCCCATACGGACGCTGGTTTGCGTCCCAGCTGCTCCTCTTCCCATCCAACTCTCTGCTGTTGGCCTGGGGAAGCAGTAGAAGATGGCCCAAGTCCTCAGGCCCCTGCACCCGCACGGGAGAACCAGAAGAAGCTCCTGGCTTCATATCAACCCAGTTTATGCCATTGGGGCCATCTAGGAGTGAACCAGCAGGTAGAAGATTCTCTCAATCTCCCTCTCTCTGTAACTCTACTTCTCAAAATTAAAAAAAAAAAAAAACTTTTTAAAAAAAAGTTAAGGATAATAAAAATATTAAATTAGAGGTTGACCAGTCGTAGAGAGAAAGGCTTTGGGAAATACCATGGCAATAAAACAACTAGGTGTTGGCTGCATATGGAGAGACACTGGGGAAATGGAAAAATAAAAAGCGTCCCAGGGAGCCCCCTGAGAGAATGGGGTGCTGCTAGAGCAAACAGAGCCTGGAAGAGAAACAGTTTGGAGAGAGGTCAGCTTCCATGGGCGCACTGGACTCAGCGCACCTGCTGGCCTCCAGTGTACACTGGCGCTCTGGAGCCGGCACCAGGGAGAGGCACCTCAGGAGCCGGAACTCAAACCTGAACATCTCGATACGGCACACAGGTGTCCCATGCCGCGTCGCAGCGCTACACAAGCCTGCCCCCTTGACGTATGTTTAACTCCAGTGCCCTGGCTGCTGGGTTTGTGCACTGGCGAATTGAGTTTGCTGAAGGGAGGATGGTTCTTGGCCATCTGTACAGGGTCAGAGTCTGAGGTCAGAACTGGTTTGAGACGGAGACTCTTGGCAGACCCAGAGGACAAGGGACAAAGCCAAAGAGTAAAACTCCTAACAGTGCAGTGGGTGGTAAGGTAATGAGCTGTCTGGTGGAGAAGATGAACCCTGTACTTCAGCAATCTGCTTTTCTCCTGTGAAACATCAATGGGGGTGGGGGTGGTGGTGGGCAGCACTGTAGCATAGCAGATAAAGCCGCTGGCTACAGTTCCCGCATCCCATATGGGCGCCGGTTCGCATCCCGGCTGCTCCACTTCCGATCCAGCTCTCTACTATGGCTTGGGAAAGCAGCAGAAGATGGCCCAGATCCTTGGGCCCTGCACCCACGTGGGAGACCCAGATGAAGCTCCTGGCTCCTGGCTTTGGATTGGCGCAGCTCCAGCCATTTCAGACACCTGGGGAGTGATCCAGTGGATGGAAGACCTTTCTCTCTGTCTCTACCTCTCCCTGTAACCCTGTCTTTCAAATAAAATAAATAAATAAAATAAATGGGGGCCAGCGCTGTGGTGCAGCGGGTGGGGCCGCTGCTTGTGACACCAGGTCAAGTCCCAGCTGCTCCACTTTTGACCCAGCGCCCTGCTAATGTGTTTGGGGAATGTACCAGAAGATGGTCCAAGTGCCTGGGCCCCTGCAACCCATGTGGGAGACCCAGATGAAGTTCTGGGCTCCTGGCTTCAGCCTGGTCCAGCCCTGGCTCTTTGCAGCCATTTGGGGAGTGAACCAGTGGATGGAAGATCTCTCTTTCTCTTTCTGTGTAACTCTACATTTCCAATAAATAAATCGTTTGTATAAAAAACTTCAATGGTATTTACTTCCTGTGGTCACTGTGAAGCTTATAGGAGACGCTAAGAGATACCAACCTCGGCCACTAGAGGGCAATGTCGCTCTGGCTCCCTTAATGAGACTCCTGCAGGCGGCAGCAGCCTCCCCCAACACCCGCGAGCCTTTCCTCTGCCGGGAAGCTCACTCACTCCCACTCGGGAAAGCTGGCTCCATGCTGAGCTCCATGGTGTTTTCTCTGAGTCACTATATTCTCCCGCAGTTGCAAAATGATCTGGCAAAAGTCCCTCACGGGCTTTCACCACTCACTCACATCCAGCTTCCTTGCCAGAATCTTCCTCTGGCCCCAGCCTGAACTCCCCTTGACCCTTTTCGCTGCTGCCACACTGGACGGCCAGGCTCCCGCTTCTCCACGTTGGCTCATGCCAAGCCCTGCCTGAGCCTTGAGCAATGATTCCAGGGTCAGCTCCTCCAACGTGCTCTTGGGTGATCTCGCCCACCTGCGAACTCACACTCCCCATCTTACATCCATCTGTCCAGGGTCACTTGCCCAAGGCAACACAGCAAGTGAGTGGCAGGGACAGGACTCACCCAGGCCAGCTGGCCCCGTGAGTTCTCGCTCTCACCCAGGAATGCATGCTACATAGTAATCTTTCATCAGCTGCGGTCCCAGCTCAGCACTTCCTACACCCTGCTAGTTCTTAGTTTATGAAATGAATAACTAAAAACATCCTGGCTCTAATTAGCACCTCTGGAACTTTCGCTGGCTTACAGAGGGGTCTCGCAATCAGCAAGTGCGGCTGCTCAGTGCCTGGCGGTGGATCTAATAATGAGCAATTTCAGAAGCTTAATTACGGTTCCATTTTGTCTCTTGATCTGTAAGGCAGTGAAAGACCTCCTCTCAGCTTCTCCAGGAGAGAAAAACAACACAGCAGCTTCCGGAAGCCCGGGAGCCCTTGATGGGAAGCCTCACGGCGCAGGCTCGCCCGTCTCCGGGGGCCCCCTTCTTCCAAGAGAACAGTCTGGATTCTGAGAGAGAGTGAGCAGACACGGCTCCTGCCTGAGTCGCCATGTCGCGTCCCAGCTGCGTCATTGTTTCGCCGACCTCACTCAAGTTAACCCAGATCTCAGATTCTCCAGCTGCAAACTCTGACTCTCGTTCAAATCTCCACTGCGCCTCTTCCGCTCCAGCTCTCTGCTGTGGCCTGGGAAAGCAGTGGAAGATGGCCCAAGGCCTTGGGCCCTGCACCCGCGTGGGACACCTGGAAGAAACTCCTAGCTTCCACCTGCCCCAGCTCTGGCCATTGGGGCCATTTGAGGAGTGAACCAGTGGATGGAAGACCTCTCTCTCTCTGTGTAACCCTGCCTTTCAAATAAACAAGGAAATATATTTTTAAAATTTGATCCATTCATCAAAAAAAATTTTTTTTTAATGTCTCGGTGCCAGGCATGGGGGTGGGAGGTGGGGATCCAGTGAGGAACAAGATAGACATTGGCCCCTCTCAGCCTACTGAGAGAATCAGAAAGATGACAACCCTCTTGCGAGTTCAATTTTGCCAAATCAAACAAGCTGGATTTTTCTTTCTTTTTAAGATTAATTAATTAATTAATTACTTTAAAAGAGTTACAGAGAAGGAGAGGCAGAGAGAGAAAGTCAATCTTCCATCTGCTGGTTCAGTCCCCAAATGGCCCCAATGACCAGGGCTGGGCCAGGCGGGAGGCAGGAGTCTCATCTGGGTCGCCCACATGGATGCAGGGGCCCAAGCACTTTGGCTGGCTTTGGCTGCTTTCTCAGGCCATTAGCAGGGAGCGGGATTGGAAGTGGAGCAGCTGAGACTCGAACCCATATGGGATGCACCTGCTATGTCACAGCGCCGCCCCAGATTCTTTCCTTCTTCAAGTGTATCTTAACGAAACCTGCCCACTTGGCACGCACGTGGGGGCAACAGCTGGCCCGCCCGCTGCAGCTGCTGGGAGGGCCAGGGCTTAGAGCCCACTCTTGCGGGGGGGGGGGGCCTGGACCCCACGCTGGCAGCAGCCCCTCAGGCTTCGGCCTCACCCTTAAACGGCAGGTGGGTCTCGGCGCGGCTCTGACTTCAAGTACGCTCCCTTGGCAGCCGAGCAGAGCCGGGCTCAGGGAGGCCAAACCACCAAGAGCCGAGGGGACCCCCAGGGGGCTCCCACAGGACCCCTGGGGCTGCAGCTCCGGTCCCAAGAGGCCGGCACTCCGGGGTGGGGGGCGTCCAGCCCCAGCACACCTTGGCCGGGCGGCCCTGGGGAAGTCACCCGCCGGGGGCCTCGAAGTCGAGGGGGTGTGGACCCGGCCCGCTCGCTCCCAGCACCCGAAGCCCGCAGTGACCAAGCACCGCGGCCCGGCGGCGGAAAAGCCGGGCGCGCGCGGGGAGGGCCACGTGACGGCCGCGGGCCCGCGCCCCGGCTCCGCGGCGCGCGGGGGCGCGCGGGGGCGGAGGGCGGGGGCGGGGGCGGGGCCTGGCGCGCGCGGCCCCGCGGGCGGGAAGGGGCGGGGCCTCGGGCGGGGCGGGCGGGAGGGGAGGAGTGGAGATGGCGGCGGCGGCGGCGGCTCAGGGGGGCGGGGGCGGGGAGCCCCGGGGAGCCGATGGGGTCGGCCCGGGGGTCCCCGGGGAAGTGGAGGTCGTGAAGGGGCAGCCGTTCGACGTGGGCCCGCGCTACACGCAGCTGCAGTACATCGGCGAGGGCGCGTACGGCATGGTCAGGTGAGGGGGCGTTCCGGGGGAGGGGGCGGCCTCAAGGGAGGGGGCGACCCCGGAGGAGGGGGCGGAGGAGGGGTGCAGGGGCCTCGTTGGGCCGTGGAGACTTGGAGTGGCCTGTAGAGCCTGGGCACTCCGGAGGCTTGGTGGAGTATGCCCGGGATAGGAGCCCTGGGGTGCTTTCTGGGGGAGGGGGCGCTGCCCATGTTCCAAGGGAAGGGGGTTTGGAGGCTTTGACTGGAGCCCTCCGCCCCGAAGGGAGCAGCGGCATCTGGGTGTCTGGGGTTGGGGGAGCGGTGGCCCTAGAGACCCGCGTGGGGCGACGAGAATCAGTAGTCTTGGTGAACGAGGACCCTCTCTTTTGAGAGAGGGGACCTTAGGGTGCCTTGGAGTCCCCAAGCGAGGCTGTGCCCAGGAGCAGCAAGGGCAGGGCTCTGGGTGGGGCGAGGCTTTGGGCCTCGGGGCCTAGGGGGGGCCACCCTGAGAGGGAGGAGGGGTGGGGAGTGCCTGCTTGCCTGCATCTTGGGGAGGGGTCTGGGAGCTGGGCCAGCCCTACTGTGTGCTTTGGGCCTTGGCACCGACCGGAAGTTGCTCTGCTGCCCAGGTCCTCGGCCCAGACCCACCCCTGGGTCCGGCTCCCTGGCCCTGTGGTGGGTTGAGGCAGCCCGTGGTGGGGAGGGAGGCCCGGGCTTGGGCAGAATGGAAGGGGGTCAAGCAGAGGGGAAGTCAGCGAGTGGCCAGTCTCTTCCTCTGTTTGTGAAGTCACCGAAAGGCGGCCTGGCGGGTCCCCAGCTTTCTCCCTGGAGAGCCCAGGCCTTCACAGCAGGAAGGAACGAGCATTGTTTATAACTTGGCCAGAGCCCTCTCCTGCTCCGTCCCCTCCCTCCCTGCCCCTGGCCAGGGTGGGGCCTGCTGGGCCTGGTTCCCGCTCCCCCCCCATCACCACCACCATCATGGCCACACCAGCAGCGACGTCTCTCTGGGCCTCTCAGCTCAGCCTATGACCACGTGCGCAAGACCCGCGTGGCCATCAAGAAGATCAGCCCCTTCGAACACCAGACCTACTGCCAGCGCACGCTGCGGGAGATCCAGATCCTGCTGCGCTTCTCCCATGAGAACGTCATCGGCATCCGCGACATTCTGCGGGCTCCCACCCTGGAAGCCATGAGGGATGTGTATCCTACCCCTGGGCCTCCGGAGCCACCCCCTGCCCTGCCGCCCTCCCACATGAAGGCAGTGACAGGCCAGAGCCCGCCCCCCCCCCCGCCCCCCGTCCTGACCTGCTGCAGCCAGGCAGGGGGACCTTGGACAGGTCCCTTCTTTGCCCCATGCCTCCGTGGGGAGCCTGGGCGCCAAGGTCTCTTTGGGCTCTTTGTTTTCCGCCGTCTGCAGTTATGTGACCTGCTCTGCCCACGGTCACTTCTTGCTGAACAGACTGGTGATTCTTTCTCTCTGGATCCCCAGACTGGGAAGACAGCAGGGAGGAAGAAAACTGCTTTTTCTTGAGGGCCTACTGCGTGTCAGGTGCTACCCCTGCCTTCGGGTCCCAAGCATGAGGGGACTGAGGCCTGAAACAGCCCCAAGCAGGTGTCTCTGTGGCTGCCTCACCCCTCCCCCACGCGGGAGCTGGTCCTTATCTTTCTCTGGGACTTCCTGCTCAGAGCCTCACCCTGGTCACCTGTGCACCTGCCCCTTGCCCAGGGAGGGACAGCTTAGCCTTAATGCCCTCCCCCAAGAGTGCTTTTCTTGCTCCTTGTCCACTTCCGGCCTGGCTCATCCTGGCCTTGCGACACACGTCGCCTCCTCGCCACCCACCCATACCACCTGCTGGTCCCAGTCCAGTCCTCCACCCAAGGGTAGGGATTTGGGTGCCATGGCCAGAGCCCCTGCCACAGACCAGGGATGGGAGATTTCCATACTCACCCAGCTTGCTGTGTGACCTGGGGCAAGTCACCACATCTCCGTTTGAGAGAACACAGGAGAGCCAGGCCGGGCCAGATGTTCTCTGAGCAGGTGTGCTGTGGGGGGTGTCTCCTCTCTCATTGTCCTCGCACAAACAGGCAGGCATTTTATTTCCATGCAAAAAAATCAAAATACCTGTATAATTTTTTTTAAAGATTTATTTATTTGGAAGGCAGAATTAAAGAGAGAAAGAGAGAGAGAGAGGTCTTCTATCCGCTGGTTCACTCCCCAAATGGCCACAATGACCAGGGCTGGGCCAGGCTGAAGCCAAGAGCCAGGAGCTTCCTCTGGGTCTCCCACATGGGCACAGGGGCCCAAGCTTTTGGGCCATCTTCTACTGTACATTATCAGGGAGCTGGATCAGAAGTGGAGCAGCCGGAACCCGAACCAGTGCCCATGTGGGATACCGGTGTTGCAGGTGGCGGCTTTACCCACTATGCCACAGCGCCAGCCCCCCAGGAGCTTTTTGAAGACCCCTTGAATCGGTGGACTTTGACGGGGTTTTTTGCACCAGAATCAATTTCAGTGATTTTTTTTTTAAGTCCCCAGTGGAGATTTTAAGCATTTTTGGGTGGACCCTGGAGCTGCCACTCTGAACCGGAATGTTCTCCGGCCCTGGACACTTGTTGGTAGCCCTGTTTCCCAGGGCCACAGGAGAGAATGCTTGGGGTTACCTGCTGGGGATGTGAGAGGCCCTGTGCCCTGCTGCTGAGTTCGGCCTGGCTCTTCACAGGAGTTAGCAGATCTGCCTGGTCCGGGGAACCCCAAGCGAGGGGACGTGTGGGGACGTGTGGGGACGTGCGGCTGCATCACCAGAACCTGTTTTTCTTAACTGCCCGCCTCCCCTGGCCCCTGCCCCCTGCCTGGGGGGAGGGGCGGGGTCTCGGCCGTTCCCAGCTACATTGTGCAGGACCTCATGGAGACAGACCTGTACAAGTTGCTCAAAAGCCAGCAGCTAAGCAACGACCACATCTGCTACTTCCTCTACCAGATCCTGCGGGGTCTCAAGTACATCCACTCGGCCAACGTGCTCCACCGGGACCTGAAGCCCTCCAACCTGCTCATCAACACCACCTGCGACCTTAAGGTCAGCGGGCTGGCCGCCGCGAAGGTGTGGGAGCGCTCAGGCCTGCAGGGGTCCCGAGCCCTGTGCTCAGCAGTCTGGGTTTCATTGCAGATCTGTGATTTCGGCCTGGCCCGCATTGCAGACCCTGAACACGACCACACCGGCTTCCTGACAGAGTACGTGGCCACGCGCTGGTACCGGGCCCCAGAGATCATGCTCAACTCCAAGGTAGGCGAGCGCCGCAGCCCAGATGGGAAAGCCTCAGGCCCCCAGGGCAGCCCTGGAGCCACCCACCCTGAGCGAGGCTCTGGAAGTCCACCCTCTGCAACGGGGCCTCTGGAAGGAAGCTGAGCACCGGCTCTGCAGGCCTCCGCCCCGGATCTCGATTGGAAGCGGTGGCTTGGCCCAGGCCGCAGGGCCCTGCCGAGGCTGGCCCGGGAGTCCAGCACTGTTTTCCTGTCGTCCCCAGGGCTACACTAAGTCCATCGACATCTGGTCTGTGGGCTGCATCCTGGCCGAGATGCTCTCCAACCGGCCCATCTTCCCCGGCAAGCACTACCTGGACCAGCTCAACCACATTCTAGGTGAGGGGGCCTGACCCACCCGGGGGGAGGCTCAGGCTCAGGCTCAGGCTCAGAGTCAGGGGTACCACCACTTGTGGAACTTCTCCAGCATCTCCCGGCATCTCCGTGAGCAAGAGACAACTATCCCCATTTGGTGGATGGGAAAAGCAAGGCTGAGAGCCTTCACGCCTAAAGAAGTGCTAGGGCCAGGATTTGAACCCAGGGCTGCCTGGGTCCAGACCCCTTGTTCCTTCTCACGGTGAGGCAGGTGGCTGGGCTGGGGGTGCTTGTCCGGGCTTCTTTGCCTCTGTGTCCCAGGACGGAGGAGGAAGGTGAGGTCTCACCAAGTCGCCTGCCTTCCTTCTGCCCAGGCATCCTGGGCTCGCCGTCCCAGGAGGACCTGAACTGCATCATCAACATGAAGGCCCGGAACTACCTGCAGTCCCTGCCCGCCAAGACCAAGGTGGCCTGGGCCAAGCTGTTTCCCAAGTCAGACTCCAAAGGTGAGCGAGACACCGGCACCCGGGGAGGATACACCTTGGGTGGGGACGGGGGTGCACAATCCGGGCACCTGCCTGTGTGGACGGGGCCCTGGGTGCTGAAAAGCAAAGGGAGCCTCCCCTCCTGGGAACCCCACCCCCGGCCTTCTCCATGAGCCTGACTCCCGCCCTCTGCCAGCCCTGGACCTGCTGGATCGGATGTTAACCTTCAACCCCAACAAGCGCATCACTGTGGAGGAGGCCCTGGCTCACCCCTACCTGGAACAGTACTATGACCCGACGGATGAGGTGCCGCGGCGGATGGGCGGGCGGCCTGGGGCGTGGGCGTCTCCCAGGGCCTGGCCTGAGCCTTCCTGTCTCTGCCTGTGCAGCCGGTGGCCGAGGAGCCCTTCACCTTCGACATGGAGTTGGATGATCTCCCCAAGGAGCGGCTGAAGGAGCTCATCTTCCAGGAGACGGCCCGCTTCCAGCCCGGGGCTCCAGAGGGGCCCTAGCCTACGTGGGCAGCCCTGTCCCCGGGGCCTGGTGAGTGGCCCTCTCACCCCAACACCAACCACGAGCTGGCCTTGGCGTCCCTGATCCACCTGTAGGTAGTGACAGAAGGCGCCCAGACTCATGACCCACCCAGGCCCTTAAGTGCCCCGAGGCTCCCACCTGTCTCCACTCTGCGTCCTGCGGCCCCACAGAGGTCCCACAGCGGTCCCTGGAGCCCCGTCCCCGCTGTGGGCAGCTGAGCCACACTTCTGCTCACCTACATGGACAGGTGGGGCCCCACAGCACGTGGCGCAAGCCAGGTGTCTCCTCACCACTCAGGTCAGCCGTTCCCACACCTGGGGGCCTCTGGCGGGCCCACCCCTGACCCACGCTGCAGTGCTGTCGTTGTGCAAGCCGCCTCGCCCGTGCACCTGCACTCGCTGGAGGCTGCTGTGCTGTCAAAGCCAGGGCCAGTAAAGTCCTCCACGCCCTCCACGGCTTCATCCACCTGCAGCCTCACCCTGGGAGAGGACCCTGTCCTCACCTCCGCAGGCGGAGGGGCCCTGGAGACCCGATGTGGGCTGGGGGGCCGTGAGGCCCCGCGGGGTCTCACAGCTCCTTTCCCGTCTGCCTTCTCCCTTAGGGCCTGCCTCCTGCCTGCCCCTCTACGCTCGGACTGTTAGAAAACGGACACTGTGCCAGGCTGGGGCGGAGTGTGGGCCTGGCCCCACATCGCTCCTGCTTCAGACAGGCAAAGAGCCCCCTCCTCCCTGCTCCTGCCAGGCCTGAGGGCCTCGGGCGACCCTACAGTAAATCTCCCCCCAGCTCTGCCTCCATCTACCCTGGCTATCCCAGGCTGGTCCTACTGGACCTCCGGAGGGGCGGGGAGGGGCAGGGCGGGGACACTGAGCAGGGACTCAGGGCAAGCCCTGCCCCCTCCCCCTTACCACCCCCCCCATCTCCCTGGGGGAACATTCCTGAGTCTCAAGGGCTAGTATCCCTGAGGAGAGGGCCCCGGCCTCAGCCCCTCCCCCCCAAAGCTGCCACATTAATGTCCTCGCTGCTTCTGTGTGTGGGTGAGCGGGAGTGGGGGCGCCCCCCCCGCCCCCGTGCCTGTATCTAATATATAAATATAGAGATGTGTATATGATGACCGTGACCGTGTTTCTGTTCACCCCTGCCCTGGCCCAATCAGGGCTGCTTGGGACCAACCCCCCTGCAGCCCAGCAGCCTCCTGGCCCAGCCCTGGTGACCTTTGGCCCCTGGCTGGTCAGGGTTGAAGACTGGGGGTGGGGGCAGTGTTCCAGACTGCTGGAAAGGGGGGAGTGTCAGTTTTCCCTTTAGTCACCAACCTCTTCCCTGTAATGACTTCCTGCGGAACTGGCTGGGGGTGACTCTGGGTGACTCAGGGGTACGCTATACACCCCCAGATTCTCTAGAAATGGCAAGGGGGCAAGTGTGTTATACACCTTGGCCACAAGCACCCATGGAGCCTGCGGGGAGGGGGGTTATTCCTCCCAGGCAGCCCAGGACAGAGGGAGTTCAGGGAGCGTCTGGATGTGTTCAGAGTCAGGGGTGCTGCCTGGCTGACTCCTGTCTGTCCCCCAGCCCCAGCTGAGCCCTGCAGCCTGGCCCCAGGCCAGCAGCAGGCTCAGCAAGTCCCAGGGGCGTGGCGCCGGGGCTCAGCCAGCCTACGCTGGTTCGCCGCGGCAACCAGCAGAGGTAGCGCGGGCCACTGGGAGGCTGCACTTGCTGCGGCGCCGCCGTTGGAAGAGGGAGCGGGAGGGGGAGCGGAGCGCGGCCATGGGCCCCCTGCTGTACTACGCGCTGCCGGCACTGGGCGGCTACATCCTGCTGTCCATCTTCTTCCTGCGGCGGCCTCACTTGCTGCACGCGCCCCGGGCTCCCACCTTCTGTCCCCGCCTGGCAGCCCACCGAGGAGGTGAGCAGGGTGGGAGGGGCCGGCGTGGCAGCTGTTAGGGGAGGAGGGAGGATGGCGAGATGGGAAGACAGGTGCCAAGGTGGACCGCTGGGAGGGTAGGTCCCCCGGGTGCTAGAAGTAGGGCAAGGACCAAGATAGGCGAGCTGGGGCGGGGTGTGGCATGGAAAGGGTAGGGAGACGGGCTGGCTGCAGCCCAGCTGCCTGGGACAAGCGAGGAGGCCACCCAGAGGGATGGATCCCGGGTGATAAGGTCTGATCTGGCGCCACAGACTCACCTCAGCTGTCCCACGCAGGGTCTGGAGAGCGGCTGGAGAGCACCATGGAGGCCATGGAGAAGTGAGTGCAGCTGCCCCCGCCAAGGTGCACAAGGTTGTGTGGGTTGTGCACTGCGTGACACCTGCTGGTGCTTTCCCTCCGCACGCTGGATCTTGGGGCCCCGGGGGTGTGCAGGTGGACCTGCACGTCCCTCCATGAGCCCCGCCCCGCTGCACATGGTCTGCCCATTGCTGTCTCACAGCTCCGTGGCCCAGCGAGCTGACCTGCTGGAGCTGGACTGCCAGCTGACACGGGACGGCGTGGTGGTGGTGTCCCACGACGAGAACCTGTCCCGCCAGTCGGGCCTGAACAGGGATGTGGGCAGCTTGGACTTTGAGGTGGGCCTCGCCTTGATGCCCCCTCCCCCCCAAGCCCCAGAGCCGCCACGCTCCCTCCTACCTCCAGGTGACGCAACCTCTGCTCTCCCCAGGACCTGCCCCTCTACAAAGAGAAACTGGAGGTTTATTTCTCGCCAGGTGAGACCAAGAACACCTTCCCCCACACCCCTCTTGGGTTTCCACTCCCACTCCACTCATCATCCTGAGATCGATCGCTCGATGGATCGATTGCTTATCCTGCGACACCGCACCTCCCCACCCCCCACCACCAGGCCACTTTGCCCAGGGGTCAGACCGGCACATGGTGCGCCTGGAGGACGTGTTCCAGAGGTTCCCGAAGATGCCCATGAGTGTGGAGGTCAAAGCCGAGAACCAGGAGCTCATTCAGAAGGTGGAGCTGCCGGCAGCGGGCAGTCGGGGGCCCAAGGCTGGAGAGAGCCCTGGCTCTCCCCTCAGCCTCCTCCTCCTCCTCTCTCCAGATAGCAGGCCTGGCGAGGCGCTTCGAGCGCAGTGAGATCACCATCTGGGCCTCGGAGAAGAGCTCCATCATGAAGAAGTGCAGGGCCGCCGTGAGTCCCTTTCCCTGCCGGTGTGGGAAGCTTCCAGGCCCCGAGGACGGCTCCCTCGGGAGAGGTGGGGAGCAGGGTCCTGGTGGTGCCAACCAGGAGGGCGTCGCCAGAACTCGAACCCCGGGCCAGGAGGTGACTCTGCCCAGCGCTGTCCCCGCTGTGGCCCATCCCTCTCCCTGCTTCCCCAGGAGCCAGCGCTGGTCCCTTTCTCCCGTCTCCCCTGCTCCTGTCTCCCCAGAACCCCGAGATGCCGAGGTCCTTCACGATGAGCCGCGGGCTCTGGATGCTGCTGCTCTATTACCTGGGGCTGCTGCCCTTCGTCCCCATTCCCGAGCGGTTCTTCCTGTGCTTCCTGCCCACCATCATCAACAGGTGCAGGGACGGGGGCTGGGGGTGGAGGGGACGGGACCCCTGAAGGGCACCTCCTGCAGCCAGCCCCACCGCTCAGAGTCCTGGGTGCAGGAGGAGTTCCTCGTCTCTCCCCAGCCCCCTGGCAGCCCGCAGACACAACCGCTGGGTCCTTAGAAGGTGGTGCTTCTTACCCAGCATCCTCCATTGCTAAGGGGACTGGGACATTATATGCAAATAGTGTGGATGTGGCATTTTAGGAGGAAGGGTCTGTACAGTCTCCTGGATTCATCCAAAATGCTTAGTGCATGGTTCCAGGTGCAGGAACACCAGGGAGACAGTGGGTAGGGTAAGCCCCGGGGGAGGTTGTGGTCTGGCTAGCTGGAGGGGGTGGTGGTCAGAGGGGTGCCCACAGCAGGTCTCTCTCGTTCTCTGCTGAAAGTTTTCCAGCTGGGCGGCAAAGATTACCAAAGTAACAGCTGGTGGAAGTATCAGAAATGTGGGTACTTCCCTAGTTGTCCCATCTCCCGGTACCTGTTTGCTTGGTATTTGAAAGGCAAAGAGAGGCCGGCACCGCAGCTCAACAGGCTAATCCTCCACCTTGCGGCGCGGGCACACCAGGTTCTAGTCCAGGTTGGGGTGCCGGATTCTGTCCTGGTTGCTCCTCTTCCAGGCCAGCTCTCTGCTGTGGCCCGGGAGGGCAGTGGAGGATGGCCCAAGTGCTTGGGCCCTGCACCCCATGGGAGACCAGGAGGAAGCACCTGGCTTCAGATCAGCGCGGTGCGCCGGCCGCAGTGTGCTGGCCGTGGCAGCCATTGGAGGGTGAACCAACAGCAAAGGAAGACCTTTCTCTCTCTCTCTCTCTCTCTCTCTCTCACTGTCCACTCTGCCTGTGTGTGTGTGTGGGGGGGAGAGGCAGAGAGAGAGACAGCAAGGTCTTCTACCTGCTGGTTCACTCTCCAGATGCCCAGACTAGCTGGGGTTGGGCCAGGCCAAAGCCAAGAGCCCAGAACCCAGTCTGGATCTCCCACGTGGGCGGCAGGGCCCCAGTACTTGAGCTCCGTCTTCAGGGAGTGCATTAGCAGGAAGCAGGAGCAAAGCCAGCCTGGCATCCACTCAGACACGGCTGCAGGCACCCCGAGTGGTGTTTAACCGCTTTGTCTATGCCTGTCCCTCTCCCTTTGCTTTCTTTAAGATTTATTGATTTGTTTGAAAGGCAGAGTTACAGAGAGGCAGAGAGAGAGCGAGAGAGAGAGAGAGAGGTCTTCCATCTGCTGTTTCACTCCCCAAATGGCAGCAATGGCCAGAGCTGGGCCAGTCTGAAGCCAGGAGCCAGGAGCTTCTTGCGGGTCTCCCATGCAGGTGCAGCCAGCCTAAATGCTTGGGCCATCTTCTACTGCTTTCCCAGGCCATAGCAAAGAGCTGGATCAGAAGTGGAGCATCTGGGACTCGAACTGGCACCCATATGGGATGCTGGCACTGCAGGCGGCGGCTTTACCAGCTGCACCATAGTGCCAGCCCCCTCCCTTGGCTTTCTGACAGCTCTATGGGGGTCCAGAGTATACTCTGCTCCCCTCTCTCAGAGGATAGCTCCCAGCCAGCCCCCACCTTGGTACAGAGATCATTATTCTACAAAGTTTCATGCACAGGATTTGCAGTGTTCAGGTCTTTTGGGTGAACCTGACCTTGATCTTACATTGCCCTTGGGAGGTTTAAGCATCATGACCCCCTGGTACCCAAGGAGAAACTGAGGCTCAGAGAGGATCCATGATTTGCCCAAGGTCACACAGCAGGAAGTGGAGCCCAGGTGTGCCCTGGGACACTGCCAAGGGCCTCTGGAGTCACCAGGGAATTAGGCAATTAGGGGCAAGTAGGTAACTCATGGAGAGTTGTCTGGTCTTAAACTGCCAGGCCCAAGCAGGACCCCACGTGAGCCGTGCAGCTCCGGACTCCAGCTGGGTCTTGGCCCCGCTCCGGCCCTGATTTGCTTTATGCTGTCTAGCATGTCCCTTGTAAGATTCGTCTGTCCTGTCTGGTAGCTGGTGAGGGGCGGGCACACCCCCGGTGAGCATGGAGCCCTGGGCATCAGAGAAGCCTCTTGTTGGACAATGAGGGAATTGTCCACATGGGCAAGTGGAGAGTGGCTTCCAGCTGGGGCGGGGCTACACTGCTTAGGGGGTCACTCCCATCCCTACCCCAAAGAGCTGACCCCCCCACCCCCCACCCCCACAGGACCTACTTCCCGTTTTCCTGCTCTGGCCTGAACCAGCTGGCCGCCGTGGTTTGCAAATGGTGAGGCTGGCAAGGTGGGGGGGTGTCTCCAGAGGGACCTGCCACTGCCCTTCTCCTGTGGCTCCTTTGCCAACCCCCTCCCCACCCCCAGGGCCATCATGAGGAGAAGCCTGATCCGACATCTGGAGGAGCGAGGAGTGCAGGTGAGGCCTTGACCACCGCTACTACAGCCGGCGGGTGTGCACGGCGTGGGCCAGGCAGCTGGGTGCTAGCCACACTCTGCCAGTAACCAGCCGGGGCCCGGGACGGGTCATCACACCTTGTGGGTCTCAGTTTCTTCATCCACAAAATGGGGAGAATGGTGTCTTTAACCCCTGCCTGTACACCTGGTGCTCAGGGCTGGACGAGGGTGAGGATGATGTACTAAACCTTGATGACGGGGACTGGGGGATGACCAAGAGGGGAGAAAGCAGGTGCAGCTCTGACCAGGTCATTCAGTGAGCCAGGCCACGGTGAGAGTGTTCCAGGCCCTGGGGTCCCCGGGGATGGGAGCTTACAGTTAGGGGAGAGGAAAGAAGCGAAGCCAACCGTCCCCAGGGCTGCAGGGGACAGAGGGAGGCTTTGCTGTGGTCTGCGGGTGAGAGACCTGAGCGGAGGGAGGTGGAGCAGCCTACACAGGGGGCGGAGCTGGCAGCAGGCCCAGCACCAGTGCAGGTGGACGGGAGCTGCCGGGTTCCGGGTTCCCGGTGCTGCTGCCTGGAGGAAGTGGCCTGGTTAGAGAGGGCAGCGGCAGGCAGGAGGAGGAGGAGGAGGAGCAGGGATGACTGCCCTAGGGAATGGAAACTTCGGAAGGTCTCACTTCGGAAGGTCTCAGGGGGAGAGACCGATCAGTTGATTTGGGTTGAGCAGGCTCATTCGGGCAACCGAGGGGGGGGGGAGGGATTGGGGGAACCCCTGGAAACAGGAGCATCAGGGAGCTGAGATTAGGGAGCGGAGTGAGCTCTGGGGCGAGCAGAGCCTATGGCTAAGAAAGCTCTTCCAGCTCAGGCCTCACACGCCTCCAGTCTTCACCACGGTCGGGACAGGTCCATCCGCTGCCCTCCTTTGGCAAACTGAGAAACCCAAAGGCCCAGGAACTCCATCTCAGTGCCACCCCAGGGTGGGCATTGGGGCCGGCAGCTGTGACTGGAGCTCTGGCTCCTGACTCAAGGTTTCCACTGATGCAGACCCTGGGCGGCAGCAGTGACAGGGGCTCAAGGCATTGGGTCCCTGCCACCCACAAGAGGGACCCAGATTGAATTCCCAGCTCCCAGCTTTGACCCAGCCCAGTCCCTGCTGTTGGGAGCACTTGGGAGTGAACCAGTGGATGGAAGACCTTTCTCTCAAATACACACAAATCAAAAGTTGTCTTAGAAAACAGTTCTGGGGGAAGCATAAATAAAAGTACAGATATGAGGAGTAATTCTCCTGGTTTAAGGGCTCCCAAGCTCCCAACATGAAATCACTTACTGCAGGATTGGGGAGAGAGGGGGTTGGGGGTAGCTCACCATTAGACAGTACTCCCATCTTACAGGGGTGTTTTGTTTTGTTTTTTAAGATTTATTTTGGGCCAGGAGCTCAGAACTCCATCTGGGTCTCCCGCATGTGTGGCAGGGACCCAAGCACTCGGGCCATCCTTGATTGCTTTCCCAGGTGTATTGGCAGGGCGGTGGATTGGAAGTGGAGCAGCCAGGACTGGAACTGACACTGATAGGGGATACTGGCCTTGCTAGCAGCAGCATAACCCGCTGTGCCACAGCCCCGGCTCCAGCTCACTGACTTCCACCCACACAACCTCAAGAACATAGTGACTGTGGTAGAAGAATTACAAAGTAACGTGTTTGGAATACTTGCTACATTTGTTTTAATACAATTTGTTTAATTGTAAACTTAAGCAATTTAAGGTTGGGGTTTTTTTTTTTTTCTTTCTTTCAAAATTTGATTGGAAAGACAGAATTAGAGAGAGACAGATTGATCTTTGATCTGCTGGTTCACTCCTCAGATGGTTGCAATGGCTGTGGCTGGGCCAGGCCGAAGTCAGGAGCCTGGAACTCTCTCTGGGTCTCCCATGTGGGTGCAGGGGCCCAAGCACTTGGACCATCTTCTGATGCTTTCCCAGGCACATTAGCACGGAGCTGCATCAAAAGTGGAGGACCTGGGACTCGAACCCGGTGCCCATAGCTGATGCCAACATCACACGGCAGCAGCTTACCTACTACACCACAATGCTGGCCCTGCAATTTAACTTTTAGTAACCACTGTGTTGAATAACTAGTTTGCAAAATTCCCCTGCTGGGAGGTCTCCCCACCCCACCCCACCCCCCACCACCCCACCATGGATGTCAGCTAACCTTGTTTGGAGACACAAGCCCCTTCCTCCCTGCTCAGGTGCTGTTCTGGTGCCTTAATGATGAGTCGGATTTTGAAACAGCCTTCAGCCTGGGGGCCACTGGCGTTATAACCGATTACCCCACAGCTCTGAGACGCTACTTGGACAATCATGGACCCCAGGCTCCGGCCTCCTGAGTCCAGACCCCCCCCCCCCCGCCGCTGTTTCTATTCTTGAAAAATAAATATCTTCTTTTCAGTCTCCTTCTTGTCTTTGGAGTGAGGGGTGTGGAGGGTGGGTTCCTGCAGCTTGGGGGCAGAGGGTGCCCGCCTGGGGCCAGGCCTGGCCTGAGGTCCTTCCCCAACCCCTGACCTGCTGGTTCCACTACATTCCGGACCCAAGGGACAGCCACACCCCATGCAGCCCAGCCCCCACTCTCCCCAGGAATGGCCATTGTGGGGAGGGGGGGCTCCCCGCCCCCAACTTGAGAGCCAAAGAGAGAGGACATTCCACGAGGCAGGGCAGGTCCCTGGGCTGCAGAGGGTGGGCACAGGTGGGATAGCTGAGTCCGCAGTGCCCATGTGCTGCCACCTCTGCCATTGCCCCCAGCCAGTCCCAGATCCCCTGGGGTCTGCCTGCATTTAAGGAGTCACATACTCCATGGAATGCCTGCTCGCTCTTGGTCAGCAGGGGCCCGCAGGGGCCCGGGGCTTGCGCAGCTAACAAGACAGCTCCAACTCGGGCACACTCTCCCTTGGGTTCAGACCTGGCCCAGCCTGGAGGCAGCCAAAGAAGCGAGGCTGGCTGCCGGCTGCGCACCTGCCGGCTCCCATGTGGCCCCCGGGGGAGGGACACCTTGAACTCAAGAGGGGAACCGAGTCCGCCCCTGGTGCGGAGGCGGAAAGACCATGGAGGCAGAGTATAAAGTGAGAATCCCAGCTCCCCCCGCTGTGCCAGCTGCGGCGAGCACCCGCTCTGGATCCGGAGACAAAAGGAGACACCGCCAGGCAGGACGGCTGCGGGGATTAAGAGGAAGGCGATCGGGCTGTGCTGTAACGCAATGACGGCAGTTATTCCCCGGGGCCGTGCGTGTGCAGACACCGTGCACGCCGGCCCGGGCCCCCCGCCCCGCAGGGCCCCGCCGCGGGCCGCCTCGCCGGGCCGCGGGCCGCAGCCGCATTTCCGGGCGGGCCGGAGCCGGCGGCCGCAGGAGGAAGGGCGGCCCGCCGTGTGACGCGCCCCCTCATTTGCATGCCGCACGCCGATTGGCCACGGCGGCCGCCGGGACGGAGGCCGGCCCCTCCCTCTCCCGCCGCAGCGGCGGCAGCAGCTGGTCTCGGTGTAAACAAGTCCTGGCGATTGCGAACCCGGGCCGGGGCGGGGGGTGACGGCGCCCACCAGGAGCGCCCCCCACTCCCAGGCCAGGCCAGCCCCGGCGGACTGGGCCCCCGCGCGCCCAGACGAGGTGAGCCCGCAGCGTCAGGGCTGCGCGGCGCCCCGCGCCCCCGCCCCGCCAGCGAGGGCTGTCCCCTTCCGCCGCCGCCACCCCCCCTCCCCCGCGGCGCCCACCCCCCACTTCCCCGGGCCCCAGGTGAGCCCCGGGGTCTCAGGTAAGGCTCCGCGACGATGCAGGTAAGAGGTGCGCGCTCAGCGCCCCCCGGGAAGAGCCCCTCCCCTCCCGGCGGAGTCTCCACGTCCGCCGAGGCCTCCAGCCTCTCCCAGAGAGACCCTCTCCCCAGATGAACTTCTTGCACTGCGGGGCAGCCGCTCCCGCGGCCCCGCGAGGCCCCAGGGACCCTCCGGTCCGGGACGGCCACCCCCTTCCCCACGCTCCCGCACAACTGGGGGCTGACGGCGCAGCCACTCTCAGGTCCCCTGCTCTGGCTTCAGCTGCCAGGTCAGCAGAGGCGAGGCCCCGGGCAGGTGGATGACTCACCTTGGGCTCCTCCTAGCCTCAGTTTCCCTGTTGATGCAACAAGCTGAGGCCTCCTCAGTGAGTCAAAACGGAGCCGGCTCCCGTCCCCGGAGAGGGCTGCTGGCTCCGGGGAAGGGAGGGAGCCGCCAAGTGTGGCAGAAGTCTCCAGGGCTCTGGGCCGCGGACAGCCCACCTGCTCTCTCCCCACAGGCACTGGGCTCCCTCTGCTCCCCGTGGGCCGCTCCCCGCGTGGGGCCACTGCCCCTGGCCCCCGCCATGGTGCGGATTTCCAAGCCCAAGACGTTTCAGGCCTACTTGGATGATTGTCACCGGAGGTATAGCTGTGCCCACTGCCGCGCTCACCTGGCCAACCACGACGACCTCATCTCCAAGGTAACCAGGCCACAGCCGGAGCTGGAAGTGGAGGCTGGAGGGGGTGGCCACCCTGCCGGCCCCACAGGCTTGACCCCTCCCCTTTCCACCTGTAGTCCTTCCAGGGCAGTCAGGGGCGTGCCTACCTCTTCAATTCTGTGTGAGTATGGGGCCTCCCTGCCTTCCAACCCCTGACCTCTGTGGTGATCTGTGACCTCCCCATCATACTGAGGCTCCCAGCATCCCCTACTTCAGGCAGGAAGCTGTGATCACCCTCCTGTTGGGTGCAGAGGGCCGGCACCATGGATACAAGCTTGGCAGGGGTGGGGGTGGGGGTGGTCTGTGATGGCGAGACCCTCCCTGGGACCGTCCCTTTGTCCCCGCAGGGTGAACGTGGGCTGCGGGCCAGCCGAGGAGCGGGTGTTACTCACAGGTCTCCATGCCGTCGCCGATATCCACTGCGAGAATTGCAAGACCACTCTGGGCTGGAAATATGTGAGTCACTGAGCCCCACCCCCACAGGGGGGCTGGCCTGGCCTCGGCCCCTCCCCAGCGCTCAGGCCTGGCCCAGCCAATCACAGCTGTTTCTCTGTTCCTCCATCGGGGATCACGCAGCCCGCTCTCGCCATCCTGCAGCCATTGCTCTCTTGACGCCTCCGTTCCTTCACAGGCGCCCAGAGCACCCCCCTTTCAGAGACGAGGAGCTAAGGTTACCATTCGCTGAATGCTTGTGTGTGTAGCATGTATTATCTCACTCAGTCATTACAACCGCCCTGCAGATGGACTCTCTTGTTAGCGTCACTGTAGAAAACAGGGAGGCCCAGAGATGTTAAGGCACTTGCCCAAGCTCACGCAGCTGGTAAGTAACAGAGTAAGGACCAGAACCCTCGTGGGTTTTATTTATTTATTTTCACCGCAAACCCCTGGCCGCCAGCTTCCGTTGTGGTTCAGAGGGTTGGAGAAACTGCCCCCAGACCTCACAGGCCCGTGGAGCTTGGGTCCCTGGGTCTTCCTTTTCCACTGCCGGCCTTGCCACTGCTGCTGTCCGGGATCTGATTTCACCACTTCCTTATCTGGCCCTGAAAGGCAAAGCCACCACCTGGCACTCAAGGTTGTCACAGCGATCAGATAAGAAGTAGCAAAGGAAAATGCAGGGGGCAGGATTGCTCAGCGCTGCAGGGCGAGTGCCCCAGGCAGAGACAGCCAGCCCAGCCCTGCCCGAGCGTTGCTGTGTGTCTCTGGACAGGTGGCTTGGCCTCTCTGAGTCTCTGTAAGGTAAAGAAGCGGCCTAGTCCCGAAGTCAGAACCTTAAGTGCTTGCAAGGCCAAAGCAGATACAGTGGATCGCTGCCAAAGACACGGCTCCTGGGGCTTGGAGGTGGGGCGGGTAGCAAGACCGGGGCGAGCTGCAGTGACCACGGCCCGCCTATATTTTAGCATTTTTTTAAAAGTTATTTTTATTAAGCTTTCTGTTGTCTGAACAAAAGCCAAGTGCAGGCAGGTCTGTAGGGTCACCGGTGTGCAAGGCCTGGACTGTGGGATGTTTCAGACGCTTTTGAGTCCTCGCAGTTGGAGCTGTTGGTAGTTCTGCAAAAGTACCCATGTTTCGGAGGGTTCCCTCCACTCCCTGTGGATGAGGAGCACGGCCCCCCGCCATTTCCCGCTTCCCCAGGCCCTCTCTGGAAGGCCCTTGCTCCGGCGATGACAGCTCCGCCCCTCCTTGCAGGAACAGGCCTTCGAGAGCAGCCAGAAGTACAAAGAGGGGAAGTACATCATTGAGCTCAACCACATGATCAAAGACAACGGCTGGGACTGACCGCTGCTCCGCACGCATGGTGGCGCCCGCCCGGCCTGGCCGCCAGGGGGCGCCGCCGGCTTCGCTCCGCCGGAAGGGAGAGCTCCGGACCCTCGGGGCTCTCGCGGAGGGAGGATCCAGCCCCTGTACATACATACTTTATTGCATGCACTGTGACCTTGGGGGTGGGGGGGGAGACCTGCGATCTGGCTGGCTTGGATCTCATTTTTCACCCCTCCCCGTCCCGCCCGCCCCGTGGCTGTGGCCTGTGTGCTGTGCTCTCCGCCCCCGGGCACCGCCTGCCCTGTGAACCCGGCCCCTCCTGCCCCACGTATGTCTGTGTCCCTCGTTCTGTAGCGTTTGTATATAATAAAGCAATGGCGTGCAGGCAGGCCCGGGCTCACGTGGACTCCAGGGCGGGGGTGCTCTGCAACTTTCTGAGTCCCAGCGGGCCCCGGGCTGGGCACAACCGTCCAGGCTGGGTCTCTGGGAACCAGGGGGGGTTTCACTGCCGCCGAAGATCCTCCAGCCCTCTCTGGCTCCCTAGGCCTTGACCTCCGCGCGTATCTTCGTCTTCCTGGCTTTGAGGTTTGGCCGCCGCCTAGGGGCAGCTCCTTGGGAAAGCAACCGCGCCGCCGGCCTCGCCCCGCCTCGCCGCCCGACTACAACTCCCAGCGGCCCCGGGGCAGTCGGTCACGTCCTTCGTATGAGTTCCGGCGCGCGGCGTGCTGGGAACTGTAGTTCCGAGGGTTCCCGGGCGCGGGCCTTTCTGGGAAACCTCGGCGCTAGACGTGAGGCACCGTGGAGCTGCGAACCTGTTGCCGTCTGGGACTTGTTTTTTTTCCAGAATGGAAAACCAGGGCGCGCTCCAGGGGTCGGGCCTCGCTTGCGGACTCCTCAAGGAGTCTCTAGGGCCTCGCGGTAGTCGGCTCAGGTGGCGTCTTCCAAGCTGCACTTTCGCTGGGCCACCCCCTCCCAGGCTGGACCTTCAAGGGTAGCAGGCGGGGGAGGGTCACCTGCCAGAAGGCCTGGGGCGCCGGCCCCGAGTCCAGGCCCCGCCCCCCACGGCTTATCCCTAGCCGGGGCTCCCCCCCGTGGGAACGGGGACCAGCTGGCCGGAAGCGCCAAACTGCGTCCCTGTCCCAGCCCCGGGGATCAATCAGGCCGGCCGAGGAGTTAATTATGTAATGAGGGGGCAGGGGGTCGGGGCTAATGAAGCCGCCGGGGGCTGGGAGGGGGAGGGGTGGGTACCCAGGTATCCGGCCCCTGTCTTGGACCCCCTTCGAGGCCCCAGGGGTCTCCACCCCAGCCCAACTCCAGGGCCCCAGGGAGGGGAGGGGCTGTGATGCTGGGTCTGGAAGGGGCTGAGCTGTGAGCTATAAAGGGGACATCAGCACCGGGGGACTCCAGGCAGCTTGACCTGAAGACGCCGGGACTACAGCATGTACCATCCCCGAGAGTTGTACCCCTCGCTGGGGCCTGGCTACCGTCTGGGGCCCCCGCAGCCCGGGGCCGACTCCAGCTTCCCCCCTGCCCTGGCAGAGGGCTACCACTACTCGGGTGAGAGCGTGGAGATCCGTGGTCCCTCGGCAGGGGGCGGGGCTGTGGCCCTGGACTGGCTCCTCATGTTTGCCACCCCTCCAGATCTGGACACCCCCAAACTGGATTGCTTCCTTTCTGGGATTGAGGCTGCCCCTCGAACCCTGGCGGCGCCCCCACCTCTGCCCCTTCTGCCCCCGGCGCTGGGCACTGAGCCGGCCCCACCAGCCCCGGAGGCTCCTCACTTGCTCCCCGGGGTCAGCCTGAGCTTGGAGAACCAGGAGCTGTGGAAGGAGTTCAGCTCTGTGGGAACAGAAATGATCATCACCAAAGCGGGCAGGTGAGGGCGCAGAGGGTCTGTGCGGGGCGGGGTGGGGCAGAAGGGGTGTCTCCTGGGAAAAGCAGAGTTCCTGGGGATGGGCTGGGTTGGGGGCGTTTCCCAAGTCCAGGGTCTGTGCCCCGGGATGGGCAGGGGTTGCTCCGTGGCTGGAACGGGGGAGTCATTTTGCCACAAAGGTCAAAGGTTAGCCTATGGAGCGCGTGCCTGGGTATAGGTACTCGTCTTCGGCAAGGGTCATGGGGTCAGTCTGGGCCAGTCGGGCTGGGATATAGGTTAGTGTGTCAGTGTTCAGACTATGACGGGGTCAAGGGCCAGCCATCGACCAGCATCAGGGAAATCTGGCCAGGAATTGGGGTGAGGGCGGGCAGTGTGTGTGGCCCATGTGGAGGTGTTGATGTGGGCAGGAGCTCAGGCCCTTGCAAGCCACGGCCTCTGCCCCCGAGCATGGCAGGACCCCAGGAATCATCAGCATTGTGTCTACAAAAGGAATGAGAGGGCTGCTCCCAGCCCCTGCGCTGTCGTCTTCCCCGATCCGAGTAACGGGACGAGACAGCCTTTCAAGTCCAAGATTCTGCCCTCCCTGGACGTTGGACCTTTCCTGGCAGAACGTGGGTAGCTCTAGGCCTCTCCCCCCACCCCCACCCCCACCCCCTTTGCAGGCGCATGTTTCCTGCTTGCCGAGTGTCGGTCACCGGCCTGGACCCCGAGGCCCGCTACCTGTTCCTTCTGGACGTGGTGCCAGTGGACGGGGCTCGCTACCGCTGGCAGGGCCGGCGCTGGGAGCCCAGCGGCAAGGCGGAGCCCCGCCTACCTGACCGGGTCTACATCCACCCGGACTCTCCTGCCACCGGGGCTCACTGGATGCGGCAGCCCGTGTCCTTCCATCGCGTCAAGCTCACCAACAGCACACTGGACCCGCACGGCCACGTGAGCCCCGGGCCGGCCACCCAGGGACAGGGGTTGGGGCTGGGGCCCAGAGCAGGGAGTCACTCCCCGTCTCCTCTCTCCCAGCTCATCCTGCACTCCATGCACAAGTACCAGCCACGCATCCACCTGGTGCGGGCCGCCCAGCTGTGCAGCCAACACTGGGGCGGCGTGGCCTCCTTCCGCTTCCCCGAGACCACGTTCATCTCCGTGACAGCCTACCAGAACCCACGGGTGAGTCTCTGCTCGGGGCGGGCCGGGGGGGGGGGGTGCCCAGCCCCGCCCCGCTCTGACCCTGGCTGCGCACCCGCAGATCACACAGCTGAAGATCGCAGCCAATCCCTTTGCCAAAGGCTTCCGGGAGAACGGCAGGAACTGTAAGAGGTGGGCATTGTTCCTCCTTTCATTCCCGAGTGTTCTTTAGTGCTGCCCTGTGCCAGGTACGCCATGGTAGGTAAACATTGATTTACTCAGAGTCAACAAATCCTTTAGTAGGGGCTGCAGGCAGGGTTCTGGGCCCTTGGGGACCAGGAAATAAAGCCAGCCAACACCCCTGCCTTCATGGGAACTGCTGTACAAATAGACACGCAAACCCAAGAAGCAAATATCCTGATCCTGCTAGGGGTGAGTTCTAAAGGGCGTGAATTAAAGCACGGGGCGAATGAAGGCCCCGTGGGCTGGGGCGAGGTCACAGAGAAGGCCGGGAGGACATAAGGGGAACCTGGGATAAAGCGTGCTGAGGAGTGGGAACAGCATGTGCAAAGGCCCTGAGGTGGGACCACACCTGTGGCGCAACCAGAGTAGAGCAAGTCAGGGAGGTGATGGGGACCCCGCGTGCTGGCTATAGAGGTTAGGAAGGGCTTCTGTTCTGAGTGGCCCCCACGCTGGCCCCCTCCCTGAAGGAGCTGCCATTCTGCCCAAGAGGCAGACGCTAACTGAAAGGCCCCGGATGGACTGAAGTGTAACTGGTGGCTGTTGTGAGGGAGGGCGTGTGGCGCCGCAGGAGGTCAGCAAGGACTCCCCGGAGGAAGTTACTCTTCAGCAGGTGAAAGGGGGCCGGAGGATCCCAGAGAGGCTGGACCCAGACCTCACGCCGGCTTGGCGGTGTGGGAAGGCGTTTCTGTTGACTCCAAGTCCAGTGGGAAAGCACTAGGAAGTCAGGAATAAAATCCTAGCTCTGCTGTTTCCCCATCACTTAGTAGTCTGGTCGTCAGTGTCATCTGTCAAATGGGTATAGCGACAGCTCCTACCTGCTGGGGTGGGTCCCTGGCAGGGCAAAAGGCTCGGCACCTGTAAGTCCCGTTATTGCCATCATCACCGTCATCATCATCATCATTACCATCATCATCACCTCCATTCCCCAGGGAGCGGGACGCCCGTGTGAAGAGGAAACTTCGGGGCCCAGAGTCGGGAGGCACCGAGGCCTACGGGAGTGCAGGTGCGTGTTGCTCCAGTGCCGGGGCTGGGGCTGCAACCCTGACCATCCCTACCCTGATCTGTGCCATCTGCCCCCCCAGATATGCCAGGGGGTCCCTGCGACTCCACCCTGGGTGGGGACGCGCGTGAGTCAGAGGCGGAGCAGGCCCCGGCACCCCGGGAAGCTGCCCCTGCCCCAGCTCCGCCATGCGGTGGCCCCAGCGCCGAGGCCTACCTCCTGCACCCTGCAGCCTTCCATGGGGCCTCGGGGCACCTCCCCAGCAGGTGAGTGGGGCCAGGGCACAGGGCGCGGCCGCCCCCGCCCGGCCTCTCCTGTGGTGACACCTCGCTCTCTGCTCCAGGAACCCCAGCTTCACGGAGGCTCCAGACTCTGGGCGCCCAGCACCCTACTCTGCAGCCTTTCTGGAGCTGCAGCCCGGGCCAGGGGGCTCAGGGTACCCGGCGGCCCCACCTGCTGCATCCTTTGCCCCACACTTCCTCCAAGGGGGCCCCTTCCCCCTACCGTACCCTGGGCCTGGGAGTTACCTGGATGTGGGCTCCAAGCCCATGTACTGAGCCACTGCTGGGCCCCTCAGCACCGCCCCCCCAATCTACCACAAACCTCCAGGCCCTTCCCCCAGCCCTTCAGCCCCCTCGTTCTGCTGGCCCCACCCCCCACACCAAATGGCTGCCTTGGGCCTTGCCCCTGCCCCCCCACTTCACACTTTGATTTTCACTCCCACCCACCACTGGCTTCAAAGCCCAGGCCAGGCTGCTGGGAGTCCAGCTGGGGCCAGCTTCCCCTTCCCGGCTCTCACCTCGGTGTGAATGGGGGAGGCTCTGCCTGGCCAAATGGGGCCGCAGACCCGCACCCCCACCTCCCGGGGCGGGCGGCCCACCTGGGCAAGTGCTCCCCGGCCACCGGCGCCCGCCTCGCCAGTTTGTTCTCAGGGGCAGTTATTTTTGTTAATAAAATGCAGAAGACACCGTGCTCAGTTCCCGTTGGGCTGAGGCGTCTGGCCCTGGGCGGGCTGGGGGAACCAAGGTTTGGTGGGGAGGCCAGGCTGGGACTTGGACCTGCAGGCCTGAGCTTCGTGTCCCCAGTGCAGGACGGGGACGCGGAGGCAGGGGCGGCGCAGCCCCCAACGCCCACCCCACGTCCCAGGCATCCCTGCTCGGCCCCTATCGAGTGCAACACCAACCACCAACCCAAAGACCATTTTTCCTCTTTTATTAGAATTTTTTTCTTTTTTTTTTTCCTCAAAACGTTTATCTAAAAACCAACCAAAAAAAAAAAAAAAAGGAAGAAAAGAAAACAAAAAATTACTGGAAACTTCATGGTTCAAGTGGGCAGAAGAGGGGAGCGTGGCGCTAGGCTCCAACCTCTCCACGAAGTCCTCGCCCTCCGAGCGCCCTCGGGGTGGGGGAGCAGAGCTGGGCGGCCCCCCCTTGCCCAGCCTCCACCTGGGGAAGAGGGCAGAGTCACAGTGGTCCGCGGGCCGGGGTCACAGGAAGTAGTCGGCCACGGGCTTCTTGGAGGGGATGCCCCGGGTCTCCTGGGGGGCGGCCTCGAAGATGATGAAGTCCTTCTGCAGGTGCTCGTCCAGCTCCAGGATGGCGGCCACGTTCCCACAGCTGCACGGGGGCAGTAGGGTCAGGGGCGGCTCAGCCGCAGGCCCCCCCCTCCCGGCCCGGGTGGCTCACCGGTAGCAGTAGTTGGGCGCCGACCACACGGTGAGCACCGTCTCGTTGAAATGCCACTTGTAACCCTCCATTACCAGTTGGTGGGCGCGGCAGATCATGTCAATGTCGTTGGCCGCGTTGAACTGAGCCACCACATCACTGCCAAAAAGGTAGCCGGCCCCGCGGGGACTCACGCCCCAGCCTGTCGTGTCTGGGGCGGGGGGAGAGGGGGCCTTAAGGCTTCTTGGCTGCCTGCTCCAGGAGGCGGGCGGCTCTTCCCCTCCCACAACCAACCAGCGGCCCAACGCCCAACGGCTGGGACCACCTCTGACTCCTTGTGACCACACAGGTGCTTGTAACAGCTACGCTGGGGCATGAAGTCACCTGTGCTGTGACACGGGAAGCCAGGACTGTCCTGAGCAGCCCTCCGAGCTGCAAGCCAGCCCGCAGGCATGGACGAATGGCAGCGCAGACCAGCTAGGTCCCATCCCCCCGACCTCCGCCCTCCCTCAAGGCCACCGCCTGCGCACTCTCAGCGAGCAGGGCCACCCCGAGCCTGCCCTCACCTTCAGGATCCGACCAGAGGAGGTCGCACATGGGGCCGTCATGCGGCACCTCTTGCTTCCGGTCAATTGTCCTGATCTGGTCCAGCGTCTGGATGGAGGGGGAGAGGCCCCCGTGCACGCAGAAGATCTGTGGGGAGACAGAGGGAAGGGAGGCAGATGCCTGGCCCCGCCCCACCCCGCGGCTCGGAGGCTGCCCGCCCGCGGCTCACCTTGCCGTCGATGATGGCCGACAGGCTGAGGTAGTCGAAGATCTCGGTGCAGTAGCGCCATACGGTCACCGAGCCATACTTGCGCAGGCACTCATCGTAGAAGCCGTAGACCTGGGTGATCTGCCGGCTCTCGTGGTTGCCCCGGATCAGAGTGATGCGGTCGGGATAGCGAACCTGGGGGCAGCCGGCCGGCCGGCGCTAGAATCTAGACTGTCCCGCCCATCTCCCCGCACTGGCTAGCGCCACTCTGTCCTCAGAGCTGCTGCCCCGGCCCACACTCCTGTCCTTTCTCGCCTGGACCCCATGGCCACCTGCCTCCCGCACCCACCAGACTCAATCCCAGTCCCTAGCAGGACAGGCAAGGCCCTCTGCCCTCTCCAGCCCCACCCCCAACTAGGGGAACCCACACCCACCCGTCCTCCACAGGTGCCACCTCTGAACCCGGGCCTCTTTCCCTCCCTGCCAGCCTCCCCCTCAGGGGCTGTCAGGTGCCCCTGGGTCAAGGCAACCGCGCCTGACCACCCCACCAAGTGCAATTGGCCCACCGCCCGTGGCATAACTCCATGGCGGGGCGAGGGGAGTAGAAGATGAGGGTGGGGACGGGGTGCCGGGCCAGACCCAGGGGCGCCCACCTTCAGTGCGAGCAGCAGGAGGAACGTCTCGACGCTGTAGAAACCACGGTCCACAAAGTCCCCCATGAAGAGGTAGTTGGTCTCGGGGACATCGCCACCCACCTGGGGGAGGGACAAGGCGCTGCTGGGCCCTGAAGCGGCCCCCACCACCTCGCTGGCCCACGTTCCCGTCCTGCTGAGGCCTCTCCATGACCACTCCACGCACCACGTTAGTGGCTTCTGCTCTCAAGTGCGGGGGTCTTCCGGCCATCCCCCCACCCTGCCGCAGGCATGCTCCCCCACGTTCCCCCACACTCACTCTGAACAGCTCCTTGAGGTCATAGAATTGTCCATGGATGTCACCACACACCTGGGAAGCAGGAAGGCGGGGTGGCCCTCACTCTCCGGGGTAAAGCCTCTGTCCCCAGGGGCTCTCCTCCGAAACTCTCGCCATTTCTAGAGGCCTGTCCCGACCCCGGGCCAACAGTCTAGTCTCCTGCCCCGAGCCAGCCCGGGCAGGCATCGCTACTGGCGTCCCACACAGTGCCAGCTCTTCCGTGGGCCAGAGCCAGAGCACGGGCTCTGCGGTTCCGGGAGGGCCCGCCCCCTTGCCCCTTCTCCCACCAAAGCACCCATAATCACGCACCAAGTTAAGAGTCCTTCTGCCCTGGCCAAGAGCACCCCCTCCAACAAATCCCAAGACCCTCCCCACGCCACCCATTTCCCCGAGGCGAGGCGGCGCCAGGGACGGACACACGGTACTCACGGTGACCGGCGAGTCCACCCTCTGCACGTTGCTCTCCTCTACCAAGATCTCTCTGGAGACAGAAGACCAGGGTCAGCACAGGCAGGCCAGCCCAGCCCAATGCCCGACCTTTTTCTTGGGGAAGGGGATACGAGGGGGTCCTTGAACCTCCAGAGGGCAGGAGTGAGGGTGCCGTTCTCCCAACAGGCCAACCCAGTCCCTGCTGCTCAGCACCCCTCCCCGGCTCCTTGCGGCCAAGAGGACAAAGGCCAGCTCTCCTCTCAAGCCAGCAGCTACGCCCCCTGCTGCTCCCTCAGGCTCCCAGCACTCCCTGGCCACCACAGCAGAGCCCCTAGACTGTTCCCTGGCCAAGCCCTGGCCCGCTGCCGCAGCCACAGGCCCTTCTCCCGGACCCACAGCCAAGGGCCGGGGCCCGAAGCACCCTCACAGCGCTGCTTTCAGCATTCACTCAGGGCCAGCGAGGACTTCTCTCCTTGCGCTGCACCCCGCGCCCGCGTGACCGAGAGCTAAGGGCCCTTTGGGGCCGGCACTGTGGTACAGCAGGCTAAGCCCCGCCTGCGATGCTGGGTGCCATGCGATGCCGGTTCAAGTCCTGGCTGCTCTACCGCTGAACCAGGGCCCTCCAAGGCAGGCACGCGGAGGACTGCCCGTGCAGTCAGACTGAAGAACCGGAGGCTGCCGGCGCGGCCAGTCACACAGCCGGGAGCTGACCAGGGCAGTCTGGCCCCAGCGTCCCGTCTGACTCCTTTTACCGAACTCTTCTGTTGTGGGAGGGCCCCAGGCCCCTGCACACCCCTTGCTGTGCCTGTCTCCCTGCGAGACTGAGTGCGTGTAGCTCAGGGTGCAGGACCTCGGCCTGAGGGGGTCCTCCAGAGAAGGGGGAGGCACCGGCAGCGCCGGGGCTGCACAGCACCCCGGGGGAGCACCCTTCCGCACCGGCAGCTTCCAAAGCCCTTGCTGCCAAACCGGGAAGGTTCTTTCATCCTCACCTGAGGGAGCAAGAAATCAAAGCTCAGAGCACCGCGGCAGGGTCAAGGTCACAGAGCCGGGGAGGGACTGAGCTGGAACTCAGACTGAGTCCGAACCCGACCCCAGGCAGGTCACGGAGACGGCTCCTGTTCTCTGCAAAGTCCCCACCGCGGGCCAGGGCGGCCTAGGAGTAAGGGCCCGGGGCCGACCCAGCCGTCACCCGCAACTGCTCTGCTCCAGTCCCAGTCAGCATCAGCTTCAGGAACCCAGCACCGGGTCAGGACCTGTCCCCGAGGAGGCAGAATCCCGCCCGAGCCGCACAGCACGCTCGGCGCCCCCCCCCCCGGGCACAGGCGTCCCACATGGGCGCCGGTTCTCGTCCCAGCTGCTCCACTTCCCATCCAGCTCCCTGCTTAGGTGCCTGGGAAAGCCATGGAAGATGGGCCAATCAGGACCAAGGGAGAAGGGAAAACTGAAAACACTCCACGAGGCTGGGCTGCTACGAGACTTCCACCAGCTGGCAAAACAGAGGAGCCACAAACAGGCATCTACGAGGGGCCTGGCCACCCACCAACAGCCGCGCTGGCTGCGGAGTCCGCCGGTGCCGGGGCTGCGACAGCCACAGGCTCAAGCCCAGCTAGCCTCTTCCCCATGGGGTGCTCTCCGTCAAGTCGCCAGGTCTCTAGGAGTCCGGGGTTCCCGTTCTCCACAGGGAGCCGATGATTCCCCCCTCACAGACCTGCTGGGGGTGTGTGTGTGTGACGGCTGTTTCCCGGCCAGTAGGGGCCTACTATTCAATAAACAGAGTGACTGCCAGTGTCTCCCACACTGTCCACTTGGCGGAAACCACACGTCTTCCCCCGGTCGCCCACCCACCTCCGTCTCTACGGTCACCCTCCACAGGGCTCTCCTTCCTCTCCGGCTGTGCCATGTCAGCCACAGCAGCTTCGTCCTGCCAGGCCGACCTCCTCCTAAAAGCCTCAGCCCGCCACGGCCACAGCTCCGGCCTTCTTCCAAACAGTAACAATGACAACCCCTAGCGACCGGCGAGAACCTCGTGCTACGCCCCCTCCCACACCAACTCACGGAATCTTCACAACCACCCCCCCCCCCCGTGAGACCCCAGAACCTCCACTTCACAGGCGACGAAATCACTCGCCACCACCGACACGGCTGGGGAGCGGCCGGGCTCACATTCAAACCCAGAGCCCCAAACCCCAAACCCGGGACAGCGCCCCCACTTCCTACAGAGGTCGGGGGGCGGGAGGGGCTCCCAGCTCCAGTGCCGCCGGCTGACCCCGACTCCGGCTCATGTGCTACAATTTCTCGGGCTCCCCCTCCCCGATCCGCCTCCACCTTCCCAGTTAGGGCCCGACAAGGGGCAGGACCTGGCTCCACACGCCACTCGTTACTGCTGCCAACTGTGGCCGGGAGAGTCCTCACCCGGGACATGGGGACAGCATCACCCCCTCCCCCTTTAAGGCGTGCTGCTGGGATGAAGGGAACTTCACAAGTCACAAAGTCTACACAGCTTTGCCGTCTGGAACCTTGGCCCTTGCTGACGCTCTCACGGGGAGCTTCCTCCGCCCCCGCCCCCACCCCGCCCGCTCCGCCGCCCCCTTGACTTTCCTAAGCAGCGTCTGTCTGTCCCGGTCCACCGGAAGCACACCAACGAACGCGATCAGGTGTCATTTGTCCGAGCCGGCCGGCCGGCTGCCCCTCTCCAGGGCGAGACAAGTTCTGGCGGCCGCGCCTCCACTCCCCGGGACCCACGGGGCTCACCTGGCCTTGGCGCACAGGGCCTTGACTTCGCTCTCTTTGATGAGCTCGCAGCGTCGCAGCTGCTCGATCTGCCGGTCCAGGTCGCTGATCTCCGCCATGGCCCACACCCCCCCCCGGCGCGCGTCAGAGTCGGGGCCGCCGCCCCCTCCGCGCCGCACAGGGGTCTCCTGGGAAAGGCGAAGACGAGCCCGCGGATCAGTGTCCGTAGCGGGCGCGGAGGGGAGGGGGGACTCGATTCTGGGGCAGGCCGGCACCCCCCCACCCCCTCCTCCCCTCACGTCGGCCGCCGGACCCCCAGCGTCCCACCGCCCTGGCCTCACTCTCGCCAACTCCCGTCGAACCCCGCGGCCCCGCGCTAAGGACGGTGGCCTAGAGGGCTCTCAGACTATTACCGCCGCTGCGACTCCGGCTTCGGCTCTCGGGATCCCTGCCTCCTTCCCTCCGCTTTTGGGCCGCCGCCACCGCCGCTTCTACTTCCGGCCCCGCCGCGGAAGCAAAGGGCAGCCAGTTCCGCCGCACGCCGGATGTGACGTCACACAGCCCCTCCCTCAGCACCACCTCTTGAGCCGAAGAACGAAGGAACCGGAAGTTGGCGACTGCAGCCGGAAGTGACTGTGCGCGCAGAACCTCTGCTTGCCAACGGGAGGCTTTGGCCGAGACCCCGACCCGTCTCCCCGAAGCTGAGCTGGAGGCCCGCCTTGAAACTTTGTGTTGCACATTTTTGTTGACTTGTGTTAGTCCGCCTCCCGCACCACAGTCCTTGAGGGACCACAGCCCTGTTGGCATGGCGGCCCCCAGCGCCTAGCCTGGCCCAGGGGATGTATGTACACAAGTCCTTGTGCAGTGGATGGCGTGGAATCCCAGTCCAAGTCTCGTCCCGAGGCTCCGGAGAAAACCCTTGCCATGGAATGGCAGAAAAGGACTCCTTTCCCACATCAAGCCAGGAATGACTTTATTCCAGAATGGTCCCCTGGAAACCATGGTTTTCCATCGCCTCCAAGTTTTACCCCCCCCCCCTTTTTTTTTTTAAGCAGAGGGGAACTGGCTTATGGTTACATAGCTAAAAACTTAGGACTTGGATCCCAGTTGAAATCTGAACCCAGGGAAGTTGTGAATTCAGTTCTATCAGATGGTCACAAAATTCTCAAACTCCCCAAACTGGCATTTTTTTAAATCCTCTGCTTCCCGTTTTTTCGGGGGCAGGCAGAAGCTGTTGATTTTGTTTTTCTAGTAAATGATGCTCCATTTTAAGAGGAACTGAGTTTTTAAACTCCTGGAAAGGCCCTAGGTACGTTCTATATGGATCATTGCAAGGAATCTGTAGGTGCAGCTTTTAGAAAGATCTAGGTTGTGTGTGTGTGTGTGTGTGTGTATGAGGGTAGCTCACAGTGGAGACTAGGGGTGAAGAGGTAGCGGGCCATTTGGCAAACAGCAGATGTAGCACGCTTCCTACTTATGGCCGAGATCTGCGATGGCTAAGACCCTGTGTAGCTACTGCTGCGCTGGGTGAGTGGGGAAGGGTCCAGGCCTGCTATAGGAGGACGCATCCAGCTTATTCTCCTGGCTCCATGGAATTCAGCAGTTACAGAACAGAGAGGTCTGTTAACCTGAGCACCGCCATCGAACTGTGTGTATCTGCACACAGCGGGATGCTGGGAAGGACTCCAGGTTCTTTGGGGGTGGGGGGGGGAATGAGATTCCATGTAGCCCAAGGGGAACTAAAAAGCGGTTTCTAATCCCATCTTTAAGGTGAGGAAACAGGTGTATAGATGGAGCCACTGAATGCATCAAATAACCCTGTTTTCACCAAGAAGCAGTGGAAGACAGTCTTCAGCATAAATTGGGAATAGCAGCAGCTACTCATGGAGGCTACCTATCACAGGCCTGGCTCATAGCACTCAGGGGAGGTCAACTTTTACCATGGGTTATTTTGATCACAGGGGCCTTGTGCACCCTGGAGTTCTGGGCCTAAAAGTGAGGCTTGGGAGCCCTTATCAGATGCTGTTAGAAGGGGGCGGAGTCTCTGGCTGCTAGAATAAAATTTC
Organism: Lepus europaeus; assembly: GCF_033115175.1. NCBI lineage: Eukaryota > Metazoa > Chordata > Mammalia > Lagomorpha > Leporidae > Lepus > Lepus europaeus. Next base: position 24,799,413 of record NC_084847.1, read on the forward strand.
GCACGTTCTGCTTTTCTTGAAGTATGTGTGCAAGTATAACGCAGCAGGCAGGTCCCACCCCGCTCCCTTCACCCCTTTCCTGCCCGAGGAACACCAACACGAGGTCACTCTTCTAGGCCCTTCCATTGCCCAGTGAGCCCTTCCTTGCCCAAGACAGCATAAGCACAGACAGCCGACTCCCCCTTAAATAGCTGTTTATTGGCAGTGGGCTGGAAAAAGTGATGGAGTTAGCGTACAGACAATACCACGCACCAAAGTCACGAGGGAGGCAAGAGTGGTGGGAAACACAGCCTGGAACCCCCAAGAAGGCTCCCTCTTCAAGAGCGAGTGTGTGTGTGTAGGGGGGCCGGTGCTGGAGCCTGGAGTGTTGAGGGGGTGGCCTTAGAACACCTTCGCTTAGTAGGCGTGGTTAGAGATGAAGAGGGACTCGCTGGCCGCGGCCCCGGCCTGACCACTCGGGGTGTACTTCCCTTGGCAGGCGAGGCTGTTGGCCAGGGCCCGCTTCACGTACTCTTCCTGGGCAGCCTTCAGGTTCTCCTTCTTCCCACCCCAGGCCTTCAGGGCCGAGGCCTGCAGGGCACGGCCGTAGGAGAAGGTCAGGGCCCACGGCTTCAGCAGGGGGCATTTGTTGATGGCGTTGAGGTTGATGGATGCCTCCTCCTCACTCTGACCTCCAGACAGGAAGGTAATTCCTGTAGAACAGGTGAAATAGGGCAGGAGGGGGAAGCTACTGTCAGAGACCCATATACTGGAAGCTTCTGGAAATCGAACCAAACGGCTTCAAGGATATGGCGAGAGTTCATCATCTATCTCCCAGAGACCAAGGTTGGGGGGTGCGGGCCTCACCAGTGACAGCAGGCGGCACAGTGCGGCGCAGCGCCGTGACGGTTGCCATGGCAATCTCCTCGTGAGAATACTTCTGGGTGCAGGCATGGCCTGGGGTTACCATATTGGGCTTCAGCAAGGTGCCTTCCAGGTAGATGTGGTGGTCACTCAGAGCCTTGTAGACAGCGGCCAGCACCTAGAGCAGCGCAGGGCCGAAATGGGCGTGGGGTAGAGGACAGGGATCAGCCCCAGGGCCCCCGCCCCGGCTGCCCAGCGCTGGCCACGCAGGTTCACTTACCTTCTCAGTGACATACTGGCAGCGCTTCAGGTCGTGGTCCCCATCGGGGAGGATTTCGGGCTCCACAATGGGCACAATGCCATTCTGTAGAGGGCAGGGGAGGGACAGGGTGAGGCCTCCTAACGCAGGCTCTCCGGACAGTATTCCCCGGCTACATCCGATCTCGGCAAGGACAGGGACTGGAGCCCTCGGTGGATTACAGATCCACCCACGCCACCCCCGTTCCTCTGCCCTCTGCCTCACAGCGCCCCCGGAGCATCTGCGGCGAACAGGTGTGATGCCTGGCGAGTCTCAGCAGGAGCTGCTTTGTGGGAGGGGGTCCTGGCAGAAGCAAGAGAGCTGCCAGGGGAGCCCAAGGGAGGTGGGAGGTGGCCCACCTGCTGGCAGATGCTGGCGTAACGGGCCAGGACGTTGGCATTCTCCATGATGGCGAGGGCTGAGGGGGTGTGTTCCCCAATCTTCAGCACGCAACGCCACTTGGCGAAGTCGGCTCCATCTTTCTTGTACTGGGCACAGCGCTCAGACAGCCCATCCAACCCTGAAGGGGAGACAGAGCCATCAGGGCAAGCTGTTGAGGGGAGGGACATGCAGCTCCTACGTAGTGGACCCCGCCTGCACCCAGAAGGGGCAACCAAGCTAGGGGGCTGGGCTAGCAGGGGAGAGAGCCAAACAGGTCTCACCTTGGGTGGTTGTCTCGCCGTTAGTTCCTGCCAGAGGTACCACGCCCTTGTCTACCTATTGGGATGGGGGTGGGAGAGCAACATGAGACAAGGAAGATAAACTCTAGTCCCAGTTCCTCCGCTCCCCCAAGTTCAGTTCAACCTCTGCAGCTTGCAAACATCGTCACCTAATGACACCACGCAGTCCTGGGAGGCGGGATGTGCCGGAACGGGACAATGGGTGCTAACTGGATTGTCTATTATTAGGAGACCTGAGCTCTGGCACTCGCTAACTGTGAGCAAACCAAAGACCAGCACCCTGCTTGGATCCATGAGGGGGAAAAATGTCCAGCAGGCCCCGTCCACTGTAGACTCCGCCCCGGTCTGCCAGGCTCCCCAGCTGAGACGCACGCCCTGCCTGCACGGACTGCGTTCTCCCGGATCCCACGTGCCCTCACCTTGATGCCCACAACGCCGCCCTTGGACTTGATAACTTGCGGGAAGGGACGCCCATCATCCGCCTTCTGGTAGAGGGTCTCGTGGAAGAGGATGACGCCCCCGATGCAGGGGTTCACGCGGTCATCCGCGGTCAGCAGCAGCTGGCGGTAGAAACGCCGGTTCTCCTCCGTGTTCTCGGTGCCGATGGACTGCAGCCTCTTGGCGATGCTTCCTGGGGGAGGGCATCACACGGGGGCAATGAGGGCAGCAGCCCGCCACGCTCTCGGCCTTGGGCCCTCCTCCCGCACGGCCTCCTGCCCGCGCCGCACCGGTGGACTCATCTGCAGCCAGGATGCCCTTGCCCGGAGCCACGATGCGGTGAGCGATGTCAGACAGCTCCTTCTTCTGCTCCGGGGTCAGCGCTGGATGGGAGTGAGGCATGCTGCTGCTGGTAGCAAGTTCCTGGGTCCAGACAGACAGGATCGATTAGCTGAGCCTTCCCACGGGCTCCCAGGGAGCAGGGGCCCCTTGCCTGGAGCTCAGGGCAAACGTTCCCTACCTCCCCTGCCCCACACCCGGCAGGTCCTGGGGTGCTTCCTGTCCCCAGCCTGCCGCCTGTACCTTTCCTAACTCTGTCTGTTGCTGGGTGTTGCCCAGCTGAGGCTGAGGGTGGGGTTGCCCACTGGCACCCGGGGGAAAGGAAAAAGCCAGAGCCAGGGACAGGCGGGTCATGTTGAAGCTGGACCCATCTGGCTTGCGCTTTGCCATGGGGTCACCTTGCCTAGAAACAAATTGAACCAGAGTATTTTAGAGTTTCAAGGGCCTGGGCAGGGCAGAGGAACCCACCCCCTCGTCTGAAAGGGCCCAGAGAAGGGAAAAGTTCCGTGCTTCGACCCAGGGGCCAGATCTGAGATTAAACCCAGATCTTCGACTGCCATCTGGGCTTTGCTTCCAATCCTCCTGAGGTCCCAGGACTGACCCAGGCTCCAGTGCTTCAAGGACATCCCAAGGTCAGGCTGTTCCCCCCAGGGTGGGGGGCGGGGAGGGAGGTAGGAAGGTGGTCAGAGGCCCAGGAGAGCCGCAGAGCGAGCCCAGCCCGGGGTACAGGGAAGGGGTAAGGTAAGGTTTGCCCTTCTCACTGCTCATACAGGGAAAGAGTGCGTGGAGGAGCCGACAAGCGCCCCACCCCTTTCCCTGAAAAATGCTACCGTCTGTTCGCACGGCGGCGGCAGCTGTTCCAGGCTCAGAATCAAGGTCACCCGATAAGGAAAGATAGCAAAGTGTTAATGGGTCATCAAGCCGGGCTAAGGGGTTTCCCCTCCTAGCTGGGGCGCCCTACCTCCCGGCTGGAACCAACCCCTCACCTGCGGGAACCCTGAGGCGAGAGTAGGAGCTGCCCTCCACCCCTCGCTGCCTTTGGGGACCCCTGGAGAGGCAAAGGAGCCCTAATCCTTTGCAGCCGGGGTCCCTGCAAGAATCAGGGAGGGGGTTGAGCCTCCCTCCCGTCCTGCTTCCTCCCCCGCCATGACTCAGCGCGCGGAGCTGCAGCGTTGCGCAGCAAACCGAGGAAGCTCGAGCTGGAGAGGACTGGGGGAGTCGGGGCTGGGAGCGCGCGCGTGTGTCGTGGGCTGGCATTGGGGAGATGCCGGGGAGGGGCGCGGATGGGGGCTCCCTGCCGACCCGTCCCTGCCCCGGGGCCCTCCACGGTTCCCGGCCCTGGCGTGGGGCGCGGGGCGCTCACCTGGCCCGGGAGGGTGGGTCTGGGCGGGCGGCGGCGGCGGTGGCGGCGGGCTGGCGAGGGGCCGGGGGAGCGAACGCGCGGTCGTCACCAGGACCCGCTACTGCGGCGCGTTCCGGGAGGAACGCGGCCTATTCAGCTCCCGAGGGGGCGGGGCGGGGGGCGGGCGCCGGGCGGGGCCCTGCCTTTTAAAGGCACCGCGCCACCCTCCGCCGGGTTTTTTCCTCTGCGGGGGGTGCAAGAGGCGTCCAATTGCAGGAGAGGAACTGTGTGGGAGGCCACCTCGGAGCCGCGAGGCCGGGAGGCGGCGCTTGGGTGGGTGGGTGGGGGACCCCCCGCCCCCGTCGGACGTGACTCGGGCCACATCCCGCGGGTCGCCAGGGCCCTCCCATCCCCCCGCGCTGTGTCCCCCTCCCCCAGCCTGGCACGTTCCGGGGCGCCGTGACTCAGCCGGAATTCTGGCACGCAGGCGATCGGGGATGGGGAGCAAGGGAAAAGCGGGTGCAAGACCCGGACCAGGCCGGCGGCCGCGGGCAGCCCCGCTTCCGGCCCGCGCGGCGGCGGCGTGTGTCACAGCCAGCAAAGGGAGAGGTCGGCGTGGTGGGCCTGCCTCTGGGCGCGGGGCCCATCCCTCCAGGCCGCAGGCCCAGGCGTGAGAGGCGGAGGCCAGGGCGGCGGGTGGCTGCGCGGGGCGCGCGGGGCTGGCAGGGCTCGGAGGCGAGGCCTCTGTCCACTCATGCCTGGCCCTGCCGGGTGAGGCCTCCTGGCTTCCGTGCGGGGGTTCGCACCCGAGCGAGACCTCCCCGGCCTCGGAGTCGGGGTTCGCTCCCGGGCGGGGAGAGCCAACCTGGCCCGCGCCTGCGCACGCGCTCCCCGCCTGGGGCGGCCGCCGGCCGGCGCCTGGTCGGGGTGGCCACTCTAAACCAGACTGCGCGGAAACCGACCGGCCAAGCAAGTCTCGGCGATGCGAGCACCACAGTCCCTGGGGCCCGACTCCTTTCTCCAACGTAAACTCCGTCCCCGAGCTGATCCGCTTCCCAGATACTTCCCCAGCTGCTTCCTAGCGGCCAGGGCCAGGCCTCCCCTCCTCATCCGGACCCCCTCGGCCCAGCCCCCAGCCCCGCTCCGTCCCCGGCTAGCGGCCCACCTGCGGCGAGGCTGTAAGGAGCCGGCAGAGCCTGGTGAGCAGCGAGTGAGCGAGTCGTACCGGGGCTGGGTTATAAGGCGGCTCCTGCCCTCCCCCGAACTAATGTCCCCGACCTTCTCCCGTGACCCCTGCCCTTTCCCCGCCACGGATCCCCCGGCAGGGACCTATATTTAGGGAAACCTGAAGCCCCTGACATTCACGCCAGCTTGGGGCCCAGCGTGGGGGAAGGAGGAGGAAGCCTTGGGTCTGTCCTGGGGGGGAGGGGCTCCCCGCCTACTCACTGGCACTTAGAGAAGTTTCCTCCTTGCGAGTCCAGGCTGAGGCTCCTCTTCGTCAAGAGAAACCTGTCTATGGGCTGGAATCTGTGGGGGAAGCAAAGGGGTCAGGGGACTCGGGTCCCGTGAGCTCCAGCCGCCTCCTGCTGGCTCCTCCTCTGCTGCCCCCCTCCCCCAGCTCAGGGCCTTGATGGTGCCGCCTGGTTGCTTTTTTTTTTTTTTTTTTTTTAAGAGGGAGAGCAGATGCAGGCACTGCGCTCCCAAAATAACCAAGAGTGGGTGGACAGGGTGTGGTTGGGGCACCCCTAATCCTGATACCCAAAGCCCAAGCTCCCCCCAGAATCTGGTGAGCGGTGCCCCCCACCCTCACCTTCAAACGTTCGTGTACTTGGGGAAGGGAAGAGGAGGCAGGGGCCCCTGCCCGAGTGGAGCTCCTCTCCTGGCCCTGCAATGGAGCCGCAGTCTGGCCGGCCCAGGGCCCTGGTCCCAGGCCACTGAGCTGGGCTCAGCCATTTGCGTTTTGGGGGACCTGGAGAAAGGTGTCCAGAGGCCCCTCGGGGAGGAGGGCCGCGCTGAGCCCTGGGGGCTGGCCGCTCCCCCCAGAGGGCAGGGCCCTGGGGTCCTCATCGGAGCTTGATCTCAAAGCAGAGGCAGTTGAGGCTCTGGCAGTCCGGGAGCTGGCAGGCGCAGGCACAGTCACAGAGGGGGCAGCGAGGGGCCCAACCCTGAGGGAGAAAAGAGAGAGCTTGGGGGGGGGGGTGCATCAGGCGCCTGAGTCTGCCCCCCCCCCAGGAGAGGAGGGAGGAGGGGGAGGCCTACCATTGCCAACCAAGCGATCCCCTGTGCTGCTGAGAAATCCTGACACGCGGGGTTCAGGAGCTGGAAGCGGTGACCCAGGCGTGCCCTCCTCGGACCCGTTTGATGGATGAGGACCGGAGAACTGGCCCTGGGTTCCTTGCTCGGATTTGGGTGCCACAGCATCCAGCTTGGTGATGGGTCTGCTTTGTGTAACTGGCAGACCAGGAACACGCACTTTTCTGCCCACCGTGAGACTAACACATGGACACTTAGGGCCAGAGACAGAGACTGCACCGTCTCACGCAAAGCACAGCCTGCATTCACGAATGATTTAAAAATAATAATAATAAAATAACCTTCCCCGTTTTTTGAAGATGGCAATTTCCTTATTTTTTTTTAATAAAACATTACTGGTTTTAAAAGTTATGTCCCTTTTAACGATCAGAACTCGCTCTACTAAAGAGCAAATAAGAGGCTAAGACAAGCTAGTGACCTGCCCAATACTCAATGGGGCAGGCGCTGTGGCGTAGCGGGTAAAGCTGCTGCCTGCAGTGCCAGCATCCCATATGGGCACCAGTTCAGGACCCGGCTGCTCCACTTCCGATCCAGCTCTCTGCTGTGGCCTGAGAAAGCAGTGGAAGATGGCCCAAGTCCTTGGGCCCCTGCACCCACGTAGGAAGAGCCAGGGGAGGCTCCTGGCTCCTGGCTTCAGATCTGCACAGCTCCAGCTGTTGCAGCCAATTGGGGAGTGAACCAACGGATGGAAGACCTTTCTCTCTGCCTCTCCTCTGTGTAACTCTTTCAAATAAATAAATAAATCTTTAAAAAAAAAAAAATACTTGGACCAGGGCCCACCTGCCCCACCACCCCGCCGCGGCCTCCCAGGGCCAGGAGCAGCTTCTTCCAGGAGTAGCAAGGGCCTCTGAGCTCTCGGGGGCCTCTCACTCCGCAACAGGTGTCTGAGACGGTGGAGAACGAGTGGCTGCCCGGAGCTGATCGCTTGGTCTAATTCAGGGGCAGGGTTGGAGAAAAGCGGGCTTCTGAGGTCCCCGGGGGAAGCAGGGACAGCATGTCCTTTGGGACAGGGAGGAAGGGCCCTCTCCAGGAATCTGCTGCTTCTCTGCCCCCGGGACAGGGCTGATCCACATCAGCCTCAGGCATGGGCTGGGGCCAGGCCAAGCGGCTGGATCGAGGCATGGCCCTGTGACAGAAGACTGGCTCCTTGAGGCTGGAGGCAGAGCTAGGGACAGTCACAGTTGTACAGCTCAATCAGAGCCCGGGCCAGGCCAGGAATAGGGGAGTGACATTTCCAACAGCTGAGGTTTTCGGGGTGCGGCGTCAGCTGACTGCTGAGATCGGGTGTCGTTAGGGGCTCAGGCTAAGGCTGGTCTACATGTAGGAAGAGGGTTCGGAACGAGGCCGGGTTTCTGCCCACAGAGCTGCCTCTTATGGAGGCCTGCAGGTGGCTCGGTGGCAAGGAGGGAAGAGACATGGCTTTCTTATGCTGGGCGAGGGTGTGGTTTCAGCCGTGCCAGGGGAGGCTGGGTCGTGGGCTGAGACGGGCTGTTGTGGGTTGGGGAGTTCCTGTCCGTCATTCTGTGCACAGGACTGGTGGCTGGGAGAAGCTTCTGGGCCCTCGCCTCAGAAAAGAGGGGATTAAAAGCACTTCTTGGCTTTAACTGTGTGCTGGCAGAGTTTAGATCCAGTTGTTAATGACTGCTAATGGACTCCTCCACTCTTACCAGCAGCCATGTGGCTTCTGGGAGGAATTTGCTGGTTAAGTACATTAAACGGGGGCCGCCACGGTTAACCCCTGCGTCTCCTGGGCTCCTGGCTGAGTCCTTCCCCGTGACCTGGTGAGGACTCGCCATCAGCTTTCCTGGTCACAGCCCGGGCCCTTGAGTGGGGCAGGCCTGGGTTTGAAGAGCCGCGCGGCCAGTTCACGTACTGAGCCTCCCTTTCCGCCTCTCTGAAACAAACAGTCGCGTGATGGAACGAAGTCATAAATCCCAGCCATTCTTGCTCACTGCACCTAAGATCGATAAACGGTGGAATTTCTTCCTGGCCCGTGAATCTCAATTTGGGTTTTACACCCTCCGCTCTTCATACCCCACCCTGCATTCTTTTCCAGGTTCCCAAGGTCCAGCCCAGTTCTAGGAATTCCCCTCTGCCTGCTACCCTCTACCCCACCTCCATCCCTGTCCTCCTAAAACATAAACATGGCTGGCCCTGGGGGTCAGTGCTTTCTGCCACTTGGTCCATAAATGTGCACGCTGGCAGCTGGTCACCCACCTCTGCGAATTTATTTTCTCTTTCCTAAGTCCAGTACCCGCTTCTGATCTCACACAGCCTGCACGCCAGCCACAGACCACTGCCGCGTTTCACACCCTCCTGGAATTGCCTATTTATTTCTCTCTGCCCACCCCCAGCCTGTACGTCCTGTGAGAGCTGGCACCTGGTCTCTCTCGCTTCTGTTCAGTCCCTGGAGCCCAGCACGGTGCCTTAACAATGACCCAGAACTCTGCTGAGTGAATGAATGGATGAACGAATGAATGAATGAATGGGATCCTGGCCAGCAAAGGCCTGTGAAAGCATGACAGCAGCCAGGGTTCCCAGAAGGGAAGAGAAATCGGAGTTTGAGTTCTGGCCGGCCCAGCAAGTCACTGGAGCCTCTGCAAGCCTCAGTGCCCACAACTGTAAAATGGGCGAGTGCAAGGAGCCCCACGAGCAGAGGGACTGACGGTCTCCACCGTTCAAGACACCGTCCCGGCTCCAGCAGAAGCCACACAGGATCAGGCCCGGAAGTCCAGCAGCCCTGGTGGGGCAGGCGGGAGGACCTAGTCTCCTGGCAGTGCACCCCAACCCATCTTCCCCAAGGAAAGCCCCGTGGAGACAGAGGGGAAGGGATAGCACCCCGGGACATGGGGTCAGAATTCCTTTTGTAAGCGAGCATCTCCCCAAAGATAGGAGCTTCCAGAACTCGAGGTCCCCTCCTTCTCCCCTTTGTCCCTTCGGCCCCAACCCTGGGTTCCTGCTCCTGCCACTCCCCCTGGGACACCCGCAGCAGATCATTTGAAAGAGGAGAGCTCCTTGCCTCAGGATTTATTTTGAAACTCAAAACATCTGCCAGGGATTTGCAGCAACTACAGTCAACCCAACACCAAATTTGCTGGGGCTTGGTCTTCTCCCCTCCCTGCCACCACCACCCCCCCCCCCCCCCCGGCCCCGAGGGAGGGAAGGTCACCTCTCCAAGGACAGGAGCTTCGTGGTCTAAATCTTTGAGCCCAAAATAATCACTGCCTGGGAAAGTGATTGATTACATTCAGCATCTTCAAACCCACAAGTGCAGAAGTGGCCTTTCGCGAGCCAGCCTTCTCCTCGGAGGATTCTGTGCCAGCGATGGAGTAACTTGCCACGCCACACTCCTGGACTACCCTCGGGAAGCCAGCAAGCTTCCTGAGCCAGCCCCTATCTGCGTGCACAGACCTGAGCAGGTGGCCAAGGAGTGATGTCGAGTTAAGAAGGGGAGGCGGTGGGGTGGGCGTTTGATGCCCCCTGGGGCGCCTGGGTTTGAGTCCCAGCTCCGTTTCCAACTCCAGCTTCTTGCTAATGTGCCCCTTGGGAGGCAGCAGGTGGTAGTTCAAGTACTTGGGTCCCTGCCACCCATGTGGGAGACCCAGATTGAGTTCAGGCTCCTAGCTTTGGCTGGGCGCAGCCATAGTTGTTGTGGGCATTTGGGAAGAGAACCAGCAAATGAAAGATCTCTTTGTCTCTGCTCTCTCTCGGCCTTTCAAATACATAAATACCTTTTAATAATTTTTTTTAAAAAAGGCAAGTAACAGTTGTGATGAAATATTTTTGCCAAATACTAGTAAGATATAGAGTACTTCAAGATGTTTTAGGGAAAAGACATATTATGTAAAAAGCTGTGCATGGATTTCAAAACTAGGACAAAAGGAGCTTATTTTTTAATTGTTTTTCTATGAACTTTTTGCAGTACAACAGTGATAATACTGTAGAGTAGCGAGACATACACAAAACACAGCTCCTTTGGGTTACAGAGCTGGTCTATAAAGGGATTTGTATTCTGTCTTTCTTTCTTTCTTTTTTTTTTTTTACAGGCAGAGTGGATAGTGAGAGAGAGACAGAGAGAAAGGTCTTCCTTTTGCCATTGGTTCACCCTCCAATGGCCGCTGCGGCCGGCGCATCGTGCTGATCCGAAGCCAGGAGCCAGGTGCTTCTCCTGGTCTCCCATGGGGTGCAGGGCCCAAGCACTTGGGCCATCCTCCACTGCCTTCCCCGGCCACAGCAGAGAGCTGGACTGGAAGAGGAGCAACCGGGATAGAATCCAGTGCCCCAACCGGGACTAGAACCCGGTGTGCCGGCGCCGCAAGGTGGAGGATTAGCCTGTTACGCCACGGCACCGGCCTGTATTCTGTCTTTCTATGGGCATACTTTGTGCAACATGTTTTTTGTAATCAGACAAAAATGTATGTTCTTTTTTTTTTTTTTTACAATACCCATCTCACACAATTATGTATCAATTAAAAATAAAAATTTAGGAGGCCAATGTTGTGGTGCAGTGGGTTAAGCTGCTGCCTGCGACTCCAGCATCCTACATCATAGTGCTGGTTCAAGTCCCAGCTGCTCTGCTTCCAATTCTTGCTAATGCACCTGAGAAGGCACTGGAGGATGATGGCTCAAGTGTGTGGGACTCCTGGGATGGAATTCCTGACTCCTGCTTTGACCTGGCCCAGCCCTGGTTGTTACAGGCATTTGGGGAATAAGCGAGTGGATGGAAGATCTCTGTCTTTCTCTCTGGGTCGGTGCTGTGGCGTAGTGAGTAAAGCCCCTGCCCGCAGTGTCAGCATCCCATATGGGCACCGGTTCATGTCCTGGCTGCTCCACTTCCAATCCAGCTCTCTGCTGTGGCCTTGGAAAGCAGAAGATGGCCCAAGTCCTTGGGCCCCTACACCCACGTGGGAGACCTGGAAGAAGCCCCTGGCTCCTGGCTTTGGATCAGTGCAGCTCTGGCCATTGCAGCCAATGGGGGAGTGAACCAGTGGATGGAAGACCTCTCTCTCTCTCTCTTTCTGCCTCTCCTTCTCTCTATATATAATTCTGACTTTCAAATAAATAAATAAATCTTAAAAAAAAAAAAAAACTCTCTCCGTGTCTCTCCCTCTCTGTCACTCTGCCTTTCGAATAAATAAATATATCCTAATTTTTTTTAAATACTAGCTCTCAGGGTTGTTGGGGAAAATTGTACTGCAGTAACCCTGTCTCTACAGCACAGCACTTGCTCAGATGTTGCTTTGTGAGCCGGGTCTGCCGCCCGCTGCCACCCCACTTTCTTTTCTTCAAGTAGCTTTCATCACCCGGAATGATCTGATGTCTGTTCATGTTGGGTTTGCGTGTCGTCACATGACTCACAGACCTGGAACGGCGCCAGGCCTGGGTCAGGTGCTCATTAACAAGCGGTGAACAAATGAAATAAATGCACAGATCGGGCCCAGCGCAGGGCTGGGCGGGGCTGGGCGGGGCGGGCAGGGAACACTCACAGCTTCGCTGGGCTGGGGGCAGCACGCATCCAGGAAGCGGCCCGGGCTAGGCAGAGGGAAGTCGCACGCTTCCGCGCAGGTCCAGCAACAGTCTTGGGGCTCAGAGGCGCTTTGCTTCCTGCAGGGGGCGCTGCAGTCCGTGCAGCAGCCCTGGGCCTAGGAGAGGGCGGGACTCAGGATCTGAGCCAGGCAGCAGATAGGGACCCTACCCCCTTAAGGCTCAGCGTGTGGGAGAGGGGCAGAAGGTTGGGCTGGGGACAAGAGGGACATCCTAGTTTCACAAAAGGGACAGGTATGGGAACTAGACGGCAAAGGTGTCTCACGGGAAAAGCCTCCGGGGGGTGGGGGTGTGTGGGTAGGGTGAGGGTCCCACCCTTCACCCCTCCCAGGCCCCTCACCAGCAGGCAGTGCCTAGTGAGCAGCACCAGGCCCAGCAGCAACAAATAGATGCCCACAGCGATGAAGACAATGGCGGGGATGGGGAGCGGCAAGGAAGGGTTGCTGGCGGGAGCTGGGGTTGGACTCCACGGGCTAGAAGCGGCCTGGAGGAGCACAGGAGGATGGGTGTGTGTGTGTGGGGGGGGAGACAGCAGGTGGAGGGGGCTGCGGAACGCGGGGTTCCCAGGTGGCTGGGGGAGGAGAGGTGGGGAGGCTCAGCAGGCACACCCCAGTGCACTGCCTTGTCCCCAAACCTGCTCTTTCCCAGCATGCCCGTCTCATCCTCAAGTACCTGCTGCTGCTTCTCCGGTCTTCCGAGACTTGCCACTCTTAGAACACCCACTAAACACGTCTCTGGCCTCTGACTCCCCCGCCTTGTTGCCAGCCCACAGCCCACGTTCCTGGCCCCCGGCTTCCGATCTGCACCTTTGTCTCTTCCCACACCAGCTGTCCTGTGCACCCCTCCTTGCAGCCCATCAATGGCTCGGCGACAACTTCTTACCTTGGCGGTCAAGCCGCCCATCCAGCCCCGCCTGCCCCTTGCTCCCTCCCCACACTCGGGCCACATGGAGATCCTACCGGCTGCCCGACCGCCCCACCCCAGGCCTCTGCCCTAGCCCAGGGCTCTGCCTGAATGCCTTTTTCCTAGGTCACTTGAGGAATGCCCCCTGATGTTGCCAATTGACTCCAGAAAAGTGCCCTCCCGCGGGGAATCCACCCCCAGCACTGTCTTCCAGCTCTTGCCCTGGCTGGAAGGGGCCAGGTGGGGCCAAGGGCGCCCCTCCCATTGCAGGGTGGGTCCTGGGCGCTGAGGGGGCCTGGACTCACGTCCATGGGGTAGGGAGGCGCAGTCAGTCCCGGAGCTGCAAAACAAAGTAAGTCTGCGCCTCAGAGGCAGGAGAAGGGCCGGCAGCCCGGGATGCCCACTCTCCTCCTCCCACTGCCCGTTTGGGGAAACTGAGGCCCAGCGATGGCCTCCGGTCCGGATGGCGGGAATCGGGGGCCCCAGGGCGGCGCCTTCTTCGCCGGCCCCGATTGGTCCCAGGCCACCCCCGCTCCGCTGTCCCCACACCCCGGGCTCCCTCCGTCGCCGCATCCCCATCACCTGCAGCCTCGGGGCCGCGGGCCGTTCACGGATTCCGCGCCGCGCTCGGTCCAATCGCTTTGGCGCCAGCACCGCCCAAAAGCCTTCCGCTGCTTCTCGTGGTTGCCATGGGGACCAGGGAGCGGCGTCTACGGCGGCCGCCGAGCCCCAAACGCCTCCTTCCCGCCTCGCTCCTTCGCAGACCCCGGGGTGACCGCACCGCAAGGACGAATTCCTGCCGCCCGGGTCGGATCATCACCGGATGCTGGACGTCCTGGGGACGCCCCAGGGCTGGGGCTGAACCCCCGGGCTACGCGGCGACCTGCTGTGTGACTTCCACCGAGCTGGGTCCATCTGCCCTCCTGCAGGAGGGGCCGGGCCGCTGGCTGCTGGGTCCATGGTTTCCTCCTCTCCACTGCGCCAGTTTGACTGCCCTCTTACAGCCCTCTCGGCTCTGTCCTCAAGTGGTTTCTTTCCCACCGCTCGCATCAGCTCCTGCTCCTTTTCTGCTTGTAAACCTCCAAGGGCTCCCTAGGGACCCCAGGATACAAGGCGCCAAGGCTTGGGCTGGCTGTGGGACCCCAGCCGTGGAGCCCGGCCCACTGCCCCTCAGTGTTCGGTCACATCCCTGGGCACCGCAGAGTAGGGCCGACTTCCTGCCTTCCTTTGCGCACATTCTATCAGAGGAAGAGAGGAATCAGACAATAAATCTATAAATACAGCAGGCGAGTGCCGCGTGCGTCCAAGGCTCCGCACGGGATCTGTTGAAACTTCCCCAGCCCGGCGCACAGGGACAAGGACTCAGCTCCACAGCCTTGCAGATGCTGTTCCCTGTGCCCAGGACACCCTTCCAGCGTCCCCACCCCCTCCTCCACCTCCTGCACCCCTGCGTGAGGTCCTCCTGCCCACTGTGGCGCACAGGGCACCCTGTGGCTGTGGCTGTTGCGGCCTTCACAACCAGGAACCTGCAGTCCATTCTCCGCTTGTGTGTCTGGAGCGCCTGCCGCCTGGCTTGCTTCACCCGCCCTGGGTTAGCCCCGAGCTCTAGCACTTGGCCCAGCCTCGGAGCCGCTCCCGAACACCCTCTGATTCCGTGACTGAGTCCAGTCCACCCCTAGCCATGAATGACTCCTCGTCCATGTTCTTCCCCACGAGGCCCAGGCCCTTGGCGGTCAAGGCACTCGGACCACTATCATTCATTCCTCATCTTCTGGCTCAAAAATGCACACGTGCACGCTCACACAGACACACGTGCACGCTCACGCAGGCACACCTCCCCACGGGGCTTCTTCCACAAGCACGGCCTCCCAGCTTTTGCTCCCTGGAGCACGGCCCCCCGAGACCTTCTTTTGCTCCCCACCCCTCCTTGTACCTCAGCACGGCTGCCACTGTCCGGGGGGGGGGTCTCCTACCCGTGGAGGCAGCCACAGAAATTCCCCTCCCCACTTCAATCACACACAGAGAGCGTCCCGCCACCCTCCTCTACCACCCCTGGCCCTCTCAGAGGGGGCTTCGAGCCCAGGAACCTGGAGTCTAGCTGTCCCCAATGTCACCATTGCTGATTCTATGGCACGGTGAGATGGCCTCTTGGGGCTGTCTTCGTGTCAGGATTCCGAGGGCCCACCAGAGCAGGCCAGGTCCCACCTGAGCCCCAGGAAGGCCTCAAGTGACACACACACACCCCCTGTCTTCTGCCAACAGAGCGACGTCAGCCTTGGTGAGGCCTCCGGCCACGTCCGTGGCCTGCAGTGGTCAGACCCGCTGCCCCCACGGTGTTCTGTTCCTACCATGGGCTCATACATTATTCAGGGGTGCATAGTGCACCCAGCCTGCTCGCTGCCAGCCAGGCAAAGTCCCAGGAGGGAGGGGTGATATGGGGGCGCCCCCTCTGCCGGCTCCCCTCCTGAACTCACATGGTGCGTCTGTGGCAGGCAGGCAGGACCCACAGCCAGCACTCCATGGGCTTCTCTCACCAGCAAGGTCAGGTGGGACCCTGGGGAGAAGGAAGGAATGGAACCTGGACTCGCGATCAGATCAATTCGGGACGGTGAGAGAGGGGAGACAGAGAGGCGGCCCAGGCCACGGAAGACGCCCCGGCAGGCTCGAGCCTGCGGTGTCGAGGGAACCGACGGCTCTGAGTCTGATCAGGCTCTTTCAGCCCTTCAGCTGGCCATCAGAAAACCTCCTCTTCCAGCCACTACCAAGAGGTTCCACCAGGCGCCTTATTATGAAAATGAAAGGCCTGCGCTTAGGTAATCACCCGGGGGAATGCAGCAGCAGAGCTGAACCGAGCTCACGTCAGCAGAGGCCTCTTCATGAACCTTATTTAATCCTCATGCTGGCCGGAGTGGCAGGAACCGTTATTGCCATTTTATAGATGGGAAGGAATTGTGGCCCAGTTGCTTAAAAAAATAAACAAATAAAAACCAATCAGCGTTAGAACCAGGTGAGGCCTGGTTGTTGGAATTCCAGTCCTCCCACTGTGTGACCTTTGTGGGGGGTGGGGAGTGGGGGGGTGGAGGTGGGTGGAGAGGAATCAATTGCCCTCAGGAGGCCTCAGTCTTCCTCATCTGGGAAATGGGGGTTAGCACACAAGACTGGCAGGGCTTGTGGTGAGGATCACATAAAATGTATGCACAGTACCTGGCACAGAACAGGGGCTCATTAAGAAATGGTGTACAGGGGCCAGCACTGTGGCACAGCGGGTAAAGCCGCTACCTGAGATACCAGCATCCCATAATGGCGCCGGTTCAAGTCCTGGCTACCCCACCTCTGATCCAGCTCTCTGCTATGGCCTGGGAAAAGCAGTAGCAGATGGCCAAGGGCTTGGGCCCCTGCACCCACACAGGAGACCTGGAAGAAGCTCCTGGCTCCTGGCTTCTGCCTACCCCAGCTCTGGCCATTGCAGCCATTTGGGGAGTGAACCAGTGGATGGAAGGCCTCTCAGTCTCTCCCTCTCCTCCTCTGTAACTCTGCCTTTCAGATAAATAAGTATTTTTTAAGTGGTGTACAAACAACAGCTACTACTGAGTGTGTACACTGGAACTCTGCAGTACACATAGCCCCTTTAATCATGCCAGCACCCCTAGGAACGGGGACTGCCATTGTCCCATTTAAAGATAGAAGCCTGAGGCTCAGAGGGATTGAGTAACTTGCACAAGGCCTCCTAGCTAGTGGGGAGCAGAACTAGGATTTAGGCTCAGGCAATGATGGGACCTTCTAACATATACAACAGAGGCACAGAGCGGTTCTGAAACCTGGCCAAACTCACACAGCCACTCTGAGAGACGAAAGGCCCTGGCCCCCTTAACTGACTCCACTACATCTGTTGTGCCTCTGGGCTTTATCTGGGGTACAAAGGGCTGGACAGGAATTGCTTGCAACAGTACCTAACCTGAGACAGTACAAATAAAAGCACTAAATAATAAATGCTCTGGCACCCGGGCCGGGACTCTCCCCTAGCAGAGTGTGGGGGAATCGGACCCCCCCTGGGGTATCATGTGGGACACACACTTGCTGCTGGGTGCTCATTGTTTACTTATTCACAGGCTTCCAGGCGATCAGCCCTGCACACGGGTGCCCAGGGGGAGACGATGCGCCAGACAGCGTCAGGACACGGGAGCCCAAAGGGACAGGAGATGGTAAAGTCTAGGTGGGGAAAATTGGGTGGCAGGGCTGTGAGGCTGGCGGGACGGAGACACTCACCTGCGGAGTGGGGCTGTGGGAGGGAAAGCCAGAGGCAGGTGGCAAAGTCTGGAGCTGGGAGCCCCACACTGGCCCTGTACCAGTGCACCTGCCGCCAGCCAGCACTGGCTGGTGGTGTGTCTTTCCTCCTCTGGGACATCCAGACACTCCTAGAATGCCCGGGCAAGGGGTCAGTCGAGGGTGTGTGGAGTGCTTCTTATCTGGAGTCTATTTTAGATGATGTAGGGTTCGGCACCAGCACACACACATGCACACACACATACACACACGTGCGCACACACTGAAATCTATTCTCCTTCCAGCTCCCTTACAACACTTCGGATTACTTCAGGACAAAGTCTCGTTTTGCTGCCAAAAGTCCTTTAACACCTTTCTATCTGTGCTTATCTGTTCCGCCCTTCTGTCTTTATCAGAGAGAGAGAGAGAGAGAGAGAGAGAGAGAGCAGGAGAGTTAGCGAGTGAGCCTGCAGCTCAGACCAGGCAGCAGGGCTTAGCAACTAGCTACAATGTGAAAACCTAGTTTCTCATTTTATATGTAATTTGCTATCTTCTATTTACAACACGTGATGCCGGTTTTCTATTTTCAGTAGTGATTTTTTTTTTTTTTAAGTTTCCTTTTACAGTGCACGGTTCAAAGCTCCTGCTCTGGAAATCCCAGCCGGGCCTCCTCCTCCCTGTGTGTCGCTCAGTGTCTCTGTACCCCGACTCCTTCCTGTGTCTGGGAGGTTCCTGGGAGGCTGACGTGGGCTCCTGTGTCTACAGAGCTCCGCCTGGCGCCTGGCATCTAGTAAATGATGTGAAACTGTTTGCTGATAGCAAGTCACAGGGGGCGAAACACAGGCAAGCAAGCAGCAAACCCAACACCCACACGGGCAGTTTCCTTTGCAGCAGTTCCACCCTTTTCCATTTGGAGGAGAGAGAGGCAGCCGCGCCAGGACGGGGGGGGGGGGTGTTCTGGATTCTTCCTCTGACTACCAGCCATGTCCATCTGATCACTTCAAAAAGGTGATGGAAGTGAATATTATGGAAAAAACAACAGTGCATGGATTTCAGTATTTTTGATAACAAAGTGCTGGTTTGTTGTGTCCTGGCTGCTCCACTTCTGATCCAGCTCCCTGCTGATGCACCTGGGAAAGCAGAGGAAGATGGCCCAAGTGCTTGGGCCCCTGCATGCATGGGGGAGACCCAGAAGAAGCTGCTGGCTCCTGGCTTTGGACTGGCCCAGCTCTGGCCATTGCAGCCATTTGGGGAGTGAATCAACAGATGGAAGACTTCTCTCTCTGTCTCTCCCTCTCTCTCTGTAACTCTGCCTTTCAAATAAAATAAGCAAATATGTTTTTAAAATCCTACTTTAACAAAAGAAACCTGGCCAGCGCCGTGGCTCAACAGGCTAATAATCCTCCGCCTTGCGGCGCTGGCACACCAGGTTCTAGTCCCGGTCGGGGCGCCGGATTCTGTCCCGGTTGCTCCTCTTCCAGTCCAGCTCTCTGCTGTGGCCCGGGAGTGCAGTGGAGGATGGCCCAAGTGCTTGGGCCCTGCACCTCATGGGAGACCAGGATAAGCACCTGGCTCCTGCCATCGGATCAGTGCGGTGCACTGGCCACAGTGCGCCAGCCGCGGTGGCCACTGGAGGGTGAACCAACGGCAAAAAGGAAGACCTTTCTCTCTGTCTCTCTCTCACTGTCCACTCTGTCAAAAAAACAAAAAAGAAAAGGAAAGAAACCTTATCTTTCAATTCCATTTTACCATGCAATTTTGTGAAGCACCATGTCACCTCTCTGTCCTTCGACAAAATGGGACTGAGACCACCGGTTTGGATGCCGGTGTACTGTCCCAGGATGACTGGGAGAGCGGGTGAGACAGGGCTCCTGTATTCTCAGCTGGGGGAATGTCGCCCCCAAGAGGGCGAACTTGCTTCTTGGGAACCCAAAATCCAAGTTACTCTTCAATATATAGAAGCACAGGGAGACATACATAGACACCCAGCAAATCTGTGTTATTACAATTTTATGCTGGGTAGCAATTAGGGGGAAAAAAAGGAGCTAAAAAAGGGCTCTTGAGGGGAACAGCACTTTTTTAAAGGGTTGAGAAACATTATTCGAAGCCAAAGTTTTTCTCCGTTGAGTCGCTACAAAATTGACGTAGTGGGTTGTGGTCAGCTTTTGGGGAAGAATCTGGGAAATGGGGAAGACTCAGGGTTGCGGGAACGTTTGCGTGTGTGCGGGGACTGAGTCAGGACTTGAAAGGTTTCTCTTGGGGGTCGCTGGGGGGGGGGGGCTAAAAGCCAGCGCTTTCTGCTGTTACCCTTGTATCTCGCAGGCGAGCCTGAGCAGCCTCGCACTGTCTTGCTTGAAACAAGAAGAAACTGGCGACGAGAGCAAAATGTAGGAGAGGGTGCCAATTCCAATGAACTTGGACTTGACCGCTACCGGCTCACAGAGCTTTCTGCCCTTCCTCACTCTACATCCCAGGGTAAGCACAGAGCCACCCCTCAGGGCCAGTGGGTGCTGGCCCCCGCCTTTCCTGTGCCTTCCCGGGACACAGCCGGGGGACAGGCTGCCCGGCTTCCAGCCCAGACCGGAACCTGCTGCAGTCTCTACAGCCCATCCACGTGTCTTTCCAGGGCAGCATCTGGCCTGCTGGGTGAAGACGCTGTGTAAGACGCCCGGATCCCATTATCAGCGAGCCTGGGCGCGAGTCCCAGCTCTGATCCCGATGCCGGCTGCCTGTTAATGGGCTCCCTGGGAGGTAGCGGCGATGGCTCAAGTACTTGGGTCTCTGTCACCCATTCCGGGCCCTGGTTTTGGCCTGACCTAGTCCAGCCATTGTAGGCAGTTAGGGAGTTAGGGAGGGAACCAGCAGATGGGAATATGTTTCTCTCTCTCTCTCTCTCTCTCTCAGTGTAAGACTCCCTCTGTCACTCAAATAACCCCATCTTTTAGAAAAATCTTTCAATTCCTTTAGGAGAATAAGCCTATACACTTGATACATTTGCCTAACACCACAGAGACCAGTAAATTACGAACACGTAATTTTGAAAAGTCCTACCCCTCGTTCGCGTCTTGGCCAAGGCCCCCAACCGCCCCCGCCTCCGTTTTTGCCCCCCTGTAAGGCAGGCACAGCTGCAGCCGCTAACCACGAGGCGCTCTGAGGAAGTCTCTTCAAGCGCTGAGGTCGGGGCTGGCCTTGCTACACGATCACTGCCGCCCCAAGGCAAGAAACTGAGATTCCCACGGGCCTTCCCCACCGGCAGCCAGACTGGAACAGCTCTGCTGCTGGAACATGCATGCTGCAGCTGCCGGGGCGCCAGAAAGACAGTAAAAAACAAAACCCACAAAGATCAAGTTCACAGGCGCACACTGCCAGGTCCCTGCACCGCGGTGAGCAGGGCGGCGCGCAGGGGGTCCCCTCCCCCACTGTTAAATGCCGTTCTGATTGGTTTTGTCCCTGAGTTTCAAGTAAACGCGGCCACACAGTGCGTTCCTTTGATTGCCTGCGGAATCTGAAGCCCCGACACCCCTCTTCTTCCCGCTCCGCCCCTGAAACGGAGCTTGTCCATCAGGGCAACAGCCAATTCTAATTGGCCAATTCTCCAGCAACCCGCCCTCCACCCACCCCCTCCAGCGGGAAACCAACGATAGGGCGCCTGTGTCAAGAGGTTGGCCAATGGGAGGAGGGCATATTCCCGACAGCCCACCAATGGGTGTGCCTGCCGCCTCCAACCGCCTCCGCCCCGCCGCGGCCTCGTGCTCTTGCAGTTTGACACCTGCCTGGAGCCCAGCAGGTCCCTTGGGAGCCGCTTCAGGAATGCAGGATGGCGGGGCGCGGCGGCTCACCTACCTCCCGCACCAGGCTCCCTCCTCTCCTCCCGGGAGCGGGAGGGAGGGGAGGCTTCGCAAGACAAAAACCATATTGATGTGAATCCATGTGTTTTCATAAAAATTCCCTCTTTGATGGGAGAAGCCTTGCTTTGGGCATCCCTTTTCTTTTCTTTCTTTCTTTTTTTTTTTTTTAAAGAAATGTTGTTTTAAATTTCCAAGCGTCTTGGCCGTGTGAACAGCCTGTCCCTGCCTCTCTCCACGCCGGCCGCGTCTGCTGAGGAGCGGCAATACCACCCTCTCCCTCTCCACCCTCCCACCTGGGCCCCCAGAGGTGAGGCTCCCCGGGGAGGAGGGTGGGGAGACAGGTGGGACAGGCAGAGTTAAGGAAAACCGAACGAAATGATCAGATCGACTTTGAAACAAAAGTCCAGTCGCCCTTGATGAGGGCTAGTCCTAGAACGAGGGTCAACAGGGGTTCGAGAAGTGGTGGTGGGTGGAGCTGGGCAGGAAGGGGGCCGGGCTTGGGGGGGGGGTCTGGCAGGGGCTGCACTGCCCGTTTCCATGGCTGGGCTGGGGGGGGGGTCTGGCAGGGGCTGCACTGCCCGTTTCCATGGCTGCCCACTCTACCTTCTCCACCGCACAGAGGCATGACCTTGCTCTTCGTGACCGGCTGTGCCTTCTTCCCCCTGTGCTTTGCGGTCCTGCGCTGGGGCCTGCAGAACCTCACCAGCCTGCAGATGGAGAGACAAGAGGCTGTGCTGGTGGCATCCAAGTAAGACGAGGAGGGGGGAAGATGTCCTGCCCCGGGGGGGGGGGGGGGCGAGGCAGGACCGCTGGAGCTGCTGCCCAACCTTCCAAAAGAGGTAGTGGTGGCAGCAAAAGCTGAGGGTGGGCACAGGAGGCCAGAGGCCCAAGCAGTGGGATCTTTGGCATCATTTGATCCCTCTGACTCTGTCTTAAAAGAAGCTGGGCTTTTATGTGGAACTCCCAGTTTTGCATCACTAACATATAATTTAGAATTCAAGGAAATACAGTACTGGCAACACCATACTGGAAAAACCAAATACACTGGCGGGCTGGCTTGGGTCCTTAGGATGCAAATTTGTGACCTGTTCAAAAACTTCCTAGAAAAGAGAGTTAAAAAAAAAATTTAGGAGCCAGCACCATGGCCTGAGATGCAGGCATCCCTTCTGGGCGCCAGTGTGAGTCCTGGCTGCTCTGCTTCCGTCCAGCTCTCTGCTTATGCCCCCGGGAAAGCAGTGGAAGATGGCCCAAGTGCACGGATCCCTGCCACTCACCGGGGAGATCTAGAATGAGTTCTAGGTTCATGGCTTCAGCTTGGCCCAGCCCTGGCTGTTTGAGAAGCAAACCAGGAGATGGAAGATCTCTCTTTCTCTCTCTCCTCTCTCTCTTTCTCTGTAACTTTGCTTTTAAATAAGCAAAACAAATCTTAAAAATATATACTCTTGGAGCCGGTGCTGTGGCCTAGCTGGTAAAGCCACCACCTGCAGTGCTAGCATCCTATATGGACACAGGTTTGAGCCCAATCCAAAGCCAGGAGCCAGGAGCTTCTTCTGGGTCTCCCATGCAGGTGCAGGAGCCCAAGGACTTGGGCCATCTTCCATTGCTTTCCCACCCATAGCAGAGAGCTGGATCGGAAGTGGAGCAGCCGGGTCTCGAACCAGCACGCATATGCGATGCCGGCACTGCAGGCTAGGGTTAACCCGCTGCACCACAGCCAGCCGCATCCACGGGCTTTTTGAAGTGGCCTCTGACAAAGCTAACAGAAGTAGGAGCTAACAGCAAACTGCAGCTGGGAGAAGCTGGGAGAAGACAGGGCTTCCTAGGGTGCCGGGGAGAATTCCTTACAGTCAGAAAGCAAACCCGTCTCTCCCGCCCTGGAATCCGCACCATGCAAAGATAAACCACACGTGGGCAGGGCTGCTCTGTCTTCCATCAAGTGGTTTCCGTGGCCCATCAGCCCCCCCCCAACACTCAGTACCTTTTTGTGGTTTTGTGCATCTTCGCTCTGGACTGAGGCAAACACGGGTTTCAATGCCAGCTTTGCCAGTCTTCCTAGCTGCACCATGTTGGCCAGTTTTGTTGTTGTTGCTGTATTAAACGTCCACAGCTGCTTCCTCTTCTGTGAAGCAGATAGCGCCTGTGAACATGAAATATGAATTAGCACAAATCAGCTTACACTGTGCTCAGCACGCAGGAATGACTTCGGAAGTTGGAACTTTTTCCCCTTAGGCAAAGCAAGGCCCATTATCGGCTCCAAAGGTCTCCTGCCTCAGACTTCTCAAGGGCTTTCCCCTGGTGTGCCACTAGAGGGCAGCACAAAGTTGCAAATCCCCGTCCCTGGCCTGGGCGGGGCGGGGGGAAGACTTGGGGCAGGGAGAAGCCCATGGTGGAGTTGGTTGTTGGGGTCTATGTCAGGGAAAATCTGGAAACCACCGTGCCGTTCAGGTAGAAGGCCCCCACATCACGCAAAAGCTGCAGATGGCTGGCCCGGGCCACCGCATGGCCCTGGCTGGGTTGCTTGGACCTCACTTCTCTGGCGGTTGCATGTGGGGCTTGAGCCCGCCAATCCCTGGGGTCCCTTCCCACTCCAAATCTCGACTATGCTGTGGAAGAAGCAGAGGAAAGAGAGCACGGAGCGTGGCAGGGGGCCGGGCAGGTGCATAGTGGAGGCCAGGAGAGGTCAGACAGCGCCTCCACACCGTGACTCCTAGAACAAGGGAGTCCCAGCCACCCGTCCCTGTGTGACTCTGGGGAGTGTCCCTCTTTGGGACATTTCCTGCGCAGCCGCCCCCGTGCTGTCAGTCAGCACATGGGGACAGGGGACAAGTCGGGGCACACAGGTGCTCCTGGATGTTAATTTCCCTCTCTCCCATGGGGGTGGGGGTGGGGGTGGGTCTTGGGATCCTCCGGAGGCTGAGCCACGGTGTTTCATCCCCGTGCATTCCTTAGCAAGAGAAAGATGTGCCAGGGAATCCTCTGTTTGGCTGGACTGGCTGTCCCCAAGCGGGGACCCCACGCAGGCCACTAAAGGGACACAGTGGCTGAGGAGGACATGCCAGGTGTTCGCCAAGTGCTTGGCCCATCTGGGGCCCCGGCCACCTGCTTCCCTCAGAAAGCAGCCGCTTTCCCCAGCCCTTGTCCCCCGCAGCCCCTGTGCCGCAGCTGCGGTCTCTTTAAGGGCCTCCCCCTCCCTCTTCCCCGGCTCCCCCCAGCTCTGTCGCAGCCGCTGCTGTGGCTCAGAGCTGCATGGGGCGACGCCGCTGCAGGTCCGGTTTCTTGGGGTCTGGTCGGTGCCAGCGTTCCCCTCCCCCTCTCCCGCCCTCCCCAAGCTGGCGGCTTCCCCTCCCCCTCCCCCTCCCCCCAGGCGGGGCAGGGGGCTGGGCAGCAACCCCCTATAGCACCATGTGCGGCGTCCGCGCCGGGCGGCGGGGGCCGTGGCGGCCGCGAGAGGCGGCGGCGGCGGCGGCGGCGGGAGAGCGGGGCTGACCGCTGACCGCTGGGCCGGCCGCTCCCCGGGCGCCCTCCCTCGCTGTCTCCCTCCCCCGCCCAGGGCTGGCACCACGGTCCCACCCCCATCCCTCAGCCCGCCTTCTCGGGCCCTCCCAGCCGCTCCACGTAAGCCCCCCCTCCCCACCTGCCGCGGCCTCCCTCCCCTCCCCCAGCTGCGCCCTCCTCCGGCCCCCTCTCCCTCCCGGCCGGTCCTCTCACCCAGTCCTCCCCTCACACCGGCCTCCTCGGGCGCCCTCGCTCCCATCCTCCTCCTCCCCCCGGCCCGGCCCTGCCCCGCGGCCCTCTCCTCGGCCGCCCCAGTCTGGTCCAACTCCCTTGCCTCCCTCCCCTGGTCCAGCTCGCTGCCCCATCATCCCCGCCCTAGCCCCTTTGTGCCCCTGGCCCTCGCTTCTCCCTCTCCTCCCTGGGCTGTGCCGGCCCTTCCCCAGCCCCAACTCCCTTGGGCTGGGCCTGCCCGGCCCTGCTCGGCAGTCTAGAGCCACCATGCTGACCCCCATGGTGGCCGGGGGGGTGGTGTTCCCCGGACTCTTCCTCCTCTCCAAGAACACGCTCCAGCGGCTGCCCCAGCTGCGCTGGGAGGAGGCCGACGCCGTGGTTGTCTCAGCCAGGTAATCGGCTCCCTGCCCCTCGCCTGCTGCCTGCCCAAGCTTTGCCGGGACGGGAGATGCCCAGGCCGCATTCTTGGGTGCGGGAGCTGCTGCAGTGGCCGTGGGCTCCCTCCGTCCCCAGGACCTTACTTGCTGTCCCAGGAGACGGCGTCCTAACCCAGCCATCTGGTCTACTAGTATTCACACTGGGTTTCTTTCCTCTCCCTGCTCTCCTCCCACCCTCCCGAACCGGGCCAGCCTGTGACTGAAACACCCCTATAAGGTGGTAGGGAAGCAGAAGAGGGGTGCATGTTGGGGGCCAAGGGGCAGAGGAGTAAGGGGAGGACTCCGCACAGCCCTGGGAGGGAGGCCGGAGTCAGGGCGGGTGGCAGGGGGGGACCTGGGGTCACTGCAGGGCTGGCATGGTGAGCGGCATGATGACCGCTGAGTAGGGGCGGGCACAGGCCTGTGCCTTTGGCCTCTGGGCTGCCCTCCCCTTCCCCAGGGCAAAAGCCCACTCTCAGCGCTGTCTCACCTCAGTGTGACCTCCCTGGTGTGTCTCTTCTGAGGAACACACCACAACCGAGGCACAGCAAAGGGCAGCGGGAAGTGGGGTGAGTGAGCTAATGACCATGGCTGGGCTGGGATCCCAGGGAGAAAGCCCAGGCGAGCCCATCCTGGGAAGAAGGTGGGCGGACAATGGCCAAGTCCAGAGCACAGCCCCTTCTCCAGCAGACAGGAGAAATCAAGGCACGGGCCTCCTGCTTCCTGCTGCCTCCCTCTCTCTCTCCCCAGGCTGGTGTCCTCTGTCCAGGCCATCATGGCCTCCACCGCTGGCTACATCGTCTCCACCTCCTGCAAGCACATCATTGATGACCAGTAAGTGCCCTGCGGCCGCCGGGGCCCAGGTGCCCGCGGGCTGCGTGTTGGGGGGACCCCCGGAACACCCAGCCTTCTAGGGAACTCTGTCCGTGGTCCCTAAGCGCTGAACTTGGGCCTGAGCAAGTTAACTGCGGAAGCTGCAACTCAACACCCAGAGATAAATTTATCCGTCTTTCCTTAAAGGTCAGAGTCAGGGGGAGAAAGAGTGGGGATCAGAGAGAATCCTCGGGGCGGCTCCTCGCTGGCTTCCTGGCCTCTTGGGTCGCAGTGGGGTCCAGATGACATTTCCTCCCCCTGCCTCCCTCGCCCCCCCCCCACTTCCTACCTGCACCCAACTGGGGTGCCCCTCCTGCTGCATAGCTCACCCGTCACCTCCTCCCACCACCCAGGCGTCCAGCCCCAGCTCCGAGCACGAGGGAGATGACACAAACAAGGCCACTAACGGTCACGCAGTGGGGGCGGGGAGGGAGGGTGAAGAGGCCACAATTTGGCACTGACAGCTGCTGCAGTGCCCGCTGCTTGCCAAAGAGGCCCCAGGGCCGCGAGGTGGGGCGGGAGCAGCGGGCTCTGTCCGTGGTGCTGACGGGACCCACAGTGGCAAGTTGTCTGTGAGGGTGCAGGTGCCACCTCCCCTGATGTCAGCCTTTATGGCTCTGCCGTCCCTTCTCGGGTGGCTCTTGAGTCCCAGAGGACATCGTGCGGGTGACCCTGCTCTAGAAGTTCCCCCCATTCTCAGTTTGCCTCCTCTTTTTCCGTAGATGGGATACTTCCCCTCATCTCTGGAGTGAGGTCACATCCCTGCCTGGAAGGGCTGCCTCCATAAGGCACCAAGTTGATGCCTGGCAAGTGCCTAGAATGGTTCTTGGCAAAAACATAGCAGACATTTAGCTGTTTTTTTCAGACCCTGCCTGGTCACTTGGCTTCCTCTCGCCTTGTCCCCACTCCCTTCCTGCCTCCCGGCCCAAGAGGAGCCCAGGCACCCAAGCGTGTCCTCCCCACACCTTCCCTCACACGGTCGCAGAGGTCACCTTCTGCCTCCTGCCCCCCCTTCTCTCCCCCTAGATCTGTTCTTGTCTCCCTTCTCCCCTTTAATCCTCAGGTAGGGGAGGATCCGGGTTAATCCAGGGCAGCAGCTGCTCCTGCTCTGAGCACCTGGTTGCTGAGAGGGTGGGGACCAGCTTTAGCACACTTCGTAGAGGGCAGCCCAGGGTGGCCAGTCCCTGGAACTTCTCGTGGGCCCGCTGGGTCTTGCCCACTCTGCTCCTGAATTCCTCTTTCTAACCTGCTGCCCCCCATTGTCTCCCGGTCCCCCACTCTAGCACCACTCAGGGTGTTCTCTTTTCCCAAAATGACCTCTCTCCTTCCAGCTGCCCCTGCCCCTCCCCTAGCTGGCCCCTAACCCAGTTCTCTACTCTGCCCCCCTCAGCAATGTCTTGCACTTGGTCTTATTCTGTGACAGTCCCGGCTGACTGCTTCTACCCTCTCAGCCGAGGTGGGCGAGCTCCCCATGGGCTGGCCTCAGGACTCCCAGGGCTTCTGAGAGAGAGAGAGAGAGAGAGAGAGAGAAAGAGAGAGGGAGAGACTTTGTGCTGACTCAAGGAGGAAAAAGGCAACCCTGCCTATTCAAGCACTTCTCGTTTTTTTGTTATCGCTCCAAGCCCGGAGAACTTTCTCCGTCCTCGGCACCTTTGGCTCAGCATTTTCTCCTTAATACTTGGCCGTACCTGAAAAAGCAAGAGATCAGGGTCTCATGTGGGCAGAAAGAGCGGCACAGACGGTGCCTCTCCTGTGCCAAGAACAGGGCCAGTCTCTGACGCCTCTCGAATCTTCCAGGGGCAGCAAGGTGGAGAGAGTGAGGGCTGTGCAGCCAGACCTCCCATGGGCTTTGGCCAGCTTACCTAGTCTCCCCGTGACTCAGTCTCCTCATCTGTTCAGTGGGGATGATAACATTTTATAGGGCCTTGTGAGGAGTCAGCAGGCTTGTGCATGCCAGAACTGTAGACAGCATGGGCTCTTGTGCATAGTAAGCAGGCAAATGTGGTTGCCCATCTGGGCTCTCCCAGGCTCACCCCCTCTGCGCCCGTGTCGCGCCCATCCTGACCGCCCCATCCTCCAAGGTCTTGCCTGCACTGCTGTGTCTCATCCCTTATCTCTGTCCTGTCGTCTGTGGGTGTCTTCTGATTTATTTTCCCTTTCTCTCGCCATACTTCGGGGAGGGGAGGCGAGGAGACCCAAGTGGATCCTGAAGTTTGTCTGGTTGGAACACCAACACTCCCCCCTCCCTAGCCGCATGACTGTGACCTCAGACAAGTTTCTCACCCCCTACCCTGGGTCCCATCATCTGTAACCTGAGACTCCACTTCCCTCTCAGGGTTTATGGGAAGACCACGGGAGAGCACCCAGCTGACCGGCCACCTGGGGGCGGCTCAGTCTCTACCCTCCTGAACCACGTCTCTCTGTCTCTGTCTGCCCAACAGGCACTGGCTGTCCTCTGCCTACACGCAGTTTGCAGTCCCCTACTTCATCTACGATATCTACGCCATGTTCCTGTGTCACTGGCACAAGTGCCAAGTCAAAGGGCACGGGAGGGATGACGGGGACGCCCGAGCCCCCGGGAGCACCTGGGCCGTGGTGCGCGGCTACCTGCACAAGGAGTTCCTCATGGTGCTCCACCACGCTGTCATGGTGCTTGTGTGCTTCCCGCTCTCAGTGGTGAGTCCTCGGGGACCCAAGCTGGCACAGAGACTGGGAACTCCCTGGGCAAGCTCAGGAGGGCAGCGGGGGAAGGCCAGTGTCAGAGAGGGTGCACCGGGCACCCCCAGCCCCGGTGACAGCAGACACCCGCATCTGCGGCTGCCCAGCTGTGGTGCTTTGGAGCTGCTGTGGCCCCGTCTCTGAGCCTGGCTCTCCTGCAGTTTTACCTGCAGGGCATGATAGGAGGGAGCTGGAGGGGTCACGCGCCCTGTCCTGCACCTGTTAGAGGGAGCACCACTGACAGGGAGGGGAGGGGAGGAGCAGGGGCCGCCTCTCACCTTGTTGCCCCCCCCAGGTGTGGCGACAGGGCAAGGGGGACTTCTTTCTGGGCTGCATGTTGATGGCGGAGGTGAGCACCCCCTTCGTCTGCCTTGGCAAGATCCTCATCCAGGTGAGAGAGGCCCTGGGGCTGGAGGACACACAAGGGTGGGCACTTCCGGGGACTCCGGGGCTTCTAGAACGCGGGTGAAAGGTCCGGGTCGGCTGAGAGGAGAGGGAGGGAGACCGGCGGCGGTCCTGGCTGTCTTCAGCGGTGGGGAGGCGGGCAGGGCGCTGGCTCCGCCCCCCGTGGCAGCCCCTCTCTGTGCCCGCAGTACAAGCGGCAGCACACGCTGCTACACAAGGTTAACGGAGCCCTGATGCTGCTCAGCTTCCTGTGCTGCCGGGTGCTGCTGTTCCCCTACCTGTACTGGGCCTACGGGCGCCACGCCGGGCTGCCGCTGCTCGCCGTGCCGCTGGCCATCCCCGCGCACGTGAACCTGGGCGCCGCGCTGCTGCTGGCCCCCCAGCTGTACTGGTTCTTCCTCATCTGCCGCGGGGCCTGCCGCCTCTTCCGGCCCCGAGGCTGTCCGCCACCCTCTCCTTGTCAGACCCAGGACTGAGAGCGGGGGTGGGGGCCCAGGGACCCTCCCCGCCCCGCCCCCGTGGGGACAGAGCTCTGGGGCCGATGGGTGGGGTGGGGAGGGGCCGGGACGGACAGATGGACTCGGTACGGGAAGGGGCCTTCTTCCCTCAGGGTCGCTAAAGGCAGGGACCAGGTGACCAGAAGGCAGAGGCCGAGGGGACCCCTTGTGCGGGCCAGAGGAGGGGACAATCTTCCCCCTGCTCGGGCTGGAGGACTCGCAGGGAGATGGCAAGGACGCCAGGGGTCCCTGAGGGAGGCCCCGCCCCCAGCTGCAACCCGCTGGGCCGCCCGCCACCCCGGAATGGGGAAGAGGACTCCCGCACCCACCCGTGGGCCTCGCGGGGGCGGGTTGCCCCGCACGGCACCTCTTCCGGGGTGGGGGGAGACCAGCTTGAGGAACCGTATTTATTTTATTTATTCGCCCGAATCCAAGCTAGTTTGTTGGGTGGGGGGAGGGGAGGCTGCTACCCGCCCTTCCCAGTGCTGAGCAGCCCCGGGGCAGGCGAGGGGCGCCCGGCCCCGCCGCTCGGCCGCGCATCTTTGCTCTCGGGCCCCGGCACGTCCCTGGTGCTACAGACCTCTCCAGGCGCCCCCCCAGTCTGGGGTCGGGGGGCCCTGGGAGGTGCTTTCCAGACCGCTAATAAAGATCTCCGAGAACAGCCGCCAAGGCGCTGCCCTGTTTCGGCCCAGTTCTGTGGGGCCAGGAGGGGAGTGGGGTGGGGTGGCGTTGGGGACCCGGCAGCGCGATGCCCACGAGGGAGGGCAGGCCCCCGCTGCTGGCCGCGGAGCCCGCAGGCGGGAAGACGGCCAGAGCGTTTGTTCGTCAGCGGAGGGGAGGGCGGACCTGGCGCTCGGGCTGCGTCCCAGCCCGGGCCGGCTCCTCAGGCCCCTTTCTGGCAGCTCCTATGGGGTGTGGAGAGCAGAGGGGGCGGTTTGGGGTCCTCCCGCCCCTCCCAGGAAGGGGGTGTGGCGGGAGCTTGGGGGGCGAGCCTTACTTGTGGTCCCAGAAAGGGGGTGGGGCGGGAGTGTGGGGGGCGGGCCTTGTGGGCCTAGGCAGGTGGGCGGGGCAGGAGCGTGGGGGGGCGGGCCTTACTTGTGGTCCCAGGAAAGGGGGGAGGACGTGGGAGGGCGGGCCTTGTGGTCCTAGGCAGATGGGCGGGGCGAGAGCGTGGAGGGCGGGCTTTACTTGTGGTCCCAGGAAAGGGGGGGCATGGGAGGGCGGGCCTTACATGTGGGTGCAGAACTGGAAGAGGAGGAAGAAGAAGGCCACCACCAGGGCGCCCACCAGGATGTGGTGGAAGAGCCTGGAGTCGGAACCTGCAGGACAAGGAGGCGGGAGAGGGGACCCCTGAGCCTTGTCGGCCTGAATGCCAAGGGCAGCCCCTCCAGGCCCTGGCGAGGAGGGAGGCTGCTCTTAAGCTGGCTCCTACCTGAGTGGACAAAGACCACAGGTCTCTCTCCGATCAGCTGGGCCACGGCCAGAAGGCTGTCTCTGTCCGAGTCCGGGTAGTCGAAGAAGTCAGGCCGATCTACGAAGAGCGGACCCGCTGCTCGCGGGGCCGAGGCCTTGGCACGCTCTGGGCGGGGCACTGGCACCCAGAACAAAGCTGTGACAGCCGCCGGGGGACCCCTGCTCTCACCCCAAGAGGCAGGGCACAATGCGGGAGGGGGGCATTACTTCGTTCCCAGCAGACCCAGGCTGGGATGGGGCGGGCAAGAAGGAGAGGTGGAAGGGAGAGGAAGGCCCGGGCTGCCCTCCCTGTCCCCCCGGGGGGGGGGTACGAGCCCTTGTCCCCCCAGCCTCCTGTCCCCCACCTGCTTCTTTGGGTTCCGGCCTTGCCAGCCACACCCACACCAGCACCCACTGCCACAGCCTCATGACCCCACCACTCCCGCTAGAGGGGCAGGGCTCTATGATGTCACAGCCCGGAGCCATTCTGATGGGGGTCTCTGAGGTGAGGGGTGAGGGAACATGCTGGGGGCGCTGGACCCTTCCCTCCACCATCCCTTGCTGAAGCCCCCAGGTCAGAGTGAAGAGGCTGGGGTCCCCAGAGACTTCGTCCTCTCGGATGACGCTGGTGACGCCGCAACGACAGAGGCAGCCCCAGCTGCAGCTGTGCGCGGGACACGGGTCGGGGTGGGGTGAGGGTCGGAGAGCCTGCGGACCCCCCCCCCCCAGGGAGCGTGCACTGAGCACCTACTATGGGCCTTGTGCAGACTCAGGGGAGGCAGCCGTCTTGTCCCCACATTGCAGAAGCAGGACACAGAATGGAACCGAGGACACGTACCCGGGGGGCCGGGACTGCTCCCTGGGGCTCCCCCTCATTTTGCGCCCCCGAATTCAGGGGCACAAGGGTCTCCCCCTTCCATTCCCAAACGCTCTGGAGTTGGCGCCCAGACTGACCCGGGTTAGGTACCAAGAGCAACACTGGGCTTTGTCCGCTGGGTGGCAGCAGCGCCCGCGCCTCTCAGCCCTGGGAAGGGCTCCCGCCTCTGGCCACACATTGCCGCGGGCCGCCGGGGCGTCGTCAGAGGGAGTCCTCCAGGCCATCCCCAGGCAGGTCACCTGGCCTTCCCAGAGCCTACTCACTGTGTGTCTCAGTTTCCCCTTGGATGGTCCGTGGGTCCCTGTCCCCCACTCCCCAGGCCACCCCAGCTCTTCCCTCCCTCGGTCACTTCCCAAGGCCCTGTTCACTCAGAGGCCCCACCGCCCAGTTTAAGGGATCGCTGCCCTCTGATTGGCAGGGAGTGCTGTCTGTCACAGACGTGTTCCTGCCCACTCCAGCCGGCCCAAGGATACTTCAGGTTCTCCTTGATCTTGCTGTGTGAACCTGTTCAGGAGCCTGGGACAGATCAGTGACTTCCCCCAAGGCAGGTGGGAGTTTGTGGCATGTGTGAGGGCCTCTGCCCGCAGCCGGGGGCCCCATTAGGGACCCCCGCCCTGTACTACCAAATCTGTTCCCAGCAGTTTGCCAGCACTGGCCACGATCTCCTTCTACCGCCTGAACAAGAGGGGAACGTGGGCAAAGAGGAGGGAAATCGACCCCACAGGGCCTCCTTGGGCTTGTGTGGGCTGCTTTCCCCTGCTCTGTCTCCTCGGAAAAGAAGAAACCACTCAGCCAAAGTCGCAGTGCAGGGGCCAGCGTGGTGGTACAGCAGTAGAGCTGCCACTCGGGACACAAGTGGTCCCATATTCGAGTCCCAGCTGCCCCTTTCCCCATCCATCTCCCTGCTAAGTGCCCAGGAGAGCAGCGGAGGGTGGCCCAGGTCCCTGGCACTCACGTGGGAGACCCGGATGGAGTTCCTGGCTTCAGTCTCACCCAGCCCTGGTTGTTGGAGCCAGCTGGAGAGTGAACCAGTGGATGGAAGACCCCTCTCTCTTTCTTTAAAGACTTATTGAAGCCGGCGCCATAGCTCAATAGGCTAATCCTCTGCCTTGCGGCGCCGGCACACCGGGTTCTAGTCCCGGTCGGGGCACCGGATTCTGTCCCGTTACCCCTCTTCCAGGCCAGCTCTCTGCTGTGGCCAGGGAGTGCAGTGGAGGATGGCCCAAGTGCTTAGGTCCTGCACCCCATGGGAGACCAGGATAAGCACCTGGCCCCTGGCTTCGGATCAGCGCGGTGCACCAGCCGCAGTGCGCCGGCCATGGCGGCCATTGGAGGGTGAACCAATGGCAAAAGGAAGACCTTTCTCTCTGTCTCTCTCTCTCACTGTCCACTCTGCCTGTCAAAAATTAAAAAAAAAAAAAAGACTTATTGATTTATTCTGAAAGTCGGAGTTAGAGAGAAAGGGATCTTCCACAAATGGCCACGATGACCAGCCCTGGGCTGGGTCTCCCATGTGGGTGACAGGGGCCCAGGCACTTGGGCCATCCTCTGCTGCTTTCCCCAGGGCATTAGCAGGGAGCCAGAGTGGAAGTGGAGCAGCTGGGAAACAAACATCATACGCGGCGTCTCTAGCCACTACGCTCCCACACAGGTGCCTCTCCCCGCCTTTCAAATCAATCAGTAATCCAGGCTGCAGGGCACAGGTGGGGATCAGGGACCAAGGACTCAAACAGCCAGGTCCCTGGCTCCTGGCCCGACCGCAGGCCCGCCAGCAGCTGTTGCTCAGGGTTAGCTGGAAGAAGGGGTTGGGTTGGCTTCGTAGCTTTCTCAGTTGCTGCACAGGCTAGGCACAGCCGTGCTGTCCTGGAAAAGGCCCTTTTCGACCCACGCAGTGGATTATCCAGTCACCCAACCCTTAGACAGACACCCTGAGCTCCTGCTGTGCGCTGAAGGGCACTGCCGTTTATAGGTTGGAAATCACCAGGGTGGCGGAGGGGTCGGGGCTGGCCTCATGGCGCCCCAGAGCAAGCTGCTGCTTGCGATGCCGGCAGCCCTTATCCGGCATCAAATCCCAGCTGCTCCACTTGCAATCCAGCTCCTTGCTAACGCGCCTGGGAAGGCAGCAGGAGAGGGCCCAAGCGCTCAGGCCCCTGCCACCCACTTGGGAGACCCGGATGGAGCCCCTGGCTCCTGGCTTCAGCCCAGCTCTGATGGTTGCAACCCTTTAGGGGAGGAAACCAACGGATGGAAGATTCTCTCTCTCTCTCTCTCTCTCTCTCTCTCTCTCTCTTTCTGCCTCTTTCTGATGCTCTGCCTTTCAAATAAAAAATCACCAGCTCACAGGGGTGAGAACCCGTAAGGGTGCACCACTCCGCGGGCCACTTCTACTCCCTCCCCTGCCACGCGCTGGTCAGCCTCCTGCTCTGCCTGTCTCCAGGACTCCACAGAAGCCACTCTGGTCAGCTCCACCAATGACCTTTTCATTCTGTCCCTCCGCCCGCCACTGGGTGCACCTGGCCCTCACTCCTCACGGGGGCGCCACACTCTCCCATCCCCAAGGCTCCTCCTCCTCCTCCTCCTCCTCCTCCTCCTCCTCCTCCCCCGCCAGCTCAGCCTTGGGCCCTCTCTTCTGTATCTATATTCTCTCTCCCAAGGTGATCTCATCCAGCCTCCTGGCTTTAAATACCATCTATAGGCTGGTGACTCACAAATGTATATTTCCAGCCCAGACCTCTCCTCCGAGTTCCAGACTCCAGGAGCCCACTTCCTGCTTCATGTCTCTGTGTGTTAAGTCCAAGAACATCCCAGACAGAAGCGCTCCCAGATGGAATTCTTGGTTTTCCCAGCCCAGACTGACAGCGTCTCACATCTCTTCCTCTCAGCAAAGTGGTCCCACTGTTGCTCCAGAAGCTCTGCTCAACACAGACCCTGGCTCCCTCCCTGTCTCCTTCTTGACCAACCCCAAATAAGACCCACTGGCGCCGGGTTCGAGTCCCGGTTGCTCCTCTTCCAGTCCAGCTCTCTGCTGTGGCCCGGGAGTGCAGTGGAGGATGGCCCAAGTGCTTGGGCCCCTGCACCCGCATGGGAGACCAGGAAGAAGCACCTGGCTCCTGGCTTCGGATGGGCGCAGCGCCGGCTGTAGCGGCCTTTTGGGGAGTGAACCAACAGAAGGAAGACCTTTCTCTCTGTCTCTCTCTCACTGTCTAAATCTGTCAAAAAAAAAAAAAAAAAAAAAAAAAAAAAAGACCTGCTGGCTCCAGTTCCAACAGAAATCTCAAACCTCCCCCTCCTCCAGGGCTGCCTTCCCATGTTCAAGCTGACTTGGTGGATTGGTTGATTGATCACTGAGGCCTTTGGATTGGCTCATCCATGTCCACTCTTACTCCCTGTGATCCATTCCCCAGCCAGCCAGCACAAACCAGAACACCACCGGTGGCGGTGGGCGTTTGGCACAGTCACTGCTTGGGACATCCCGTATCATAGCTCCGGTTCAAGTCCCTGGAGGTTGCTCTGTTCCAATCCAGCTCCCTGCTAACGTGCCCAGGGAAGGCAGTGGACAACAGTCCAAGTATCTGGGTCCCTGCCCGTGCATGTGGGAGACCAGGATGGAGTTCCTGGCTTCTGGCTTTGGCCTGGGCCAGACCTGCTTGTCGTGGCCATTTGGGGGAATGAGCCAGCTAACAGAAATATTTCTCTCTCTCTCTACTCTGCTTTTCCAATAATGAATACATCTTTCAAAAAGATGTGTGTGTTGGTCGCGTTGGTATCTGCCGGCCTCTGCGGAGTTAGTGTCTGTGCACATACAGCCTCACCACGCTGTGTGCTACCAGACATTTGGAATTCTTCCCAGTGGGTACGTAACAGAGGCTACCTCCGTGGAGTCTGAGTGGACATTTCTCTTACATTTTTTTTTAATTTTTAAAGATTTATTTTTATTTATTTGCAAGACAGAGTTACAGAGAGAGGTAGAGACAGAGAGAGGTCTTCCATCCGCTGGTTCACTCCCCAGATGGCCGCAACAGCTGGAGCAGTGCTGATCTGAAGCCAGGAGCCAGGAGCTTCTTCCAGGTCTCCCACATGGGTGCAGGGGCCCAGGGACTTTGGCCATCTTCTACTGCTTTCCCAGGCCGTAGCAGAGAGCCGGATCGGAAGTGGAGCAGCCGGG
Source organism: Lepus europaeus (assembly GCF_033115175.1). Lineage (NCBI taxonomy): Eukaryota > Metazoa > Chordata > Mammalia > Lagomorpha > Leporidae > Lepus > Lepus europaeus. The sequence goes on from NC_084847.1 coordinate 24,835,353, forward strand.
ACTAGAACTGGCGCCCATATGGGATGCCAGTGCTCCAGGCCAGGGCGTTAACCCACTGTGCCACAGCACCGGCCCCTCTTACTTTTTTAAAAACTGGCAAAACATACACCGTCTCAACCTTTACTTATTTATATATTTGAAAGGCAGACAGACAGACAGAGATCTTCCATCTGAGGGTTCACTCCCCCAATTCCCACAACAGCTGGGGCTGGGCCAGGCCGAGGTTAGGAGCTAGAACCTCCATCTGGGTCTCTCAGGGACCCAAGTACTTGAGCATCCCTTGCAGCCTCCCTGGGGCGCGTATTCCCAGGAAGCTGGACTTTTCATGCAGGCATCCCAACACGGGTGCCGGAGTCTCAGGCTGGGTCTTAACTGCTGTGCCAGAGGCCCCCCCCCCCCCCGGTCTCACCAGTCCTCAGTGCTGGGCTGGGTGGCCTAAGTATATTCAGTGTGTTGTGCAAACACATGGTTGTCTTCAATCCCATCATTCAGTGGTGCTGGCCTAGCTCTGGGCCCTGTCTAGGGCACTAGGGACTTGGATGAATCAGCTTCTGGCTAGTGGGGGAGTCGGACACGTAAACAAGCAAACAGCCACAGCCCGGCTCTGGACGCTGAGGGAGGCAGCGGGACCGGCTGGGGGGTTGTGCTGGATGCTCGCTGAAGGCTTCTAGGAGGAGGTGGCCTGAGATGACTCCTGGAGGAGAGGCAGGTTTCTTAGGTGGAGGAGCCTTCCTGAGCCAAGACCCAGAGACCTGAAGGTCAAGGTTGCTCCGGGAACTTCAGGTAATTGTGGGCAGGGGGCCGATGAGGTCCAGGTCTGAAGAGCCTTGAAGGCCACAGCCAGGACAAAGTAGAGCCAAGATCCCAGGCTAGGGTTAGTCACAGCCAGTGGTGGCTGGCAGCTGGCCTGGGGCAGGGCTCAAGCCAGGAAAGAGATGAGGAGAGGGCCTTGGGAGATACCTGATTGGGGAAGCCCACAGGTGGGCAGGGCATGCACTGTGGGAGGGGAGATCCCCAAGGGAGATATATCACCCCTGGGAAGGGGCCCCTGGGCCCTGGGGGCTGAGTGGGGTCACAAGGACAGCCAAAGGGAGGAGGCGCTGGGGCCCAATCTGGGGACCCCCAGATCCCAGGCCAGCGGCGGCAGGTGGATCGGATCCCCTTACCCTCCCGGTCCCAAGTCACTGCGGATCACTAAGCTCCGCCCCTACGGACCCAAGGATGGGGAGAACCGGCGTCTTCCTCCCTCCTTGAAGCCTCTCTGCGGGGGGATGGGGGGGAAATGAGCCGGCCGTTGTCATGGCAACGAGGCCGGTGGTCCAGAGACCCGGGAGGGGAGGGCGGCGCTGCGGGCCTAGCGCGCGGGCGGCGGCCTGGGAGTTGGGAAAGCCCCGGGCGTTCTCGCCGCAGCTTCGTGGTGGCGCTGGAAGCTCGCGTGTTTGCGGGTGTGCGTCTGCGAAGTTCTCCGGCGAGTGTGCATGCGTGTGAGCTCGCACACGTGGGCCCAGGCGTGTGCGCGCGGGAGCGCCCGGCCCGCCGTGGGTGCCCGCCCGTGTGCACACGAGCGGGTGGCAGCCCGCGTGCCCGTGCGTGTGCGCGCTGGTGGGTGCGCACTGGCGGGCGCTCCGGAGCGTGCCCCGGCGGGTGTGAGCCGGAGTCCCGCCCCCTCCCCAGCCAACCCCCCCCCCCCCGCCGCCGCCGGCGGCCTCCTCGCCTCGCCGCGCTCACCCCCTCCTCCCCGCACTTTCTCGGCTCTCGCTCCCAAGCGGCGCGCACAGCCGGACTCCGCGCTCTCCTCGCTAGCCGCGCCGGGGACCGCCGCCCGCCGCCGCCCAGCCCGCACCCGCCGGCAGCGCAGTGCCCGGGCACCTGTTGGAGGCACAGAGGCAGGTGCAGGGGGCTGGGCCGGCCGCGGGTGTGAGGGTGAGGGCCAGCGCGTTTTCGGTGGGTGCTACGGGGGTGTTCAGCGCTTCTGCGGCTGCAATTTCACGCGCAAGAGGAGGCATCGCAGGCTGGGGTTCCCACCTTGCGCGGCGCGGGGTGGGGGAGGAGCAGGCAGGCAGAAGAATCCTGGGGACAGCCTAGAGGGCCGGGTGACACCCTGACCGGACCAGCGCCTGCTGCAGAGGGTGGGCAGAGCCTCCGAGGGACAGAGGCGGGGACCTAATGAAGAGGCTCTGGGGGAGGCTGGGCTCGGGGCAGACCAGAGCCCAGGAGGAGAGGGGGGAAGTGGGAAGGTGACAAAGGGACAACCTCCAGCTAGACCCACGAGGTGGAGGGGGACCCACGACCCGTTTGTTGGGGAGCGGCCCCTGTGATGCCGGCTGACTGGCACAGGTTGCCGTCCGCTTGTCACTTGGGAAGGCAGGTCAGCGAGGGCCACTGGCCGGGCAGGCTGCCTTGGCAAGTAGAGGCGGCAGGTGGCTGGGCTCACGCTGTCACCCCCTCGCCAGCCAGGGGTGCTGCATGAGGGGCCGCAGGGGCGACCGCATGAGCATCAACATCCAGGAGCACATGGCCATCAACGTGTGCCCCGGGCCCATCCGGCCCATCCGCCAGATCTCTGACTACTTCCCCCGCCTGGGCCCGGGGCCTGAGGCAGGGGGCGGCAGCTGCGGGGAGGCCCCTGCTCACCTGGCCCCCCTGGCCCTGGCCCCCCCTGCTGCCCTCCTCGGGGCCACCACGCCTGAGGATGGAGCCGAGGTGGACAGCTACGACTCGGACGACGCCAGTGAGTCTGGGGGCCGCCGGGCAGCGGGGGCGGGGGCCGGAGGGGGGGGGAGCAGGGGGGGGGGCTGTCGCTGCCGCAGCTGCAGCCGGCATGGTGAGGCGATTGCAGCTTCAATATTTCTGCGGAGACGCTCCGCCAGCCCACACACGGCCCCGGTGGTGGCCGAGCCGGGGACCCAGACGCACGCGCACACGCCGCCCCAGGGCACACACCCGTCCCGTGCCTGCGCAGCCCGTCTCGCACACCCCTGGCCTGGTACATGGACTCACGCTGTCTTTTTCCAGCCGCCCTGGGCACCCTGGAGTTTGATCTTCTGTATGACCAGGCCTCCTGCGCTTTGCACTGTAGCATCCTCAGGGCCAAGGTGGGTACTCCCTGCCTCTCAGGCCCTCCTCGCCTGCTCTGCCCTCTGCCCTGGGAGGGGCAGGAAGGACACTGCTCCTTCCCCCTCCCACCCCTCGCTGGCTCCTCCCACTACCCCCCCCCCGGGGCAGGCAAGCAGGCACAGCTCTCATCCCCGCGCTGCTTCCTTGCAGGGCCTCAAGCCCATGGACTTCAACGGCCTGGCTGACCCCTACGTCAAGCTGCACCTGCTCCCTGGAGCCTGCAAAGTAAAAGCCTCCTTCCTGCCCCCACCTGGGCCCCCTCCTCTCCTCCCCTACCCCAGCTGCTGGGTTCGGCCCCCAGGTGGGGCAGGGGGACATGCATTGAGAACTCTGTCCCTGCTCCCCGCCCCCAGGCCAATAAGCTAAAAACAAAGACTCAGAGGAACACGCTGAACCCCGTGTGGAACGAGGACCTGACCTACAGCGGGATCACGGACGAGGACATCACTCACAAGGTGCTCAGGTGAGGGCTCCTCTCCCCAGCCCGCACCCTCCCTCCTGGGACAGCTGTCGTGTCTCTTCTGGTTGGTTGGTGTGTCAGTCCCATGAAGCCCTGGTCTCTCCGGTGCTCAAGAACAATCCATGGCTCCCCAGCCTCCCCAGCAGCAAGCCACAGATCTCCCTAGCCTCTCTGCTCCTCCCCAGTGCCTCCCGCTGCTCCTGCCTTCTTTGCCTGTTGGGTTTCTTCTACTTGGGAAGAACTCTCAGCTTCCCCTCTGCCAGCCTCAGTCCACTCATCTGAGGCTCAGCCAAGCTCTGCCTCCTTGGAAGCTCTTGCTCTCCGTCGAGACCCCTTCTCAGAGCCCCAGCCTGCAGTCAGGCCTCCGGAGCGTGGGTCGGTCCACTCTGGTCCCTGCTGTCCCCTCTCCCTCCCTAAGCAAGCGGTGAAGAGAACTTGCTCTGCGACCCCGGGAGATGGGCACGGAGGGTAGCAGCAAACCCCAGGCTAGCGGAGACGCCCCCCTTGGGCTTCTTGGGCCTCGGGCAGTAGGGATCCATGGGCAGCTTTGCATCAGGGAAGGGGCATGGTTAGGGCTGCTTGTGAGGGAGCACGTTGGTGTTGGGTGCGGGGGTGGACGGGAGGGGAGGACGAAGAGCCAGAAAGGCTGGTCTGGGATTCACATGTGAGAGTGAGGCCTAAAAATAACGCATGCCCACTGGTGCCCAGCCTGGGCCACGCAGTTCTGCATCTTTATTTCACTTGAGCTCACAATAGCATTAGGAGGCGGGAGCTCATTATCTCCACTGTCCAGATGGGAACTGAGGCTTGGGGAGGCTAAGTGACTTCCCCAGGGTCCTACAGGTAGCAGCGCAGTGACGGGGCTGGGACAGGAACGTGCCTGCATGCCACAGGGGCTCAACCCAGTAGCTGGTGACAGCAGCAGCAACAGCTCAGGGCCTGCAGAGGGCCAGACGAAGCGAAGCCAGGCTCTTTGCTGCTGGGCTCCTGGGGCTCTGCCAGGCTGGGTCCCTGTTCCATGCAGAAAGGGGCAGGAGGGCCGGGGGTGTGTGTGTGTGTGTGTCTGTGTGTGTGTGTGTCTGTGTGGCGCTCAAGACCCCTCAAGGCCCTTCCAGCTCTCTCAGCCTCCCTGTGGCCACACCCAGCAGTGCAGGCCTGAGGCGGGGGTCGCATCTGGTCTTCAGGCCCTGAAGCTGGAGGCAGGGAGGGGCAGTGGTCCCCACGGTGCGTGAGGGCTTCTGCAGGCAGCGTGGGCGGCGGAGGAGGAAGAAACAGGGCAAGCGCAGTCATCCTGCTCAGGCCATGGCCCCTCGAGAAGACAGGGAAGTTGGGCGTGGCCTGAGGACGTGTGTGCGGCAGGGGCCTGACCCCGCAGGTCCCGCCTGCCTGCAGGATCTCCGTCTGCGACGAGGACAAGCTGAGCCACAACGAGTTCATCGGGGAGATCCGCGTGCCCCTCCGCCGCCTCAAGCCTTCCCAGAAGAAGCACTTCAACATCTGCTTGGAGCGCCAGGCCCCGGTCCGTGCAGGGGCTGGGGGGAGGAGGGCCCCCGGGAAGGCCGTTTCTAGAACCTTCTCTCTGCCCCCCTCAGCTGGCTTCACCGTCTTCCATGTCGGCAGCGCTGAGGGGCATCTCCTGTTACCTGAAGGAGGTGAGGCCCCCTTCCGGGGGCCCCTGTGTGCGTGTCGGGGCAGGGGTGGCGGGGGGCCTGGGCTGAGCCTGCGTCTGCTCCCGCAGCTGGAGCAGGCCGAGCAGGGCCCGGGGCTGCTGGAAGAGCGCGGCCGCATCCTGCTGAGCCTCAGCTACAGCTCCCGGCGCCGGGGGCTGCTGGTGGGCATCGTCCGCTGCGCCCACCTGGCCGCCATGGACGTCAATGGCTACTCTGACCCCTACGTCAAGACGTGAGCCCCTCCCCCAGGGAGCCTGCCCCCTGCCCCAGGGTCCCGAAGGGCCGGGCTTGGCCCTAACTGCACGGCTCTCCCCCGTGCTCCCCGTGCCACCCCTAAGGTACCTGAGACCGGATGTGGATAAGAAATCCAAGCATAAAACCTGCGTGAAGAAGAAGACTCTGAACCCAGAATTCAACCAGGTGAATGGGGCGGGGCCGGAAGTGCAAGTGGGCGGGGGCAGGGGTGGGGCTTGGGGCAGGGCCTCAGCAGCCGGTGCGGCTGGCCTCGTCCCCAGGAGTTTTTCTACGAGATGGAGCTCTCCACTCTGGCCACCAAGACTCTGGAGGTCACGGTATGGGACTACGACATCGGCAAATCCAACGACTTCATCGGTGAGGGCAGGAGCGGAGCTGGGGCTGCCGCGGGCGGGCGGGCGCCGGGCGCTCATCTCGCCCGCTGCTGCCTGCTTCCAGGTGGCGTGTCCCTGGGCCCAGGCGCCCGTGGAGAGGCCCGGAAGCACTGGCGTGACTGCCTGCAGCAGCCGGACACAGCCCTGGAGCGCTGGCACACCCTGACCAGCGAGCTGCCGCCCGCGGCCGGGGCCCTCCCCTCGGCCTGAGCCCCCGCCCCGGCCCAGCACGGGCCCCACTCCCCCAGCCACCGGGGGCCTGGGGCCAGCACCCAACCTTCGCACGAGTGTGTTGCACGTTTACACGGGGTGGGACGTCCCCTGCCCCGCACTACCTGTCTTACTCTCGTGAGAGTCTCCGTGCCGTGGGTCTGTCTGCTCGTGAGAGACTGGGGAGAACACACTCACATATGCAAACCCCCTCCAGCCTGCCTCCCCAGCGCCTGCAATATGCAAAGCCCCCTGCCTCCGCTCACCGCTCACCGCAGGGAGAGCTGTGTGAGCCCTGCCCGGTGAGGGGCGCCTCCTCCTGCCTCTCCAGGCTGCCCCGCCCCTCCTGTCACGGGAGGAGGTCGGATTAGGGGAGGCTCCGAGGAGGAGGCCGGTTCCCAAGCAGCAAAGGACAACAAAAGAAAGAGTTACTCCTTTATACAGCATCTTCCTTTAAAAAACAAACCAGAACACACCTGTAGCCCTGGACAGCTGCCCTTGTAAAGGGGTGGCCCCCACAGGGCCTCTGCGTCCCCTCGAGGCGGCAGGTGCTCCCACCCGCTCTCTCACTGTCCCCGGAGGGGCTGGGTGTGAGGGCGGGGCCCTGCCGCCTTCCCGGGGCGTGTGTGCATGTTTACGCCTCTTCTGGTTGTGTGGTGGCCAACGCATGGCAACTGGGCGGCAATAAACGTCTCTGAGGAAGCGGGGGCTCGCGTGCTGGCGCGCGGGGCGGGCGCCACGGCCGGCGGCGGGGCTCACTCCGGGATGTCGATCACCAGGTCGTCGTCCCCGTCCAGGGCGTCGTCCCCGCTGCCCGCGTCGCTGAACATCTGCCGGGGGACGGTGCTCAGGATCGTGTGTGGGGGCAGCTTGGGGGGAGGCAGAGGGGTCAGCGCTGCAGCCCCGACCCCAGCCCCCGCCCCTCGCCCCGGGAAGGCCAGCGGCCCGCCCACGGAGCAGTCTGGGGGGCCCACCGCCATCTGCAGCAGGAAGAACAAACACAGGGAGGGCTCATCAGGGGGGCCACTCCGGGAGGCCACGCGGGGGTGGGTCGGGGCACAGGCTCATTCCAGGGACGGTGGGCACAGCTGGGCCCCTCAGCCCCTACAGAATGCCTGGGGGTGGGGGCGGGGATGCAGTGGGATGGGGTAGGGTTGGGGGGTCTGAGAGGAGACAGGGAAGGAAAGGCTGGCCGTGCCCCCTGCAGGCAACAGCAGCTCAGAGCCAGCCCGGAGGGCCTCCGGGCACCTCGGCCACACCCTGCCACCTCTGCCTTCCTCCCTCCGACTGCGGGGCTTACTGGTCGGTGGAAGGTGTCACCCCCCAGCAGCTCCTGACATCTCGGACGGGCCCCTCCGTGGGCCCCCGCAGCCAGTGGCCTGGCCAGGCCCTCCTCAGCTCGCCTGTGCTATGGCACCGGCCTCTACCCGGACTCCCTGCCTGCAGCCTCGCCCAGCTCCTCCACACTGCAGCCAGAGGGCTCTCTCTAGAACACAGACCTCAGCACATCGCGGCTCCGCGCGGCCTCACGGCAGGCCGGCCCCTAGCCTGGAGCGTCCTCCGCTGCTCGCCAAAGTCCTGCTCTGTGCTGCCCACCCTGCCGGGTCCTCAAGTGCTCTCCCCACCAGGCCTCCCGCGGGGCAGCCTGAGCACGGTCCGTGCAGGAGACAGCACCAGTGACCCCCAGCAGCCAGACTGACGACCTGGGAGGCGGGAGGGGTGGAGAGCCAGGGAAAGGCGGAGTTCAAGGAACAGGCAGGCCGGGTCCCCACTGGGCGGAATCGGACCCAGCCCTGGGGGGCGTGGGCTTCCCTGCGGCCCTGGGCCTGCTCTCTGCTTCTCAAGGGGCCACACCTCACCCTCTGTTCCTAGGCGGCACAGGGTCAGAGCGGGTCAGGCCTCGGGAGCAGGAGCCTGGCAGGACTCAGGGCAGACGGGGCCCAGCTCACAGCAGGAGCTCTGCCCCTGGCTCCCAGCACCCACATGTGCACGCCTGCAAGGACCAGCCGTCCGAGGACTGTCCCTGCCTCTGCCCCTGCCTCCATCGCCGCCCAGGCCCGTGTCCCCCTCACGCTGTCCTCAGCAGGCCAACAGCAGCTCGTGCTGACACGGGCTACCAGGGGCCAGGCAGCGGCCATCCCTCTTTTTTTATTTATTTTTTATTTTTTTGACAGGCAGAGTGGACAGAGAGAGAGAGACAGAGAGAAAGGTCTTCCTTTGCCGTTGGTTCACCCTCCAATGGCTGCCATGGCTGGCGCGCTGCGGCCGGCGCACCGCGCTGATCCGATGGCAGGAGCCAGGTGCTTATCCTGGTCTCCCATGAGGTGCAGGACCCAAGCACTTGGGCCATCCTCCACTGCACTCCCTGGCCACAGCAGAGAGCTGGCCTGGAAGAGGGGCAACCGGGACAGGATCGGTGCCGACCGGGACTAGAACCCGGTGTGCCGGTGCCGCAAGGCGGAGGATTAGCCTAGTGAGCTGCGGCGCCGGCTAGCGGCCATCCCTGAACACACTTTATCCTCCCAATGACCCCAGCGAACAGGCAAGGGGGCTGAGGCCCAGGGAGCTCAGTGATGCAGCCACAGTGTGAGCGAGGCCCACGCTGTCAGCGTCCACAAGCGACCCCCAACCCCGCCGAGGCCTCAGGGACTCACAGGCCCTCCGCAGTAACAGGCCAGCCCAGTTCCTGGCATCCAGGCCTCCCATGGTACACACCCACTTCCCTTTCCCCATCACTCCTGCTCCGGCCCCGACAACACGCCCACCGTGCCCTGCCCACTTCTCACTCACTGCCCCAACCTTACTAGTCGGCTCAAGAACTACCTCTTCTGGTGCCTCCCCTGATCACCCCCTCTGCACCACCTGCTGTGCCCCGGCCACGCCACTGCCTCCCCACGCACCTGCTCCCAGCGCCGCCGACCCTGCCCTCTCCAGCACCGTCTCTGACAGACCAGATGTGAATGCCCTGCCGGGCTCAGGCGGCGACGGAACACAGCGCCAAGAGCACACACGCACTCAACGGCAGAGCTGGGACTGACTCCGGAACCCGCACCCCAGTCATCACCGACGGCGCCGCCCGTTCCGTTCTGGCTCGAGCCCCGACAGCTGCCGGGCCTGGCCCCTGCTCAACCTGGGCTCTGAGCCGGCTGGGGTCCTCGGCTGGCTCTTGCTCATCTCTCCTGCGGCTCACGCGCCATCCCCTTCTACCACGGACACTTCCAGGTCTGTGTCGCCATGGCGCCCGAGCTGTCTGTGTGGCCTTTCCGGATGGCAGCTGAGCCTGTCCAAGGCCAGACTCCTCGCCTGCCACAGCCCTGCCTGCCTCTGAACAGGCCACGCCACGTCTCCAGTGGCTGCAGCTGAAACCCCAGAGTCCTCCTCGGCTCCTCTTTCTGGCAGCCACACCTGGTTTTCCAGGAAACCCTGCAGATCCTTCCAGGACACGGATCCCCGTGCGCTCTGCACCGCCTCCCACGGTGACCCCTCTCGATCCTGCAGTCGCCTCCTCCTATCTGTCTCACCCCCTGCACCCTGTCCGTCATCCTCACGGCCGGGCCAGTAGTCTGTGCAAAAGGTCAACCTACTCCAGCGGCTCCCACTGCACGCATGGTACAAGCCGATCACTCGGTCCTCTGTCCTGTTCCGGCCACTCCCTCCCATGTGGGCCAGGTCCTCGAACAAGCCAAGCACGCACCTGCTCGGGGCCCCTGCCCTGCTGCCTCTCCACAACCGGAAGACTCTCCCAGAGAGCCCCGCGGCTCGCTCGCCCTCGTTTCCTTTAAGCCTCTGAGCCAGCTGCACCCAGGACGACCTCGCCTGAAGCCTCGGCGCCCCTCACGCCCTTCCCTCCACTCCGCTTTTCGCCGCTGGCACCTGCTTCCCCCTCTGGTTTCTGCCCGCCGCACGAGCTCCCTCGGGAGCTTCGGTCCTGCCTGGTTCGCAGGCGTCCCCGCGGCACTGGGCCCGGTAACAGTGCCTGGGCTGCAGCAGGGGCCACGGACGCACCTGCTGACGACACCTAGTGTGACCCCCCTCTCTACCAGGACGGAATCCAGGAGACCCAGAGGGTCCAAGATGCCTGCTCAAGCTTCGACGCGATTCCAAATCCCACACTCCTCTGGGGTTGCCGCTAGGGGCCTGCTGCCTCTGGCCACACAGCAGTGGTAGCAGGGGGGGACCCCCAGGGGTGGCACTGCCCCAGATTTGCCTACAAGCTCGGGGAGCAGCGCTTCTCCGATCCACCCCTCGGTGTCCTGGCCCGGCCTGGGGTCCCGGCAGTCCCCGATCCAGCCTTCCACGTCCTTGGACAGGCCCCAGCCCGTCCGAGCCTCCCTTGGAAGCGGACCACCTGCCGTTCTGGCCCCTCCTAAACGTCCCCAGATCAGGGTACCTTGAGTTTCCGGGGCAGGTGGGGCCGTTTCTCCCGCTTGGGCCTCAGGGGGCTGGGCTCAGGCAGCTGCAGGGCCAGGTAGTCAGAAGGGAGTGGGGGGTAGGGCGGGGAAGCCAGCTGCTGGCGGAACAGGAAGATGGAGATGGGGGTGTGGAGTGGGGCAGGGGCAGGGTGACAGGAGGAGGAAACGCAAACAGGAGGAAGGATGGAAAAACAAAAGAGATGGTGATGAGTGTGGCTCCCAGGGCCCCTGAGAACAGAAGGGGAGGGCGCAGCGGCGGGACCCCGTCCTGGCCCGCTCGCCGCTGTCACGTGTGACCCACGCCTACAGCACAGACACGTGGGCCCGACTCACACCCCCTCCAAGGGACCCAGGTGCAAGTCTCCAGAGTTGGGCCGGGCTCACCCTGAGGTCCAGCCCCTCTGCCCAAAACAATGCCTGCGGTATTCCCGGGCACCTTAGGTCACACCTCCCACCCCTGACCCGACTCACCGTGCTCAGGTAGGGGGAGGGGGCCCCGGAGGCCTGAAGGGGAAACCCTGCTGCAGCAGGCAGGGAGAGGCTGGGGGGGGAGGGGGCGCCGCCCAGCGGAGGGCTTCTCTTCCTGCAGAAAACACAGGGCAGGGGTCAGAGGCAGCTGGGGGACCCGGTGCCCCTGCCCCCCAGAGAGGACTGCTGGCTGCTTCTCACCTCTTGGGGGCTGGTGTGTCTGACAGCTTGGGCGTTCCCTCTGTCTCGCTGTTATCGGAAGAAGCAGTGGCATCCGAGTCTGTGAGGGGACAGCAGGTCAGTGTGGCTGGGGAGACCCCGGGACCTCCGTACTGCCGAAGGGCACCCAGCCGGCGCGCCCGTGCGATTCCGGGGAGGCCCACGGCTCCTCCGCCCCCTTGGCCATTTAGGGAGTGAACCAGCAGGTGGAAGATCTCTCTTTCTGTGCCTCTCCCTCTCTGTTGCTCTGCCTTTGAAATCAATCGATCGATCTCTTAACAAACAAAACAAAAATAACCAGTACATGTGATGCAAGCCGCTCCCCAATCTGTCCGTTCAGATCCTTTAAGGAGCAGATCAAAGGCCACTTCCGCTGAGAGGTCTTTCCGAGCCCCTCAGGCCCAGTTTGTCGCGGACGCTCCCAGAACCCTCTGCTCACGCCGTGCTGAGAAGCATCACATGTGCGTGTCTCCCTGGCTGACCAGGGGCTGCTTCTCTTCGGCTCCAACACTCTGACCGTCAACGTGCTGGATTCTCCCAAGTCTGCTGCCCCGGAGTTCCTCTCAAACAGGACGCTAACCTAGGGGAAGGCGGAGGCAGGGGACGTGGGGCTAGAAGCGCAGCCATGTTTTCTGCCGGGGCCTATGTGAGTTGGCCCCCGCCCCCCTAGTCTACAAGCTTCCCTTAGGAGTAACGAATGGATCTCTCCTGGCCCAAACTATTATTTACAAACACAGCAGCGGGACTGCCTGCCAGCCACGTGCTGAGCCCTGGACCAATGTTTACAGGCTCTGTGGAGCTGTCGACCATGTGTGACTGGCTCAGGAGCCCCACCCCGCAACGGGCCCACCAATGCCCACCTCAGGGCTCTTCCAAACTGTGGGGCTCACCCATCAGTAGGGCATGAAATCAATCTCTCTGTTTGCAATCAGCATGAAGAGGGGAAAAAAAAAAGCCGTCTAGAAAACATCAGGGCGAATCACACACCAGGCCCTTAAACCTGTTTCGTTCAGTTTTTTCTTCTTTGTTAAGTATGAATGGGTGGACTTGGCCACGGCATAAAATATACAGCTAACTGTAACCAGTACACACGGCGGCGTCTGGAAAACCGTGCTCTTCAAGAACGCCTGCCTGGTTCTGAGAGCGCGTGCCGGCACTTACTATTCGGCCTGGACAGCTCTGAGGCCCATCTGCCCGAGATCAGCGCCTTCCTCTTATCTAGGTCTCATCTCAAGCGCGACTTCTTAACAGGTCTTTCTTTTTGAAAGATTTATTCCACTTATTTGAAAGTCAGAATTACAGAGAGAGAGGGAGAAAGAGAGAGACAGAGAGACAGAGAGAGGGAGAGAGGTCTTCCATCTGCTGGTTCACTCCCCAAATGGCCACCATGGCTACAGCTGGGCCAGGCCAAAGCCAGGAGCCAGGAGCCTCTTCCGGGTCTCCCACGCTGGTGCAGGGGCCCAAGGACTTTCCCAGGCCATAGCAGAGAGCTGGATCGGAAGTGGAGCAGCCGAGACACAAACCGGCGCCCCAGACAGCAGCGTTACCACTGGGCCCCAGCGGCGGCCCCTAGCTGAGCTCTCTAGCGAGAGGCTGGCTGCTGCCAGCTGTTGTGTGGTCTGCAAGCTAAGGGTGACTTGTATACATTTTCAAGGGTAGAGAAAAAATTCACAAAGGAAAATCATAGAACTTTACAGAAACCCAGCCACACTCATTCACTTATGGCTACGGCTGCTTCCCCGTCCCAACAGCAGCGCTAAGGGGCTGCTTCAGACCCCAGCATCCCAGAGCCTCAAACACTTACATTCATTAATCCTCCGCGAAGGCCCGTCAACCCACTCTCCTCCCATCACCACCGCCCAGGGGTCTTTATTCCCTGGCCGCCCTCTCAGGCCGTGGAACATTCTAGCTGACTTCTTTGGTTTTTTTTTTTTTTTTTTTTTTGACAGGCAGAGTGGACAGTGAGAGAGAGACAGAGACAGAGAGAAAGGTCCTCCTTTGCCGTTGGTTCACCCTCCAATGGCCGCCGTGGCTGGCGCACTACGGCCGGTGCACCACGCTGATCCAAAGCCAGGAGCCAGGTGCTTCTCCTAGTCTCCCATGCAGGTGCAGGGCCCAAGGACTTGGGCCATTCTCCACTGCACTCCCGGGCCACAGCAGAGAGCTGGCCTGGAAGAGGGGCAACCGGGACAGAATCCGGCGCCCCAACCGGGACTAGAACCCGGTGTGCCGGCGCCGCAAGGCGGAGGATTAGCCTGTTAAGCCATGGCGCCGGCCCGTTTTTTTTTCATCCCAATAAAAATCTAAGTTAGGAGAGCTCACGCGTTGCCCGCCTCCATAAGCTCTAGCCCCTGTGCCAAGGACGCTGCCTGAACACAGGCGGACGCCGAGGAAGGCGCGGCCAGAGGCGGCCGGGGAGCCGCGGCCCAGCTCACCAGAGGAGTCCTCGTCCACGTTCTCGTATTGCAGCAGCCGATCGAGCAGGAAGCTGAAAGGCAGCAGAGGGGGACCCGACTGTGGACCCGGGCCCTGTCCCAGCCGGGCTCCTCCCCCTCCTCCCCGGGGACGCCCCTCACCTCTTGTCCCGGGACACCTTGAGCAGTTTCCTCTGTGCCTTTCTCAGCTCCTCCTGGAAGCACTCGTGTTCCTGGATCGTGGGCAAGGTGGGCGCTGAGCCAACGGCCCTCCTAGACACGGGCCCCACCCCTTTCTCACTCACACACACGCTGGACTGGGGCCCCAGGCCTCAGCCCCCACACCCTCCCCCTGCCGGCACTCACGTAGATGAGGAACTTGAGCTTCCGCTTCAGATTCCGGTATTTCTTTTTGTAGTCCACTTCGCCATCCGCCGGCCCGTTCATGACCCACTCGCGAGCGGCGCCCTAGCGCCTGGAGTCCCGCTACCCACAGCCGGCTCAGCCTGGCCTCTGTCGCCTCCACTTCCGGGCACTCGGCTAGGACTACAACTCCCGGTGTGCCCCGCGCCCAGGACCGCCCTCCTGGGGGATACCGGGATACGCCTTCGAGTGGTTACGTCGATGACGGCGTGGCGGCGGCGCGACGACGTCACAAAGATGGCGGGGGCCAGAGCGCTCCGTTACTGATTCTAAATATGCCCGCGAGACCTGGAGCCGCAAGATTTACCCTACAGATTCCTAATCTGGCGAGAGGCCCTTTTCCTTCTGCCTTCCGAAATAACAGCGGCCTAGCTGGTGCCCGTCGCCACGGAGGAAGGCAGCATCGCGGGCTGTTTACGGTCCGCCGAAAGGTTGCCGGGCCGAATCGGTTTCAAACGAGAACTGTACAAGCGATTCGTTCTAAGAAAGCGTAGGAGCCACGAGACTCTGCAGCTGCCCTGGGAAAGCAAGTTTTGATTGGCAAAGTCCTCAGCCCGAGCGCTCCGCGAAACAACGGCCCCTCTGCTCCCGGCGCCACAGCGCTGCGCGTGCGCGAGCGGCTGTCAAACGCGCGGACGGAGGCCGAGAGGGGAAAAAGGCGGGAGCCGCCAATCCCGGGTGGGGCAAAATGGCGCGGGAGGAGGAGATGCAGGAGTTCACCCGCAGCTTCTTCCGAAGCCGCCCGGACCTGAGGTGCACAGGAGGTTGGAGCTGGGGGGGCAGGGGTTGGAAAGGCAGGGGTGGGACGCGGACCCCGTCTTGACACGCTGTCCTCATAGCACGCTCACGCACTCCATCGTGCGGCGGAGGTTCTTGGCTTACGCGGGTCGGGACCACCTGGAACCCGAGGAGAAGCAGGCGCTGAAGCGGTTGGTGGAGGAGGAGCTGGTGAAGATGCAGGTGTGGGCGCGAGGCTGGGCCCCGGGAGGCGAGGCTGGGGGCGGAGGGAGTGGGGCAGAACCCAGCCTTGGGACGTGTTTTGCCCTCTCTCGGTGCACACACAGGTGGACGAAGGCGGTACCAGGGAAGACAAGCTCGACCTTACCGGGAAGGCGAAGAGGCCTCCCACCCCCTGCAGCGACTCGGAGAGAAAACGGCCCCGCTTCAACTCAGGGTCAGGTCGGTGGCTCCCCGCTGCGTATCCTTAATGCATCCAGAAAGTACTTCCGGGGCAGGAAGCCAGCATGGGCCTGGACCACAGCCGTGTTTCCCGACGGCTTTCCCTGTGCCAGGGCAGGCGGATCGGCAGCCTAGCCCGAGCAGTGGGAGAAGGGGCAGGAGGCGGCCGCTGCAGCCCTCTCTTCTCTCCTCCAGAGCCCAGTTCTGCAGCCTCCAGCCCAGACTGCTTTGGCCGGCCAGCAGAGAATGGCATGTCGGGAGCGGAAGGTGGCCCAGGCAAGGAGGAGGCGGAGAGTCCAGGGCCGACCTCCAAAACAGCAGAGAGCAGTGATGACCAAGAGCAGCAGGAAGACCTGGGCGCAGAGGCCGGCTTGGAGGCCAGCAGTGAGGAGGACGAGGGCCGTGTGGAGACCCGCGAGACCTGCGAGGAGCAAGAGGAACCCAAAGGCAGGACTAGGAAGAAAGCTGTGGCCAAAAGCAAGCAGGCAGCGGGCAAGGCCTCAGCGAGGAGGAAGCAGGCCAGGGAAGAAAGTGAGGACGAACTTGCTCCCCAGGCGGCGAAGAAGGGAGCACAGAGCCCCCGGGACAGCGGCAGGGAGAGCCAGGAGGAGGGGGAGGATTGGAGACAGCAAGCCAAGAGCAGCAGAGGGAAAAGGCCGGCCCGGGAGGGGGACTCGGGGGACAGTGGGGAAGGGCAGATCCACGAGGCAGCCGGCGGCGGGGGCGGCAGTGGCAGTGGCAGTGATGGGAGTGACGATGAGCCGCTGGCGCGCAGAAGCAAGGCCGGGACCCAGGGCCAGGATGGGGACGAGGCCCGCACGGCGGAGCCCCCGGCTGCAGGCGCCGCCGGCGGGGAGGACAGCGACCTGGAGAGGGAGGGGAGCGACAGTGAGGCAGGGGGCAGCCTCAAGGAGAGGAAGAACCGCTCTTCCAAGAAGAGCGCCAAGAGAGGCAGGACGCGAAGCTCGTCTTCCTCCTCGGACGGAAGTCCGGAGCCCAAAGGCGGGAAGGTGAGGGCGCCCAGCCGCTGAGAGGGGAGAGCGAGCCCCAACCCCACCCGGCGGGCTGGGTCTTCAGCTGCTCTCTCCCTGCCAGGCCGGCGCGGCTCGTCGTGGTGAGGACCACCCGGCCGTGACGAGGCTGAAGCGCTACATCCGGGCCTGCGGTGCCCATCGCAACTACAAGAAGCTGCTGGGCTCCTGTCGCTCCCACAAGGAGCGCCTGAGCGTCCTCCGGGCGGAGCTGGAAGCCCTGGGCATGAAGGGTGAGGCTGGGGGTGCGGGGGGGGGGGGGGCTGCAGGAAGGGGAGCGGCTCACGGACTGCTTCCGCCCCAGGTAACCCCTCCTTAGAGAAGTGCAGGGCCCTGAAGGAGCAGCGGGAGGCGGCGGCCGAGGTGGCCTCCCTGGACGTTGCCAACATCATCAGTGGTTCAGGTACCGGCTTCTTCCTCAGGGCCCCTGAGAGCCGATGGCATCGCACTGTCCCAGATGGCTCATTTCCGCTTCTCCCCCTAGGCCGGCCACGCAGACGCACAGCTTGGAACCCCACAGCAGCTGCCCCCGGGGAGCTGTACCGCAGGACCCTGGACTCGGAGGAGGAAGGGCCCCGCCTGGCCCCCACGGACTGGTCCCACATGCGCGGCATCATCAGCAGTGACGGCGACAGTACCTGAGCGCCTCGCCCCGGGAGGCCCCTTCCCACCTGTCTGTATAGACGTCCACACAGCGCCGCGAGCTCTGTGCACGGGCCAAGGCAGCTTTCTCTGGACAGCTCTGCAGCCCCAGGGACACGGCTGTCAGGACAGAACTTCCTGGCTTCACATCCTCTTTCAAGTGTTCAAAGGGTTTATTTTTTAGGTCTTAATAAAGGAATGTTTGTAATGACCTCATCAAAACTGGTTCCCCACCCTCAGCTCTGAACTTCAGGCACCACCTGCCCTCGGAAGTCTGCCACCAGGCTGCTTCCTGGAGCCTGGCCAGGGGGCCTGACTGGTCACCCTGCTTTTAGTGGGCTCCGCTAACATAACGCTCGGTTGGCAGGAGGCTCCAAGTCACTGGCATGAAGAATGGTGCACAAGGGGCCAGTGTTGTGCTAGAATAGGTTAAACCGCCAACTGCAATGATAGTATCCCATACAGTAACAGGTTCGAGTCCCGAGTCCCGGCTGCTCCACTTCTGATCCAGCTTCCTGCTCATGTATCTGAGAAAACGGCGGAGGATGGCCCAAGTGCTTGGGCCCCTGCACCCACATGGGAGACCTGGATCAGGCTCCTTGCTTTAGCTTGGCCCAGCTCTGGACACTGGCCATTTCGGGAGTGAACTAGCAAATGGAAGATCTCTGTGTTAACTGCCTTAAAAAAAAAACAAGAATGGGAAACACAATGATCTGGGAATAGCTGATGTTTATGGCTCGCACCCCCTCCTGTGTAAACAGCCACCTGGTGCCTGACTGACCAATCAGTGCTCTGGACCTCTGGCTACAGATGCAACACTCCGCTGCCTTGCTTCTGCGGGTGCTCTGGGACCTAAGCTGGGAGCCGCCAGGGTCTGTAGAGGAAGTGACCCTCTGGAGAATCTGAAGTGAAAGCAGAGGCTGAGGAGCTCCCTCGAGGCCCTGTACCTGTGAAGTCATTAAATCACTCAAAGGGGGCCGGTGCTTGGGACTCTGCACCCAAGTGGGAGACCTGGAAGAAGTTCCTGGCTCTGGATTGGCACAGCTCCAGCCGTTGTGGCCAACTGGGGAACGAACCAGCAGATGGAATACTTCTCTCTGTAACTCTTAAAATCACTCAAAATCCTATCCACCAAATAAATTCTCTTTTTAAATGCAAACAGTAGCTATCACTTGTTCACACGATCCTTAGACAGAAAGGGTGAGGCTTGGGACCTGTTAGAATAACCAACAGTTTATTAAAAGCTTGCCCTGGGGCTCTGTGCCTGCCCCAGCTGACAGGGGCTCCCACAACTGCCCCAGCCTGGGAGCAGCCCTTTCCAAGGTCCTTCCCTTGTTCCCCCGCCCCAGCCCTAACCCCATTTAAAAAAAAAAAAAAAAAAAAGATAAAGGACAAGACGGCACAGGACGTCAGACAGCACGGGGAATGGAGACACCCAGGCATCCTGACCCCAAGACCCCATCCGGATCCTTCTTGCCGAGGAAGGCCTCCCATTCTCCCGCCTCGGGCCCAGACCTGCTCTGCCACGTCCCAGGTCTGGGGGCCCTGCTGTCCCGAGTCCATGCCCCCCTGTGAGGGTAGTATAGTTATCTGGATATAATAATCTAGACCCACCCTTCCCCGCCCCCAGGGGACTAGATGAATATTTGACACGCACAGCTCCCTCCTGTCCTAGGCGGTGATGGAGGGAGACCCTGGCACCATGGTGGGGAGGCAGGGCTCCCGGGCAGCCTTGTGGCATCCGATGCCCCAGCTGGCCCAGGGCCACTGGCCAGCCCCAAGAAGCTCATGAGATGAGGCGGTCGGAGGGGAGCTGGAGCCAACATCCTGTCCCCCACCCTTGAGTAGGCCTCAAGCTCACTGCCTGCTCGGATCGGGCTCCTCCCACCCCTGTCCCTGCCCCACGTGGCTCACCCGCCCCACTTCAGGAATAGAAGTGGGAAGAACCGTTGAGAATGTGGGAAGCAACACTGGTGCTGCGACTCAGAGGCCCGGGGACGGCAGCAGCGGGCGGGCCCACGCTCTCACTGCCACTGCCCCCAGAAGCCGCCCGCCGCAGGGGCTGCGGGCTGTTCCGGAGCAGCAGCAGCGCCCCACCCCGCGGCGTTCCACTCTGCGTTGGGGGCCCCAGCCAGTTTGGGGGACCAGGGGGAGCTAGTAGAGACGGCTGCCGCCAGGCAGGAGGGGGCATGCCTGGCGGGGGAGGGCCGTGGCTCCAGTGCGCCCCCGAGCGGGGGACAGGGCGGGAGGGCCAGGCAGGGGCAGGGGGCGGGGCGGGGTAGCCCTGGGCAGCAGCCTCAGCTGGGATGCCCCCCAGAGCCATACTGGAGAAGCCCAGCCTCATACTCTCGGCGTCGAAGGCCTCGATCTCCCGGGCCTGGCGCTCGAGCAAACTCCGGATCCGCTCAGAGCGCCCAGTCTGCAGGGCCAGCAGCTCCTCTTCCACCTGGGTACCCGGAAGGGCGGTTAGAGCCCAGGGCTGCAGGCAGCTGGCCCGCCCCTCCCTGGAGGCCCAGCCGCTCACCCGCTGCTCCAGCAGCGCACGCCTCAGAGCCACCCTCTGCTCCAGCTCCCGCAGCTCCCTCTCGTGCTGGCTCTCCGTGCGGATCTTGATCTTGCTCTGGTAAGCATTGAGCAGCTCCAGCTCCTGCTGCAGCTGCTGCCGGAGGGCCTGGAACTCCGCCTCCTGGGTCTCGTCGAGTCGCAGCTGGAGGACAGAGGCGCCGGTGTCAGGGGCCTCCGCCGCTGCCCCCACAATCCTCCCCTGCCCCAGGTAGGCCTGGGCCCTAAGGTTTGGAGAAGCGCCGGTGTCGGGCTCTATCAGAACGGAAGAGGTCGTACCCTGCGGCACAGCAATTACACTGGCAGGAATCTATGCCCCAGGTATACTTGCACAGTGCTCCAGCTGTTCTCGGAGGCGGGGTGAGAGCAACATACTGGAAACAACCTAAATGTCCACCAATAAGGGATGGGTTAAGTAAATTACGGTACAGCCAACCCAGGGGAAATTCTATGCTGTAAAAAAAAAAAAATCTGTGTACTGACGGGGAAAGATGTCCAGAAATACTCCGTAGGAAAAGGAAGTTAGAGACCAGCGCATACGGTGTGATTCCTTGTGCTTCAAGTTCTCAGAGTTTTCCAAAGTAGGCTTTGGAAAAACCCTCCGTTACCTCTGAGCGCGTTACCTCTGCGAGGGGGGACCTGGGCGGAGCAGGGGGCTGTGCGCTCGAGGGACGTTTTACGCGGCCCACGCCTGGGCTGCTGCGTGGCGACTTTACCACAGCAGTCTCTGTAATTCTCGGAAGCCTGGGTAGACAGGCCTGAGGGCCGCACCCATTTGAACCCGCTCCCTGCTCACACAGCGAACTAACTCGGGCCCAGGGAAAAACTAGCGCGACTCTTTTCCTTGGTGGCTCTCGGTAGAGTAGGCAGGCTGGCTTGTCAAGACCTTAAGAGAATACTAAGAGGGAAAACAAAACCGTTGAGGTGGATACAAAACCACAGAACCATTGCAAAGACCACCAACAGCGAGACCACCTGAGCTCCAGCTCCACCACACCCCCACCGCAGAGCCACCGCCCCTCCACCACGCCCCCTCCCAGGAGCCCAGGCCTCACCGCCTGCGAGCTGAGCATCTCGGAGATGGACTGGTCGTACTGCTCGGCCAGGATCGCCAGCTTGCGGGTCTGCTCTTCTTTGAGCCGCTTAAGGAGGCTCTTGTGCTGAGCTTTGGGCGTGGTCTCCAGCAGGTGCGCCCGCAGGGCCTTGTACTGCCGTGTCTGGATCTTGCATGTCTCCTGGAACTGCTTCTTGATCTGCAGCTCCTTAGACTACGCAGTGGAATGGATCAAGGGGAGACGGGGCAGGGGAGAGGAGGAGGAACAACCAGGGGAAGAGGGGAGAAGAGAGAGAGGAGGAGAGGAGACAGAGCAGAGACAGGGAGAGGGAGAGAAACAGAAAACATGTTAGACAGAGGGGGCGGGGGGAGCTGTATACAGACAGACACAAGACGGGACTGTGTTGAGAGGATCAGCAGGGTCTCAATGGGCAAGAGATGCAGAGAACACAAGACAGGTCCCGAGAGCGCGTCTGGAGTTGGGTGGAATGCCACGAGCAGGAAGGTCAGAGTTCACAGACGGGAAACTGAGGCTCTGGAGGGCACCGAGTGCACAGAAGCAGCGTGCACCATGCAGAGGGAGAACAGCAGCTCGAGACAGAAGCATGTGAGCAAACACAAGAAGGTGCACGGGACGGAGTCACACGCACACACACCCAGGGCAGAAAGCGACGCAACTGGAGACAGACAGAGGAAGTCCCAGGTCCAGCACCCAGGGAGGAAGGCAGGGAGGGAGAAGCACCGAGCTGAGAGGTGGATAAGAAGGGGCTGCCCTGTTTCAGGCCACAGAGGGAACAGGGCAAAGGAGGCGGCCAGAGAGGGCCTGACAAGTTCGACAGGCCCGCAGCGGCCACCCTGACCAGATCCGCATCCCAGTGCGGCCCCTCCGCTGTTGGCTCCCGCTCCAAGCCCACACCAACCCCGGTAGCAGGCCCACACTCTCTGCCTGGCCCCCGAGCTCGCCAGCCCTGCTGCGGACGGCTTCAAGTCCCATCCCCCAAGCCTCTAGGGTACTGCCTGGTGCAAGAGACAAACTCCGCTCCCCAACAAGGGAGCCGTGTAGTGCGTGGGTCAGGAGAGAAGGCAGGGAGTGGGTAAGGAGGTCGAAGGACCTGGAACCTAGAAGCTGTCTGGCAGGAAGCCACCACAGGGCAACTGTGGGACCAGGCTCTGTGGAAGCTCACCGGGCCCAGCCCCGGGACTGGCGGTGGTCACGGTGGTGATGAGCTATGAAGGCAGAGGATGAGGCTGAGGAGTGAAAGGGGCCGAGATAACGGAGATGGGGTGAAGAGGCCATGGAGCTGGGGCCGAGGGTCCAGACTGGGGGCATACCGGGGAGGCTAGGCGGCAGGACAAAGCAGACAGAGGCAGCCTGGGCCAAAGGTACAGTTCCGCTCAGATATTTTATTTGTGTTTGTCTTTTTTTTTTTTTTTTGGTGGGGGGAAGGGGACAGGTTGGAAGGGAGACAGAAAAACAAAATCAAAGAGGAGAAAAAAAAAAAAACCATGACTCTTCCCCGCTCCCAGCACCCCCTGGCCCCAGGTCCAAGTCGATGAGGGTGAGGATGAGCACACACACAGCGGGAGGACAGCAATAACTTAGGGGAGGGCGTCAGAACACAGAGTGCAACCTCTGGGCTCCCCGGGGAGGCTGGGCCTGCGGCGGGAAGCACACTGAGGAGGGGGCTGCAGGGGGGAGGGGACTGGGGGCTGCACAGCCTCACTGAGTCCTGGCAGATAAAGTGCTCTTCGCTCTAGATTTGGGCTAGAGCTGGTTACCTCCAAGGAGGCAGGGCCCGCGTATGGCGGGCTCTGGGTCTCCGCCCAGTTAGACTCCCTGGCGGTGGCTGGCGGGAGGTAGGGGGCCCCAGTCGTCGCTGGCTGCGTGGTAGCAGCCGGGGGATCCGGCTAGGCCGTTCGCTCCGCAGCAGGCCCCAGCTGGCCAGTGTATGGATAGCCCAGGGAGGCAGGCAGGAGGCTAAACCCTGGCTGGCCCGTGCCAGACGCCAGTTCCAGCCCTTGCACAGGGCCCAAACCTTTGCCAGCAGGGCTAGTGGGTGCTGAGCAGAGCGGGGATGAGCTCGCCGGGGCCCAGGGACAGGCAGGCGGCTGCGGAAGCCGTCCTTATTGGTCTTGGGGTAGAGTGTAAACAGGCCCCGGTCCCCCACGGCCCCACAGCCCTGCAGGGCCCGGAAGACTACGGGTGACAGGCGCAGCAGAACCCTCAACCACAGTCGAGAGATGCCCCGGCGCACCCGGGGGCCCTGCTGCTGCACCCATTTGCCCCCAGCTGCCACGGCCACCAGAGGTAGAGCCAGGCCTGGCCAAGCTAGCAGCCAGGCAGCCCCCAGACCCAGAGGGACACCCATAAGGCCTCGGCGCCAGCTCAGGCCCAGGACAACCCCCAGGGCAGTGCCCTGGGCCAGGAGCAGGAACAAACTGGGGGGCAGGTGCAGAGCTGTACAAAGGAGCAGGTAGGAGGCCCCCAGGCCCACCAGCCCTACCTCCAGGGCCAGCAGTGCTGCCTGCAGGCCACCCCCACCCTGGGCCGCCAGCAGTGGGAGCAGCAGCAATAGTAGTAGGGGCAGGAGGCCAGAGGATGACCCCACTGCAAAGGAGAGGCCGGCCAGGAGACCGTGGGACAGGAGTCCAGGGAGCTGGCTGGCAGGGCCGGGCCTCGGGTGTGGCGGAGGGGGCTCAGGGGGGATGTCTGGGGAGGGACAGCCATCCCCAGGGTCCCTAGGGGTACCAATCGGCGCCCTGTCGTCATCCTCTTCCTCCTCTTCCTCAGGGACGGGAGTCAGTGCTGGGCCCTGGACCCAGCCAAGCTCAAACTGCTCATGGAGAAGAGCCCCGTCCTCCTTCTCCCACACCCTCCATGCCCCGGCTTCCTCCTGGCCAACAATGCTCCTCTCCTGGGGTGACAAGGATGGGACTCTAAGCCCCTTCAGCTCCTCCTCAGGCGGATCCCAAACTTCCTCATCAACAGGACCCCCATGGTTTTGTGGACTGGGAATAGAGGTTCCTGATTCCTCTCCCAAAATCCTCTGCTCCTCTGGCTCCAAGGTGCTCCCTTCCTTTCCCAGAATCCTTCTCTCTGGAACTGCTTCCTCCTCCTCTCCCAGCATCCTTTGGTCCAGGACTGCCTCCTGGCCAGCTGAGCAGGGCTGCTCTTCGCTAGGGGTGCCTGTGCTGGGTGGTCCCAGAGCCCCAGGAGTGGGGAGCGGGAGGCCCGGGGGGCGCTGGCCTGCACGTACTTTGAGGCTCTTGGGCTGCTGGCGAACCTGGGCCGCATGCTTCTGCCGCAACTCTTGCTCACGCCGCTTGTTGTACTCCAGCTGGTTGCCTAGCTCTGTCTGGTGCTGCAGGCGGGTGAGCTCGGCCCGTGTGCGCTGCACGGCCTGCAGCTGCCGGAGCTCCAGCTCCCGCGTGGCCTCATGCTGCCGCAGCAGCAACGCACACTCCAAGTCCTTCTGTGTCTGCTTCTTGTTCAAGTCCTGAGGCAGAAGGAAAACAGGGCCTGGTCAGCAAGCACCCGGGACGCCTCGGCGGAGGGGGCTGGGAGCAGCGGGGCCTGAAGGAACCTAGCTCTCGGCTGACCTCTGAGCTGGGCCTGATGGGGACGGGAAGAAAGAGGGGTGCTGAAGCCCTGCCGGGCCCTAACACCGCACAGAGAAGAGGCCAAAGTAAGACAGAGGGCGGCAGACGGCAACGGGCAGGCAGGCGGGAGCCGCGAGCAGGCAGCAGAGGCTGGGCGCTGGGGGAGCCCACCTCGCGCAGCAGGTCCTGGTCCAGGCTGTGCCGAGCCAGCAGCATCTTGCGCTTGTACTGCCGGCACTGCAGCTCAAAGTACTGGCGCTGCCGCCGCAGCAGGCCCGCCTCCTCCTCCGCCTGGCACTGCTGGAGCTGCTCCTTCTGCCGCAGCAGCCACTCGGCCTTCTCCCGCTTCGGGGTGCTGGGGTTCTCCTGGAGCTCCTGGGCAAGGTGGGCGGTGGGGGGAGAAGGGTCAGGGCCCACCCGCCCGCTGCGCCCCCCCGCCCGTGTGGCCCCCAGCCACCTCCTTCAGCTGCTCCTTGCGAAGCTTGTAGGTGCGCTTCTGTGCCTCGAGCAGCGCGGCCAGCTCCTTCTTCTGCTGCCCCAGGATGTGCTGCTGGAACTTGCGCTCCTCGGCCTGCGCGGCTCGCGCCTCCTTCTCCCCGATGGCCTGGTGCCGCCGCGCCAGCTTCTCCGCCTCGGCCCCAAAGCCGGCCCGCTGGGCCTCGAGCTCCCGCTGCAGGCGTGCGCTGTGCTCCTCGCGTTCGCCCCGCAGCCGCGACTCCAGGGCCAGCAGCTGCTTCTGGTGCTGTCGCCGCATCCGCTTGTAGCCGCTCAGCTGCTCCCGCAGGGCGGAGTCCTGCTCGTGCTCCTGGATCTGCCGACTGACCTGCGGCGGGAGCGAGGGGGCGCCGCGGCTCAGCGCTGGCCCGATTCGTTCACGCACGGCCCTCCTGCTCCACTGGGAAGAACGCAGGCTTCCGAGGCACTGATTCAGGCTCAGCTGGCACCCGCCGCACACTGAACCGAACCTGAGCCTGAGTCCCCAACTGGAGAACGGAGGTACTAACTCACTCCACAGGCCCGCGACTGAAACAGGTGACAAAATGTGGCAAGCACCGGGCTGGCAGGAAGTAGGAACAACTCAGACCGACGCGGGCTCAACTCCCAGCTCTGCCTGTTACTACCCATGTGATCTCAAGAAAGCTAACTTCTCCAAAGCATCAGTGTTCCCACCAGATAAAAGGGGCAATAATACCTCCTCCTGGGGGTGGAGGGTAGGTAGGTTCAGCTTGGTACATACATGGTAGTCTCTAGAACATCGGCTTCCTGCCCTTCAGCAAACACAGAGGGCCCGCGGTACCCCCGGCTCTGAACACAGGATCCTGGGTCGACGCCGACACTGGGCTGAGATGTCCCATCTCAGCCCCGTCTCAGGCCCCGCTCTCAGCTGGCTCTGCCAGCGGCTCTCACACTAGTCGAAGGGCCCAGAGCCCGGAAGTCACAGAGCTGTCTGCCAAGCCCCACAGGCGCTGAAGAGCTGTTCCAGCAAACCCAGCAGCCACAAGGACAGGCCACAGCACAGGCCAGAGCTCCGAGGAGGTGGCTGCCGGGAAATTCGGCTACACAGGGATGTGGTCTAGAGGTGTATGAAAAGCAAGGAGGCAAAGCTGTTTGAGTGCAGCATCGAGCCGGCTTGTTCCTCCTGCGACCCGAGGAAAATGACTGACACGACTTGATTGTAACAGAACTTGAGAGCCAACGAAGGTGCTTGGGCAAGTGCCTGGGGCAAGCAGCCCCCCGAACCCCAGCCCTTTAGTCTCAACTGGAATCCTGTCCTCTCCCACCTCTTCCTCCAGAAGGCCTACTCGGGCACGTGTGAGGCACTGGACCGCCGCCCCTGCCTCTAGGGCAGGGAACCCCACAGGCCTGCCCGGGGCCCCTTGGGTACCCCACGGCCCAGGGCCGCGCAGCGCCCGACTGGCAACACCCCAGGGCGGGTATTTAAGCCAGGAACAGCAGACTGCATGGAGGGACCAACACTGTCTGCTGGGAGGATCAGATGAGAAAGAGATGGCAACAGAATGAGGGAGACGCTGGACCAGATCACGTGACGGAGCGCGGAGGGAGGAAGAACTGTTTCTGGACTCAGGACGGCTGGGCGCCCCTGGATGCGGCGGGGACGGCTGTACTCACCAAGGAGGCAGTGCGGATGGTGGCAAAGTGGTCCCGGTTGCGGCAGTAGGCCCGGCGGCGGGCAGAAGAGGTGGTGGAGGCGGGAGCTGGGGCTGCAGGTGGCTGGAGAGGGCTTGGAGTCATCTCTGGCTGGTAGGGATCATCATACAGGTTGTCAGAGCCCTGAGGAAGGCAAAGTGGAAGGGATGCCCAAGGCTCAGAGGCCACTGGGCTCAGCGGGTGTTACCCGAGGAGACCCCGTGAGGCTGGGAGGAGGGCCCCACGCAACTCCTGAGCACACAGCTCAGGCTCGGCCTCCCGTCTCCAGGCCACTGGGCTCAGCGGGTGTTACCCGAGGAGACCCCGTGAGACTGGGAGGAGGGACCCACGCAACTCCTGAGCACACAGCTCAGGCTCGGCCTCCCGTCTCCAGGCCACTTGGGGGCGCTGCGTACCGGCAGCCGGTGGATGATGGAGCTGTGCGAGGTGACTGTATGCTCCCCCTCCTGCATCATGGCCATCTCTTGGGCTTCAGGGCCTTCCTCTTCCTCCTCTTCCTCCTCCTCCTCTTCCTCCTCCTCCTCATTGTCCGAGGCGTCTGCCAGGCTGTTGACCGAGCTGCTCTGGCTGGAGGCGCTGATGGACATGCTGGGCACCGAGTGGCTACTCTCCAGACTGGTCAGCGTCCCAGCCCGGTGCATGTAGGGCTCCGTCTCCTGCGAACAGGGCGTGGGCTGTTGGACAGGGAAGAAGGACAGGGGAGTGTGCATGGAGACCGAGGAGGGAGGGGCCTGAGAAGCTGCTAGGGTAATACAAGCGCAGCACTGGGCGGGCGGGATCAAAGGTGGCAGGGCACAGGGCGAGCTGGGTCACCTCCTCTTCCTCGGGGGCCTCGGCGCCAGGGCCATTCGGGGCCTCCTGGAAGAGGATCTTCTTCATCTTGCGGTACTGCAGGTTGTCCAGCTCCCGCACGGCATCCTTGGTTCTCTGGATCAGGTCCATGATGACTGTGGGTGGCCGCTCCCGGAGCACGAAGCGGTGCTGGGGGAAGAGAACGCTGAGGCCTGCGGCCAACGCCCCTGACCCCCACAACCATGGCTCTCGGCAGCCCCTCTGACCTGAGGCACTCCCCTGGGGCCATGCTCACCATGGGTTCACCAACACTGGCCTTGTCCCAGTCCCTCCTCAACACTCCGTCCCTCATCCCCAGCCAGTCTCTTGTCCTGCCAGGCATGGCTGGCAGGCAGGAACAGAGATGTGGCTTCTGGTCCAGCTCCTCTATCGAGGAGCCGCGTGACCTTGGACATGTCACAAGACCTCTTTGGGCCATGGAAGGGATCCCCTCCAATTATAAAGCCAACAGTTGGGGCTGGTGCTGTGGCACAGCAGGTTAATGCCCTGGCCTGAAGCGCTGGCATCCCATACGGGCGCCGGTTTGAGATCCGGCTGCTCCACTTCTGATCCAGCTCTCTGCTGTGGCCTGGGAAAGCCGTAGAAGATGGCCCAAGTCCTTGGGCCCCTGCATCCGCATGGGAGACCCGGAGGAGGCTCCTGGCTCCTGGCTTTGGACTGGCACAGCTCCGGCCGTTGCGGACATTTGGGGAGTGAACCATCGGATGGAAGACCTCTCTCTCTGCCTCTCCTCTCTCTCTGTAACTCTTTCAAATAAATAAATAAATAAAACTTAAAAAAAAAAAAAAAAAGCCACAGGTCAGATGAGACCATCTAAGCCAGTTCCTAACTGGGCTCTTTAGGTCCCCAGGGATCTGTGAGCTTGGAGGACTCAGAAACACCCCCAGGAAACCACACTCAAGCTCTGGGCTGGAGTTACACCAGGTCAGCGTGGCGGCCCTGGTTACTGCATGCGGACCAGAAGCTGCGGTTGGCAATTACACACATCTTTAATTAACAAAAGATGGAAAACCAAACAGTTACTTAATAAATTCAAGCGGTCAGCTAGACAAAATCTTGTACACCATGGAGCCTGCTGGCGCTGGGACGGGGGTAGAGAGTCAGACATGAAGCTCTGGATGGAGGAGGCATCTACTTTCACTGAGGAGTTTCCAGAACACTCTAGAACGCGAGGTGAGGAAGCGCTCACCTTCAGAAGCACCTCTGAGGTTGGTCTGTCTTGAGGGATTTTCTGAAGACAGGAGTCGACAAAATTCCGGAAGTACTCAGACCTGGAAGTCAGAGGAGGGGAGAGGGTGGGGCGGGGCATGCACCAGGCACCTATCCCACGGCCTAACCCCGACTTCAGGAATCTCAGTCCTCACCAGTGTCCTGACTGGAGCACGGGGGACTCGTTCTGTGCAATGTGGTATAAGGCACTCATCGCATTCATGTTGAACAGCGGTGGTTTTCGTTCCGCTATGGAGAAAGTGGAGAAGGTAAGAAGTGGCAAGGGGGTAGGGAAAACTGCAATGGAACTCCGCTGCCTTGGGTTCAAATCCCTGCTCCCCGACTTCCTTGTCACATGATCTCGAGCGATTCCCATCATCCTGTTCGGGGCACCCCCCATCGTCTCAGCTACACATAGGTGGCACAGGCTCCAAAGAAAGCAACACGGCCAGGAGCATTTGAGAGGAAGACAAAAGGAAGCCCACCCAGTTATTAGCCCAACTAACAGGTACTGGGTAGCAGACGAGAGCAAATGGCTTGCGAAGTGCTGTGGGGAAGATAAAGCAAAACAAGGATCAGGCTGTGTCCTCCGGGGACTTCGAGTGTGAAAGGGAAGATGGAACAGGTTCCGAGTGCCGAGTGGCGGCAGAGGGAGACGAGGGAATGGCGGGAGGCCCTCAAGCCAGGATGCTTGCAGGGGGACACCCTTCAGAATAAGGGGCAATGTAACTGGGCTCTGGATTGGAAGTTGCACACCAGGAGCCCCCTGTGGGCCACACAACTTTTCCTTGTTTATGTTTTTGGCCTACACAGTGACTTTTTTTTTTTAAGATTTAATTATTTATTTGAAAAGCAGTTACAGAGAAAGAGAAGGACAGAGAGAATTTTCACCCACTGGTTCATTCTCCAGAAGACCGCAATGGCCAGGGCTGGACCAGGCAAAAGCCAGGAGCTTCTTCCAGGTCTCCCACGTGGGCGCAGGGGCTCAAACACTTGGGTCATCCTCTGCTACTTTCCCAAGCCCATTAACAGGGAGCTGGTTCAGAAGTGGAGCAGCTGGGACTTGAAACAGTGCCCATATGGGATGCCGGCCCTGCAGGGGTCTACTGAGCCACAGCGCCAGCCCCTGACTTCTTAAAATTAAACACCAACAATAATAACAGAGTGCTAGTGATCCTGATTTCCATTTCTCTTAAAAAAATGAGATGTGGTGAAATGGAGCCGACAGTACTGCCGCAGCGTGGCTGCAGGGAAGTGGCCGCTGCCCTCCCTTCAGAAGCAGAGCACGGTTTGCCACGTCCCTAACAGGGACTCGGAACACCAGCTACCCTTGGGCATCAGGCTGGCTGGGTGCCTCCATCAGTACACAAGTACTCCATGCCCCGTCCCTATCCACGATGCACGGGCCTAGATTTCTCTGACACTTGACCTGCTCCATGCACTTTTGTCACCCATCTGGCCCCAGCCTTGAATGGTCAATACGAACTGTGGAGATGGGCAAAAGGGCATGTCCTAAACTCCGCTCGAGGACAGAGGATGTGATACAAACCGAGGTGGGAGAGTAGGAAAGGCCATGACACGCGCCAGGGTGGCGGCCATGAGGGGGGGTGGGGAGGCAGCCAAGGAAGGATGGGGATGGCTCAGTCTTGCAGGCAGCAGGGAGCCACTGCTGGCCGAGCAGAGGCTACGATGACAGCACCGAGCTTGGGCAGATCTTGAAGGCCTGAGAACTGAAGACTGGAAGGAAGGAGACGGTGGCAGCCACCTCTGCTGCCAACGGCGCCTGTCTTGGCCCTACAAGCACTATCTCACTAAATGGCCGCTTCAGCAGGGCAGGCTGGCAGACATGAGCACCCTGCCAATGGCGGCAAGCCCGCGTGAGCTCCCGGGGGCCTAACTCGCGGCCCTTCTCACGCCTCTCCGCGTCCCAAGTCACGTTCCTGGTGCGGGCAGCTCGTCTCAGCTCCCCACGCCTGCTCTCCCCGCAGGCTCCCGCACAGGCCGCTCTCTGTCTGGAATGCTCTTCCCCACATCTTCCAAAGAGGTTTTATTTGTCCAGTAGGTCTGTTCAAACACCCCTGCTACACGGAGGACTTCCTCAGCCCCGGAACTAAATCAGGTCCTTTGTCTTATGTTTGTGCCCCCCAGAAGCTCCCCACTTGGCTTTCGTCCCACTGAGAGAAAACATGCCTTGCTTCCCCAACTCAAGTGCAAGTCTCATGAGGGCCGGAATCTCTCTGCTGTGGCCTCAGAACCTAGTACTGTGCATGGCATACAGTGGGCACACAAAACAGGTCGAGAACCAGGGGGCTGGACAGGAAGACAGGAATGCTGCAAACCCTTTAGGCCTGAGAGCTGGCAGGCTCTGGCAGTTGCCTGTAGTGGGCAGCTCTAAGGTCAAGTGAAGACACGCACATGCAGGCCTGGGAGCCCATCTGAGAAGGATGGGACTGGGGACGGAACAGAAAGGAGTGGAGAAGAGAGCGGAGGACAGGCAGCTGGGAGGCTGTCCTTACCCAGTTCGATGCAGGTTATCCCCAGAGACCAGACGTCCACTTTGCCGTCATACTGCCCCTCATCCATGGCCAAGATCACCTCTGGAGCCATCCTGGAGAACGGCAAGGACTAAGAGGCTCAGTATCCGTCCAGACCCCACCAGCTGGGAGCATGTTCAGTCGCCACCACTCCCGCTCACCAGTATGGGGTGCCCACGAAGGAGTTGGCAGGTGCCATGATGGACGCGGAGCCGAAGTCCCCCAGCTTCACCAAGCCTGGCTCCGACAACAGGATGTTCCCAGCCTTCACGTCCCTGCCGGAAGCAAAGACCAGGCATGGAGGTGACAGTGCAGAGGGCTGGGCGGGGGCTGCGGCCCAGGGAGCTGAGGGGAAGCAGAGTGCCCCCGCCCCGCCCCGCCCACCGGGGCTGCCCGTACCTATGGATCATGTTGTGGGAGTGCAGATACGCCAGGCCCTGCAGCGCCCCGTGGGTCACCGCTGCGATCTCCACCTCCTGAAGGGGCTTCTTATGCACTGGGGGGCGAGGGGGCACAGCACACTCAGGGAGCCCCGTGGTGGGCCGGCAGCACAGGCTCCTCTTCAGCCCCGCTCCCCTGCAGCTTCTCTCCTTTCTCCCCTTCTCCCACCAGAGCCAGCCAGTCACTCACCTTCTAGAAGGTCAGAAGCTGAACCCAGGCAGTACTCCATCACCAGCTAAGAAAGAGTCAAAGGTCAGAGGTCAGCAGTTCCCGGCTACCCTGGCCCAGCTCCCTGGGCAGACGTAAAAACAGAGCCTCCTTGCCCATCCTCCTCCTAGACAATGCCCCGGAAGAACGAGAGGCAGGAAGGGCAAGTAGAGGAAGAGAGGGGGTGATGGGACAATCCCCAGAGTCAGGACCTCCCTGAAAAAGAGCCTAGGACACAAACCTCCACTCCCACTGGAATCCCTTCAAGGCCCCAGGCCCCCCGAGCCCTGCCAGCCTGCATGCCCTCTGCTATGGGCTGACAGCCCACGTCCCTCTGGGAGCCAGCTGCTCCCTCTGGACAGACACTGCTGCTCATGGGTTTGTCTGGGAACCAAAGCGGTCTAGACAGCCCCCGCCCCCAAGATCCCACAACGGCAGCCTGAGACTGGGCCAGGCCAAGGATGCTCCTGAGCTGGGGGCTGGGGGAGGAGAGAGGAGGCCAGAGTGCGGAGCCCAGCTCACCCACGCCGTGTGCTCCCTCAGGTAACAGCCCCGGTACTGAATGGTATTGGGATGCCGGAGCTTCTGTAAGAAGCGCACCTCCTTGATGATGTCCTGCCACTTCTAGGAGGAAGTCAGGATAGGAGGGGGCTGCAGAGTCTGCGCCTGAGGCGGCGGGGGACCCCTGCTCCCCGCCCTGGTCACATGCAGCCCGCCCCACCTCATTCGATTGCTTCCCGCTGTATGACATCTTCTTGATGGCCACCACCTCGCTGTTCCGGACATCCCGGGCCTGCAGGCGAGACCAGAGGTGCTGAAGGGTCCGGGGAGAAGAGGGCGGGGCCCAGCAGAGAGGGCGGGAAGGGCTGCCGCTGGTGGAGTGGGCCCATCCGGAGGTCCACAGGGGTTAAGGATGCAGTCCCCACCCCTACTTCACCAGCCCAAGACCCGACTCACGAAGTACACGGCTCCAAAGCTGCCGTGGCCAATTTCCCGGAGGTCGGAAAAGAGCTTTTCGGGGTCATCCTTGAAGAAGAGTTCGGCCACATCGGGGTCCTTCAGGCTCCCGGCCCGGCCCCCAGCTGGCATGGTGGCCCCTGGGGGCCCTGAGAGTAGGGCCTGGCCTGGAGAATGAAGGCGGGACCCTTAGAAGAAGGCAGAGGCCCCCAGCTTCTGCCGTCTCCTCCCCGCGTTCCCACATGAGGGGGAGGCACCGCTGAGGAAGGGCAGGGGGAGACTAGGAACAATACCAAAGCTCCACAAAAACCAAGTTGCCCTGGCAACCGGATCACGGGGGCCAGGTCCCTGGAGTCCCTAAAACTACTGGGAAGACTCTGGGAAGCTAAGCATCCCCACCATCCCCCTCGGCCCACAAGTTCCCCTTTCGCCAGAACCCCAACTTGGCCCCTCGAGGAGGGAAAGATCCTCTTCCCAGCCCGTGTTCCACGGCCCCACGTGGCCTGTCCCATAAGTCCCACCCCCTCGGCTGTCTCCAGGCATCTTCCCATTCCCCTTGGCGCCGAGGCCCCCTCTTCCCTCAACCTCGCACACCCTGGAAGAGAACAGGAAATGGCTAGGCCGGAGGCGGTGGAAATCCGGCCATTGTTCCAAGTGGGTACTGGCCCAGTGGGGCCAGGGGACTCGCTCCAAAAGGGCAGGGGCACTGTGGCAGGGAGGAGATCTAGAACGGGAACCTCTGTACTCTGGTCCCATCCAAGTGCCCTGGGCTGTCCGTGCCTCCGGGACGGTGGCCGTTCGTGAGTGGTGTTTTTGAGCAGGTACAGTAAGTGCCTCATTCGACCCTCAGCACGACCGCATGAACTAAGTTAGCAGCACCGGGATCTTTACAAAGAAAGAAGCTCTCAGGGTTACCCGACTAAGCTCAAAGCCAATCCCCCACCGCGGCGGCGCTTCGGAGTAGCCCAGGGTCAGGATCACCCTTCCCCACGTGAGGTCACAGCGACACCCGAGGGGAAAAGGACTTCTCCAAGGTCAGACACCAGCACCCTCTCCTCAGCTCTGCGTGGTTAGTGCCCGCGGCGCATCACCCTGAGCTTAGCACCCTCATACAGGAAGCCCGCCCTGACCACTCCAGCCCTTGAAGAGAACTCCTCCGGAGAGCACTCAGCCAGACACCCAGAGAAAGTTCCTGCGGGGGTCAGAATTGGGATCCTCCAGGGGACTCTGACAGGCTCGTGGCTAAGGACTTGTTGGAACCCAGCACACACCGGAGCCTGAGCCCTCGGCAGCAGAGCCGGACTCCCAGGGCAGAGTTCTGGCTACTTAAAAGTACCTAACAATTTTGAGCATGCAATTATATCCCACCCGTGCATTGTTTCCTGTTGTGTTGTTAATTCTGTCTCCTCAGCCCGACTGGAAGATGGAGGGCAAGGAGGGGGCCCCCAGGGTGCAGAGGACTCAGAATAGCCTGCGAGATTGATTGACTGCCCTCGGCCCAGCCCTCAGCAGGCTGCAAGGCAGGCCCCTTTCTCCCAGCTTCTGCCAGCCACAGGGCCAAGCACCCCTCAGCATGCCCACACACGGAGGCAGGTGCCCACAACTTGCCACAGGAATCCTCCCCACCTCCTTACCAGCACGAGACCCAGGAATGCCAACCTAGGACCCAGGCCGCAGGCCAGGGGGGCCAGCCACTGGCAAAACCTCCTCGTGACACCTACAAACGTTTGAGCCATTGTCACGGTCTGCACCCACCTTCTAAGACGGACAATGTCATCTCTGCCTGCAGGTGAGCAAATCCAAATCCATTCATATCTAAGCCTCAATGGCCGTCCACCCCGTCGGGGAGGTACAGCACCAGGGCCTTCAAGTTCCTTAGACTTCTCGCTCTTGTCTTTGGGGACAGGGACTACGGCACGGGCTGCTGAGAGAGTTTAATGAGAGCCCATGCTGTGCAGACCCCCTCTGTGTGGGGTTTGCCCTCCCCGCCTCCAGGGTAACCACAAGGCTTCCATCCTTGGGGCATCATCCAACCCCAACAGCTTGGCTTTCGACTGTAAGGGCAGCCAGGACGCTTATCATCTGTTAGAAGACACAGCCCTGTCAGAGCCAGGCCAAGCTCTGGGAGCAGGGGTAACAATGAAGGTCACGGCCGGCAGAACAGCACAATGTACGAGGCAGGGACGGAAGCTCCTGAGGGCAGCCCTCCCTCCTGGAAAGCAAGTTCATCTCACTCCCACCTTTGAACCTCACCCTAACTTGCTCTCCGAAGGACCCCTGGCCAAGCCCAGGCACAGAAGATGCCAAGAAAGAGCATGGATGAGGGACAAGACTTGACTGAGGACTTGGGTTCAAATCCTGATTCTGCCACTGCGTGACCTTGGGCAACCTCTCTGAGCCTCAACGTTCTCAACTGCAAAATGGGAAGATGGCAAACAGTTCCCACAGGGTGAAGGGGGCGTATATCTTGTGAGAGAATGGATCAAAAAGCGCTTTGTAAAAGACTGCTTTACACATGCATGAGATTATACCATCACAGCAAGGGGTCAGGAGGGAAATATTGCCAGGCAACCCTCACCCCCAAGCACATACTCTCCCTCTCTGTCTCTCTCTCTCTCACTCACACACACACACACACACACACACACACTTACTTGTAAGGACAAGAAACCTAACCACACCAGGCCTGAAAAGCAATCCGACCCATCATGGGATTCAACCCCCAAAAGCAGTCAGGAAAAAGGGGTCTCATCAGGGAGGAGGCGAGGTGGTGGCTGCGAGAGGCAGAGACACCCTACGGTGTGACCCCCCCCCCCCCGGCGACATCAGGAGCCCCCTGTCACCTGAGGTCCCCCACCAGCCAGACACAATGAAGGGAAGAGGAAGGGGAAGAGGGTGGCAAGACGAGGCAAAGCCGGCCAGAGGCTGCGGACTGGCCCAGATGGGCTTCCTCCTCCCAGGTCCAACGTCTCGGCAGGGCCCCGCGCCCCTGCCCCCAAGCGTCTCACCTGGTAGGGGTCACTGTGGTGCCCCAGCGCCTCCGCTTCCGCCCGGGCTCCTCCAGCGGCACTGCCAAGCAGGGTGAGGGGCAAGGAGGCCTTTCCCCTTGCCACCTCTGCCTCGGCGGTCGCCCTTCCTGAGGGGCGGGCCCGGGAAGCCTCCCCTGGAGGGGAGGGGGTGACAACCCGATCTGACCTCGCGGTCCAGTCCTCCCCCTCCGCGAGGGCGACAGTTGCTGAATCCCGGATTTCCGATGGTGGGGTCTGAGCCCCGTGTATCTGAACAGGGGCAAACCGAATCCGGAATCTGAACGCCTGGGGAGTGAACCCCGGACAGTGATGCACGCAGGGGCCTGAATCCCAGATACTTGAAATTCTATCAAACACAGACCCAGGTTTAGAGAGGCTGGGACCGGAGTCCCAGAGACCTGGAATATGAGGGTTGATACCTGGGTATCTGAGAAGCGAGGGGCTAAGCCCGGAAATCTGGGGCCCAGGGGCCTCGGCCCCAGGTCTTCGGCCACCGAGAGGGGGGCCCACCCCGAGGACGTCCGGCCGCACGGCCCCTCTCACGCCGGGGTCCGAGGGTGACAGCCCTCGTTCCCGCCCCAGCCTCCTCTCCTGCCCCTTCTCTCTCCCGAGGATAGCTGGAAGACCGTAGCCAAGGCGCTGCTGAC
Organism: Lepus europaeus; assembly: GCF_033115175.1. Classification (NCBI taxonomy): domain Eukaryota; kingdom Metazoa; phylum Chordata; class Mammalia; order Lagomorpha; family Leporidae; genus Lepus; species Lepus europaeus. The sequence goes on from NC_084847.1 coordinate 24,871,488, forward strand.
GGTCCCGCACCCTCTCTCCCTCGCCTCTTCTCGGTCTCAGCCTCTCTCCGCACCACAGCCCAGACCTCGTCCCGGTCTCCCTCTCCCTCTTCCTCCCAATTCCAAGATGGAGACCGGGCGGGAGCGCGCAGGCGCGGTAAGGACGCCGGGCCAAAGGGGGCGGGGCCCCCAGAGAAACAGCCCCGCCCCTCTCTCCTTACTGCCGCGGCCCGGGAGACAGGCAGCCACCGAGCCCGAGTGCGCGCGCGCCCCGCCACGCGGACCCTGGGTGGGCGGAGGCGGGGAGAAGGGCTAGGCTTGCGGCGGGGAGGAGCCCAGCGCGCTCTCCGACGACTGGCAGCGGAGAGAGCTGCGGCGCATGCGCCGACCCCGCCTTCGGGCTGAGCCGGAGCTTGTTGCTAAGGGAAGCTTAGAGGGGGCGCGGGTGGGGAAGGCAGGCAGCCGTGAGCTGCGTGATCTGCGCCTGCGTGCACGGTAGCGGTTGGGAGGGGTAAGGGATGGTCGCTTTTGGGTGCGGAAAAGGCGGGAAAATGGATGGCGGGAGGTCAGGAAACACCTAGCCTGGATGTGGACCCCAAATGCGAGGAATCTTTGCAAGCCGATGTGGGGAAAACTCAATCACAGGGAGCCCAGGTTCTGCATAGTTGCCTAACTTGGCCAAGGTCACAGTGCATTTATATCAAAGCATCTCCGTGACCTCACTCCACCAGCTAGTGGGCATTATCAGTTTCGTATCAGGGAAGAACTAATCAACACCGACATCCTATATTAGAGCGCCAGTTCAAGGCCTGGCTGCTCCACTTCAGATCCAGCTCCCTGCTAGTGCCAGGGAAGGCAGGGGTCGATGGCCCAAGTGCTTGGGCCCCAGCCATCCACGTGGGAGACCTGGAAGGCTCCTGGCTCCTGCTTCAATCTGGCCCAGCCCTGGCCTTGGGGGCCATTTGGAGAGTGAACCAGCAGATGGAAGATCTTTGTGTCTCTCCCTCTCTGTCACCTCTGTCACTCCACCTTTCAAAAAAAGAAAATCGAATAAAAAAGAAAAAGAAGAAGAAAAAAAAAAAAAACAAGACATTTAGTGGCAGGGTTAGGATCAAAACCTGTTCTTGGTTTTCCAAAGCCAAATCACAGCCTTGTGAAGAGCTAAATAGACTATGATCTAATCTAATCTGTATCACAAATTAGCGTCAACAAGGAAAAGTCTGCCAATCCTGCCTACTGTATAATTGCCATGTCAGCCCAATCCCCACAAACACCTTAGGCAACAGTAGGCAAAAAAACCTTTTATTTACCCCCCACACACACTCCAGCTCCTCACTTTCTGTGACATCTTCCAACTCAGAAACAAGACCCAAGAAGTTGATTTACACCTAGAGAGAAAAAAATAAACACGATAGGTCAGAGGGCCCGCGGAGGAAGCTCTGGGGTGGGGGCAGAAATTGAAGAAGGGGCAGAGGGAGTGGCAACTATAGACAGCTGTCAACCAATCATTAGGACCCTTCGATCTGCCAGGGGCCAGGCAAACTTCTGGCCACAGTCTACGGCTGAGGCACGTTTCCTGTGCCAAGGATAGCTGAGGCAGCCAGGCCTACCCCCAAACAAAATAAGCAAAGTTGATCTTGACCTTCCAGTTCCTCTGGCCCGAGCGGTTCCCTGGGCCTCAGCTGTTTCCACTTCTCTCACAGTAACTTCCTAGGGCACAGCAGCCAGTGGAAGCTGAGAGAGTTTCAGGGCTGGATGCATAACAAACGGCCCACAAATTATATGAGATCCGCCTGACAGGGTGAAGTCCTTTTGCGTGTTTTCCCCTTAAGGAGCTAACATGTTAAATGGTTAGCCAGTATGTCCTGAGCCAATGGCTACCTTTGTGATACTGATTCCTCCCAAGACCCTGTAAGCAGAATCCACCTTCCTGAAACCATGATTCTACATGTAAAACGGCACGCTGATCAAGGGGGATTTCATAAAATATGAGCCATAAAACTAGGCTCAGACTCTCAGGACGAAAGCAAGGCGAATCTGATTCATATTCGGGATGAGGCAGCAAACCTGAACCTTCACAGCTGCCCACTGTTGCCAAAAAGCGTGCGTGGGAACGACACAGCAAAAGGCTGGTGTCACACTCAGACTGTTCACTTGAAAGAAGTCTGTCCCAAGAGAACGTTTCATCTTTATGAAGTTCAAAAGTAAGTAAAACCAAGCCAGACTGCTCAGGAGTGCATACTTGGTGATGACCTGGAGAGCAGGACAGTTAGTTACAGGGGAAGGGAAGGTATTATCAGGTGGAGATCAGAGGAGACTTCTGGGTTGCTAGAAATATTCTACGTGTGCCCTGAGCGGGATCTACAAGTGAAATAATAAATAAAACCTTTATATTTTCCAGGTGTTAAATGTTACATAATAAAAATAATAAGAAAAATGCTGAATGCTCCAGGGAAAGCAGTCACTGAATGGGGTTTTCAGGGACCCAGAAGCAGCCGCACTTGAGGCTGGATCCCCAGGTACAACTGCTACTCCATGCCACCCCATGCCATCCCCTGCTCCCACGGGACTGAGGCAGGAACGCTCACCCGAGAACAAGGCAGAAGTAGGCCAGCACCCTCACAGCCGGGTTCTGGACCAGTGCGACTCCCGGCGCGGGTGGAAGCACACAGCAGTGACACAGCAGAGAAGGCCACAGAAGAGAAGCAGGAAGGAGCCCAAGATCAGCAGCCTGGAGCCACACAGAGCCAGCTCCTCCTAGGGATGGCCGTGGGGAGGGAAAGAATGATGGAGGGAGGGAAACGAGGGGCACCTTCCCTTGAGGAGACATCCGACCCCAGCCCAGGGCTACAGCGAGAAGCCCCCAACGGGAGAGCCTGCTCCCCTCCCCCCACCATCAAGGACACAGTGCAAGGGAAAAGGTTATTTCTGGATCATCGGCTGTTTGTCGGGATAGTTCACAATCTGCTTTCTGGCCCAGCCATCATCATGAGATAGCAAAGTTCACTGTCATCCCCATTTTAAAGATGTGCAAGAAGTGCCAAGTCTAGAATCTAGGTCTTCCCTGAGTCCAAACTCCCAAATCCTCCAGATGTGAGGCCAGGGCGCAGCAGCTTCCCAACCACCTCCCTCTGCCCCGCGCTGGGGGTCACTTCTCTTTCTTCCTCACAGCCCTTGTTCAGTGTCAAGTCACGGCTTCCCGGCCTGGCATTCACAGCCCCCGCAGACTCTCCTGCCCCTTCTCCCTGACCCCTCAGTGGCTGAACTTGCCTGCAGGCCTGTGCTCACGCTGGCCCCTTGGCTGGAAGGCAGCTCCCCTCCTGAACCTCCTCTACCGCACCCCCTTCCCAGGTTTCCTCATTCTTCCAGGATGTCCTGTCAGTCCAGAAGGCCTGGGTTACAACCCTGGCTCAGCCACTTCCCCCAGCTGTGTGGCCGGAGGCAATCCACTCCCTCCCTCTCAGCCTGTTTCCTCATCTGGAAAATGGGATAATAATACCTACCTCAAAAGGCTACTTTAAGATCAAACGAGACAATGAACCTGAAAGCACTTTGTACATTATAAACTACTACCGCCTTCTCTTTCCTCCTGCTCTGTGACGTGCCCTCCATCAATGTTCAAGTGAGGGTTAATGGCCCTGACTCTGTCTAACACTCTGCGCACATCTCTATGACAGCAATTAGCCCATTCCGCCTCTTATTACAACCTTGGAAGTCCGTGGAGGTAGAGATAAAGTTCCATTGTATTTCAGGACAACGTAAACCCTAATTGCTCATTCGCCATGCCATGGTCCCGGGCACCTTCCAGACTCTAATTCAACTGGAGTCAGAAGATGGTGCCGTGTATCTGAACTACAGGGGAGGAAGCCGAGGCACAGCGAGGTCCCCGTGCTTGCTCCGTCACACAGCCTTCAAGACGGGTCAGAAAGACTGCACTTCTGTTAGGTAAAACTGCCTCTTGGCACCTGCCAGCCCCGGCGCTCGGCACGGCTCTGTGAAACCTCAGGACTGTCCTGAAGCTCCTACCGAGGTGAGCAGCTTGGTGAGCACCAGGCCTTCGTGGCTCCAGATCCGGACACACTCCTCACCCATCCTAGGGCTCAGGGTGGCATTGCCTGCTCCGTCCTCGAGGCAGGAGATGGGTGGCTGGCTGGAGGGCAGGATCCCTGGAGCAGCATTAAAATACAGGCAGGCTCCCGGCGTCCTTTCCGGGCTCACCCTGGCTGTGATGAGGATGGGCTCCTCTGCAGAAGACCCTGTGAGAGGCATGGGAGAGGAGACGGGGAACATGAGCGGTGGAGCGGCCGTCTCAGACTTCGCCGCTGCGGAGGCTCCGTGGTGTTTCGGCATCGATTATGTCGTTGGGATGAGGGTCCCAAGCTGCAGTCCACGTTCTCTTCTCAGCTTAAGAGACAGGAATTGAAAGCAGAGACAGAGAGTGTAACATGAGAGCAGGACTTGTCTAAACAGACTAAGGAGGTAGGACACGCTCGGACAGGAGCGCAGGAAGCCCCATGGGGAGAATCACATGCACCCCAGTTTGGTCGCCCCTTTATTAGGTAGGGGGTGGTGCCCTAATTGAATTTACAACGAAGTGGGGGCTGGGCAGGGTTCAGTGCCTGCAATGATCTCTGGGAAGGTTTCATGGCGTCTCCACATGCAGCTCAGCCTGCACGTGATCAGCATGGCATCGCCTTCCTGCTGGAGAAGGCTTCGGTGCATCATGGGAAAAGTGGGTGTACTTAACTGGCATGGAAGGGGTGGAGTTTTTCAGGTGTTGCAGGGCAAAGGCACCAAGGCCGCTGGAACCTCTCGGCAGCTTCGTCCCGTACTAAGTCTCTGCCGAGCCCAGGCCAATCCTATTCAAACACAGTCCCCATGTGCCAGCATTTGTACCGCGGAGAAATGAAAACAACGGTGCATGGACAGATGCACAGATGAGACGAGCTTACAATCACGGGCGACAAACAGCCAGCCCTGGCAAGGCCGCCGACCTCGGATCGTATAAACCGGTTCATCCTTTTCAAGAAAGCAATTTTCCACCAAGTACCAAGATCTGTTAAAAGGCTGTCCCCTATTTTAAATTAGTGCGGGAAGGGCGGCCGCATCAGTTAATGGCCTTGGGACAATTTCTGTGTGGGAAAAAACATATACAGTTAAGCTATTCTCTCGCTCTGTAAAATACATATTAAAGAACTATACAAATGAAAAACAAAAACCTTAAGTAAGTACTAAAAGAAAATACTACACAAGCATTTTCTTTTTTCATTTTACAGTAGGGAAGGCTTTCCTGCGAAAGACACACAATGTAAAAGCCTTCACAAAAGGAAAGAGCAACAAGCGAGCCTCATCTAAATGAAGATCTCGGCCTGGCAGCTGAGAGGCTGTGAGATGCCCACATCCCCACTCGGAGCACCGCGACTCAGCTTCTGCCTCCAGTTCCTGATTCCAGCTCCCCGCTGCTGCAGGCTCTGGGAGGCAGCAAAGGAGATCTGGACTGTGCTCCTGGCTCCCGGCTTTGACCCTAGTCCAGCCCAAACCTTTGCGGGCATTCGCAGAATGAACCAGTACACAGGAGCTCTCTCTGCCCATCCATCAGTCGCTGTCTCGTCAGTGCTTTTTAAGGTTCTATTGATTTGAAAGCTCCCTTGATCTTTCTCTTACCCTCTCTTACTCTCTCACCCTCTTCCCCTGGCCCGTCGGGCTTTCCCCACCTGACAATAAACCTTTCCTTAAAAAAAAAAAAAAAAAAAGATTCTATTTATTTGAAAGGCAGAGCAATGGGGTCTGGGGGAGAGAGAGAGAGACAGAGAGAGACAGAGACAGAGAGAGCTATCTTCCATCTACAAATGCCTGCAACAGCCAGGGCGGGGCCAGGTCAAAGCCAGCAGCCAGGACCTGCATCTGGGTCTCCGCATACGTAGCACGGATCCAAGCACTCAAGCCGTCACCTGCTGCCTTACAGGGTGCTAAGTCTTTAAGTCCCAGTTCCCTTTCTGATCCAGCTCCCTGCTAATGTGCACCCTGGGAAGCAGCAGACGATGGCTCTACTGGTTGGGTCCCTGTCATGCACTGCGGGAGACCTGAACTGAATTCCTGGTTCCTGGCTTTGCCATGGTCCAGCCATGGCTACTGTGGGCATCTGGAGCTCTATCTCTGTCTGCCTTTCAAATACATAAATAAATCAAAAAATTAAAACTGTATCATAGACCTAGATGTAAAAACTAAAACTACACAATTCTTGGAAGAAAATATAGGAGTACGGGGCTGGCATTGTGACACACTGTGTTAAGCCATTGCTTGCAATGCTGGCATCCCATAGGAATGCCGGTTCAATTCCCAGCTGCTCCACTTCCAATCCAGCTCCCTGGGAAAGTGCCTGAGAAAGGAAAACACGGCCCAAGTGGGAGGCCTGAAGGGAGTGCCTGGTTTCTGCCTTCGGCCTGGTCCACTGGGCCGTTGTGGCCACCCGGGGAGTGACCCAGCAGATGGAAGACCTCTCCCTCTCTGCCTCTGCCTCTCTTTAACTCTGCCTTCCAAGGAAATAAATAAAAAAACTTTTTTTTTAAGATTTACTTATTGGAAAGGCATATTTACACAGAGAGAGGAGAGGCAGAGAGAGAGAAAGAGGTCTTCCATTCACTGATTCATTCCCCATTTTTGGCTGCAATGGCCAAAGCTGCGCCGATCCGAAGCCAAGAGCCAGGAGCTTCTTCCGGGTCTCCCATGCACGTTCAGGGGCCCAAGGGCTTGGGCCATCTTCTACTGCTTTTGCAGGCCAGAGCAGAGAGCTGGATTGGAAGTGGAGCAGCAGGGACTCGAACCAGTGCCCATATGGGATGCTGGCACTGCAGGCAGCAGCTTTACCCACTACGCCACAGTGCTGGCCCCAACAAATAAATCTTTTAAAAATAAATATATATATATATATATATATATATATATAGGAGTCAATCTTAGAGCTCTTGAGTTAGGCTAGATATTCTTAGATATGACAATAAAAGCACAGGCTACAAAATGAAAAATAAATTGTATTTTATGAAAACTGAAAAAATTTGTTTTTAAAAGAATAACATGGGGGCTGGCACGGTGGTGTAGCAGGCAAAGCTGCCTCCTGCAGTGCTGGCATCCCATAGGGGCGCCAGTTCAAATCCCAGCTGCTTTACTTCTGATCCAGCTCTCTGCTATGGCCTGGGAAAGCAGTAGAGGATGGCCCAAGTCCTTGGGTCCCTGTACCTGCGTGGAAAGACCCGGAGGAAGTTCCTGGCTCCTGACTTCAGATCAGCGCAGGTTCGGCCATTGGGGAATGAACCAGTGGATGGAAGACCTCTCTCTCTCTCTCTCTCTCTCTCTATCTACCTCTGCCTCTCCTTCTATGTAACTCTGACTTTCAAATAAATACATAAATCTTTAAAAAAAATAGAATAACATGAACCAAGTAAAAAGACAACTTACAAAACATAAGAAAAGATCTGCAAACCGTAAATCAGATAAGGGACTTGTACTGACAAGTTATAATGAAACTTTTCAGGGGCCAGTGCTGTGGTGCAATGGGTAAGGCCGCTGCCTGCAGCACCAGCATCCCATATGGGCGCCAGTTCACGTCCCAGCTGCTCCACTTCCAATCCAGCTCTCTGCTGCGGCCTGGGAAAGCAGAAGAAGATAGCCCAAGTGCTTGGGCCCCTGCACCCACATGGGAGACCTAGAAGAAGCTCCTGGCTCCTGGTTTTGTATCGGCTCAGCTCTGGCTGTTGCGGACACTTGGGGAGTGTGAACCATCAGATGAAAGACCTGTCTCTCCCTCTCTCTGTGTAACTCTGCCTTTCAAAATAAATAAATAAGTTTAAAAATAAGAATCTTTACAAACTCAATAATTAATAATTATATTAATTCATAATTCATTATTACATATTAATTAAAAAGCCAATCACCCAATTCTTAAAATGGGCAAAGTTTCTGAATATTCATTTGTCCAAAAAAGATATGCAAATAACTAGCAAGCACATGAAAACGGTCGTCGGGAATATGCAAATCACTGCCACAGAGGGACACGTGACCAGGACACCAATGATCAGAAAGACATAGTAACAAGCACTGGTGAGACCGTGGAGAAAGTGGAGCTTGCGCGCTGGTGGGCATAGAAAGTGGCACAGCCTGGCAGAAGGGAGTCTGGCAGTTCCTCAAAAGACTAAACATAGACTCAGTGTACATTCCGCTCGTGAGTATGTTCTCAGAAGTGCGAACATATGTTCACACAAAAACGTACACAACTATGCACAGCAGCATCATTTACAATAGTAAAAAAGGGGAAACAGCCCAAATAGGAATCAAATGATGAGTAAACAAAAAGTAGACTATTCATGCAATGGATAGTATTCAGCAATAAAAAGAAATGAAGAACTGATACCTGATGAGCCTTTAAAACACGACTCCAGGGCTGGTGTGTCGGGGCGCAGTACGTTAATCTGCTGCTTGTGTCAGTGGCTTCCCATACCAGAGCACTGGTTCTAGTCTCAGCTACTCCACTTCCAACCCAGCTTCCTGCTAACAAGCCTGGGAAAGCAGCAGATAGCCCATGTGCTTAGGCCCCTGCCTTCAGGTGGGAGACCTGGATGGAGTTCCGGGCTCTGGGCTAGCCTGACCCAGCCTTGGCTGTTGTCGTTTGGGAAGTGAGACAGCAGATGAAGGATCTTTCTCTGTTTCTTACCCTCCTCTCTGTCACTCTGCCCTTCAAATAAATAAATCTTTTTTTTTTTTTTTGACAGGCAGAGTGGACAGTGAGAGAGAGACAGAGAGAAAGGTCTTCCTTTTGTCCTTGGTTCACCCTCCAATGGCCGCCGCGGTAGGCGCGCTGCGGCCGGCGCACTGCGCTGATCCGAAGGCAGGAGCCAGGTGCTTCTCCTGGTCTCCCATGGGGTGCAGGGCCCAAGGACTTTGGGCCATCCTCCACTGCACTCCCTGGCCACAGCACAGAGCTGGCCTGGAAGAGGGGCAACTGGGACAGGATCGGTGCCCCGACCGGGACTAGAACCCGGTGTGCCAGCGCCGCAAGGCGGAGGATTAGCCTAGTGAGCCCCGGCGCCGGCCCAAATAAATAAATCTTAAAAAAAAAAAAAAAAAAATTCAGGGGCCGGCATCATGGCTCACTTGGTTAATCCTCTGCCTGCAGCGCTGGCATCCCATATGGGTGCCAGATTCTAGTCCCAGTTGCTCCTCTTCCAGTCCAGCTCTCTGCTGTGGCCAGAGAGTGCAGTGGCGGATAGCCCAAGTGCTTGGGCCCTGCACCCGCATGGAAGACCAGGAAGAAGCACCTGGCTCCTGGCTTCAGATCAGCGCAGCACCGGCTGTGGCGGCTATTTGGGGAGTGAACCATCGGAAGGAAGACCTTTCTGTCTGTCTCTCTCTCTCTCACTGTCTATAACTCTAATTGTCAAATAAAAAAAAAAAAATCAAAGAAAGAACACACTTCCAAGAGAAAGAAGCCAATCACAAAAGACCATGTATTATGTTAACTGTCTAGAGTAGGTACACAGGCAGAGAGCAGGCTGGTGGTTGCCCTCATCTGCGAGACTGGGATGGGGGAGGGAGTAACTGCCAATAGGTGCATATTATTCTGGGCGTGATGGAAATGCTCTAAAACTGACCACGGTAACAGTCGCACACTTTGTGCATACACTGAAAGCCATTCCTTTGTTCCTGATGACTTTATGGTATATGAATCCTATGTCCATAAAGCTGTCACACAGGGGCAATCGAGAAATGGAATTAAAAGACAAATTTATTTTTGTTCAAAAAAGTTTGAAATTCACGCATAATATTTTCATGACATACATTTCCATGAACTTCTTGAAGACTCCATGTAGCTATGTATTTTTGTTTTCCAATCAGTGATAACTGTATCTCAGAGAAACCTCAAGGACTGTAATATTGTCCCTGCAAAAAGCTCGTTATATATTTATTAAATGTTCATTTTTTGTCATCTACTTGAAAGGCAGAACAACTGTGTGTGTGTGAGAGAGAGAGAGAGAGAGAGAGAGAGAGAGAGAGAAAGATCCATTTTCCATCTGCTGGTTCACTCCCCCAAATACCTGCAACAGCCAGTGGTGGGCTAGGTTCAAGCCAGGAGCCAGGAACTCCACCTGGGTCTACCATGTGCGGGGCAGGACCCAAGTCCTTGGGTCACCATCTGCAGTCTTCCAGTCACACTAGCAGGAAGCTGGATCAGAGGCACCGAGGACTTGACTCAGCACTCAATATGGGACGTGGGTGTCCCAAGCAGGGGCTTAACCCACAATACCATGAGGCCTCACGCCTGCCCTCAGGTATTCTATTTGTAAGATGTGTTATCTGAAAAGGCAGAGTGACAGAGAGAGAAGGCGATCTCTTCCATGCCCTAGTTCACTCCCCAGATGCTCACAACAGCAGAGTCTGTGCCAAGCCAAAGCCAGGAGCCAGGAACTCCATCCTGATCTCCCACAGGCATGGCAGCAACCTGAGTACCTGGGCCATCCCCCGCTGCCTTCCCAGGTGCATCAGCAGGGAGCTGGATTGGAAGCAGAGCAGCCAGGACTCAAAAACCGGCCCTCTGATACGGGACACCAGCGTAGCAAGTGGTGGCTCACCACACTGTGCCACAACATCGGCCCCCATGGATTTTTTAAAAAAGAATAGGAAAAATGGCCTCAAGTCTGTATATTCCAGACACATTCCTCATTCTCTGTTCACATACATGTACACCTGGAAGTATACACACACACATACTGACTCACAGAAATTTAAGATGACAGAGTGGGAAAGGACCTCAGAAATCAGAAAATTTCTACTTTTCTCTCCTTCCTTTCCATCTCCCCATTTCTTAAAAGATTAATTAATTTATTTGAAAGTCAGAGTTACACAAAGAAAGGGAGCAACAGAGACAGAGAGGGAGAGAGAGCTTCCATCTGCCAGTTCACTCCCCAAATGCCCCATACCGCCAGGGGTGGGACAAGCCAAAGTCAAGAGCCAGGAGTTTCATCCGGGTCTCCAACGCGGGTGGCAGGGACCCAAGCACTTGGGCCATCTTCCGCTGCTTTCCCAGGCGCATTAGCAGGGAGCTGGATTGGAAGTGGAGCAGTGGGGACATCGGGACATGCACAAACCAGCACCCATATGGGATGCCGGCGACACCCCAACATTGGCCACTCCCTATTGTTTTCATAAGAAACCCAAAGCCAATCACTCAGAATTCAATGGCGTTCAGTGACACACGATCTCTCTCACTTGTCATTTTCTCAGAAGCTGAACTTTTTGGAAATGGATGGTGGCTTTGCAGCACACAGAGCTATGCTAAGCACACAGTAAGCAATTTTTTTTTTTTTTTGACAGGCAGGGTGGATAGTGAGAGAGAGAGAGACAGAGAGAAAGGTCTTCCTTTTTGCCGTTGGTTCACCCTCCAATGGCCGCTGCGGCCGGCGCATGTCGCTGATCCGAAGCCAGGAGCCAGGTGCTTCCTCCTGGTCTCCCATGCGGGTGCAGGGCCCAAGCACTTGGGCCATCCTCCACTGCACTCCCGGGCCATAGCAGAGAGCTGGCCTGGAAGAGGGGCAACCGGGACAGAATCCGGCACCCCGACCGGGACTAGAACCCGGTGTGCTGGCGCCGCAAGGCGGAGGATTAGCCTGTTAAGCCACGGCGCCGGCCACACAGTAAGTAATTTAAGGTACTGATTTAACAGAACAGAAGGAAAGAGAAGGCACTTCTAAGAGGAGACAGCAAGAACATTGGGTCAAACCTAGCCGGTGTCATCGCACCGAGAGGACAGAATCAAAGAATCTTCGAGCCGGAAGGCAGACAGAAGGCATTCCGAGGAACCCTTCACTTGGGCAGCTCATTCCCTGGGAAGTACCCGGTCCTCACCACAACAGAAGTGACAAGAGAGAGCCTGAGATCACCACGCTGGTGAGGGGCTGATGGACCCCACAGCCCCACCCCCACCCCCCACCCCACCCCTCCACCCCCGCCCCGGTCTCACCTTTCAATCCCAGCTGCCGACCTGGGATGCTGGCTTGGAAGGTCTGGGTCTTGTTCCTGTCTGCACCGTCCCCGAAGTTCAGTGTGGTCACTAGGCCTACCACGTGAGCCCCCTGCCGTGTCCCTGTGGCCGTCCCATTCACAGGGCACAGGGTCAGCTGGCCAAAAGACCTCAAGAAGGAGACCCAGTCCTGTGTGCAAAAGGAGGTTGGGAGACGAGATGAGCTGCGAGAACAGGCCCGCGGCCCTGGGATGAGTAGGGCGGCACTCACCTCCGGGATGTCAGGGCTGCGCAGGCCGCTCCTGTGGGTGAGGAGGAAGCCACCGAGGCCCAGGCCGGAGAGGCCCAGGAGCAGCAGGATCAGAGTGGCACAGACCAGAGGCGGGTGGTGGACGAGACAGAGATGCAGGTTGTGCCCTGCTTGGCAGCTGCCCATGGGGAGCAAAGGCGTCTGGGCCTCCAGGGAGAGTCTGTGGGAAGACAGGGAGCGAGAACTGGACAGAAGCCTGCAGGGCACAAGGCATTTCCCCACTTTGTGCAAGGGGAAGCCAAAGCTCGAGGAGACCAGGGCCAAGGCCAAGGCCGCACAGGCAGCCAGGGGCAGAGCCCCGGCAAGAGACCAAGGCTCTTGGCCCCCAAAGTTCATCTCCCTGCACTGCTCGGGATGTTCAGGCATTGCATTTCCGAGGCAACCCAGGTGCAGGTCGAGCTCTCTGCTGGAAAAAGGAAGCGGAGAGGGAGAGAATTCTCAGAAGGGAAACAGGAAGCACTCTTCTGGGTTGAGGGCTGGCCTGGAGCAGGGGGTGGTGTGACCAGAACTGCCCTTTGGAGCCCCACCATGTAGCTCTGAGCCCCGCCCGCCCTGCTACTCACTAGCCAAGGGAGAGGCAGTCAGTGAACCTCTGTGGGCTCAGGCATCTGTGAACACCAAGGAATGAGGATTAAATGTGGCAGAGGCGGCGCTCCCCTTGGCGCTTGGCCGTGCAGAAACCCCACAAATGTCCATTTCCCTTCTCTTTTCTCTGTGTCCTACTGATCCCCCAAACCAGATGAGGCAGGAAAACAAAACAACAAAAACAAACATGGGGGGGGCTGAGGCTCGGAGGCCTTCACCCAGGAGTGGTAGGGCCAAGGCCTGGCTGGCAAGGTCCGCCTGGACGGCGGGGAGGCAGACACATGGGCGCGGGCGGGGAGGTGCCACGGAAACGCGGCTGCCACACACGCTCAGCCCCGGGACTTCGGGAAGGGGACCCGGCCGGGCCGGAGAGGGCGGAGCCTGAGGGGCAGCGGCTGGAGGCGCGCCTGGGCCTCCCCTCCCCCCAGCCCCCGCCGAGGGTCCGCAACGCCCGCATCCCTTCCCGAGCTCGCGCTCACCGCTCGGAGCCGGGCGGAGGCCGGCGCCCCCGCGACGTCACGAATGGAGCCGCGAAGGGGCGGGGCCCGTGCTCCGCGCGTCCCTCTGCCCCGCCCACCGCCCCCTCCCTGAGGCGGGGTTCGCATGCGCAGTGGCCTGGGCGAGTCCGGGTGGGCGCGTACCATGCGGAAACCCCGAGAGGGGGGTGCGCAGGGAGGCCGCAGCTGTGCGGGAGGCGAGACGACCCGAGACAGGCCAGAGAGCTCGCGCTGGAGATGCGGCGGACCCCACCCCCTGCCCCCTCCTGGAGAGAACGGGGACAAGGTCAAGGAGAACCTCGCCGCGGGCATTTTTTTCCCTGTCTTTCGCCTCCCACTGCGCCGGTGGCACAGCCCGGCCGCGCCCGGAGAAGGACGCGGGTTCGGCCCGGCGGGGCAGGGTCCTGGAGGCGGGTCCCCCGTTAGGGTTGTCCTTCCGGGCTGGGTCGGGTGTTGGGGTGCCGTTCTCCTGGACGCCCAGCTGCTAGGGACTCCTTAACGCGTGCGAGCCTCAAGCTGCCAGTCTGTCGTGCGTGGTTCAGGGGTGGGCAGTGGGCACAGCTTCCCGCCGCAGCCTGCGTTCGGGCTCTGGGGTGGGCGTGGGGGTCGAGTTGGCGGCGCCGGGCAGGGGCTGCTGGACGCGGGAGTCCGAGTGTGGCACGCGACCGTGGCTTCTACCGTAACGCGGAGACCCTGAGGTTTCTGCACCACCACTCGGAAGAGTTCATGGCGCACAGCTTTCCCACAGATGGGCAAAGGACGAGGGAGCCACGGCCGTTCGGCCCGAGAAGAGACGGTGGAGGGACAGAGAAAGCCGCCCGCAGAATGAGAGGAGACGTTTGCAGATCCTGTGTCCCGCGGGAGGTTAATATCTAGACTGAAGAACTACAACTGCGCCACAGCAAGCAAGCAAACCAATTTAAAAGTAGGCAGAGAGTGAATCTCATTTCTCCAGAAGGGATACACACGGTGACCATCCAGCACGAGTGTCACCAACCATTAGGGAAATGCAAATCAAAGCCGAAATGAGATGCCATCACCTTCGCATCACTGTGACGCCTACCGCGAGCACGTGTTTAGCAGCGAAGATGCCCCGGTCCCGAATCTGAATGCCTGGGCAGCGGGCAGTGCAGATCCGGGAGGCAGTGGCGATGGCTCAAGCTGTTAGGTTCCTGCGACCCTTGGGGGAGACCTGGATAGAGTGCCTGGCTCCTGGCTTGGCCCTCGTCATAGAAGGCAGTTGGGGAGTGAACTAGCAGATGGTGGCTCGCTGTCTTTTTTTTTTTTTTTTTTTTTTTTTAAGATTTATTTATTTGAAAGGCAGAGTTACACAGACAGAGGAGAGGCAGAGAGAGAGGTCTTCCATCCCCTGGTTCACTCGCCAAATGGCTGCAACGGCCAGAGCTGAGCCAATCTGAAACCAGGAGCCAGGGGCCTCCTCCGGGTCTCCCACATGAGTGCAAGGGCCCAAGGACTTGGACCATCCTCCACTGCCCTCCCAGGCCATAGCAGAGAGCTGGATAGGAAGAGGAGCAGCCAGGACTAGAACCGGCGTCCATATGGGATGCCGGCACTTCAGGCCAGGGCGTTAACCTGCTGCGCCACAGTGCTAGCCCCTCTCTGTCTCTTAAATAAAAAGGACAATAATTTTTAAAATTTCATAATAGGCTAAGGTGCCGCTTGTGACAATGGCACTCCATTCGGGAGTGCTGGTTTTAGTCCCACCTGCTCCGTTTCCCATCCATCTCCCTGCTAATGTGCCTGGGAAAGCATCGGAAGATGGTATGGCAGACCCGGATGGAGGTTGTGGCTCCTGGCTTCCACCTGGCCCAGCCTGAACCCTTCCAGCCATTTGGGGAGTGGACTGACAGAGGGAAGATCTTGTTCTCCCTGTCACTCTACCTCTCAGATAAAGTTGTTAAATTTAATTGTTTTATTTTTCCAAATGCACGAGTCACTGGAGCTGTGCGTGCAGCTCCACGCTTGGTACTTGCAGTGTAGATGACTTGAGCGTGGTGCTCTGGAACCCACGCAGGGCTGCCCCTGCCAGGGAACGCCCGTCTTGGCGGCCACAGCCGCAGTTACCAGCTTGGAGCTGGGGACTTCCTCGCGCAGTTTGTGGTAAGTCGCTTCGGCAAACAAAATGATGGGATTGAGCTTGTCCCAGATTTTTCTTTGGGCCTCCCCTTTTCAGCCTCGCCCCCAGATTTCCAGATTTATTCGCTGAGTATCTGTCTTGGCTGACACCACCACCACCACCACCCCACCCCCCCCACCCCCACCCCCCACCCCCGGTCTTCGTGTTGTCCTTGGGAGGTGGGGTGAAGTGTGGAATGCACAGCCAGACGTTGAGGGGGAGGGACTGAAACTTTATTTTAAACAGAGATTTTCTGTTTTAAAAAGTGAATGGCGGCCGGTGCCTAGGCTTAACAGGCTAATCCTCCGCCTTGCGGCGCCGGCACACCGGGTTCTAGTCCCGGTTGGGGCGCCAGATTCTATCCCGGTTGCCCCTCTTCCAGGCCAGCTCTCTGCTATGGCCCGGGAGTGCAGTGGAGGATGGCCCAAGTGCTTGGGCCCTGCACCCCACGGGAGACCAGGAGAAGCACCTGGCTCCTGCCTTCGGATCGGCGTGGTACGCCAGCCGCAGCGGCCATTGGAGGGTGAACCAATGGCAAAAAGGAAGACCTTTCTCTCTGTCTCTCTCTCACTATCCACTCTGCCTGTCCAAAAAAAAAAAAAAAAAAAAGAATGGCTAGGGGCGGTGGTGTGGCGTAGTGGGTAGAGACTCCTCCTGCAGTGCCGCCATCCCATATGGGCGCCATTTCAAGTCCTGGCCGCTCCACTTCTGATCCAGCTCCCTGCTGGAGAAAGCAGCAGAAGATGGCCCAAGTATTTGGGCCCCTGCACCCACATGGAAGAGCTGGAAGAAGCTCCAGGCTCCTGGCTTCAGATTAGCCTAGCTCCAGCCGTTGTGGCCATTTGGGGAGTGAACCAGCAGATGGAAGATCTCGATATCTTTCTCTCTCTCTCTGCCTCTCTGTAACTCTGCCTTTCAAGTAAATAAATATTTTTTTTAAAAAAACCTGAGGTCTGGAAAGGTTCAAGGACTTGTCCTAAGTAGCCCAGCCACTTAAGCCTTTGCCAGAACTTGAGCTCAAGTTTCCCAACACTACCTTTGATCTCTCACTAAAGCCTCCTTGTTTAGTCCTATGAGAAGATCTCTCTGGAGCACCTACAAAGGGTCCTGTCCATTCGCTCAACAGCCACACCCAGCCCAGCCCGAGCCAACTACATGAAACGTCTGTTATTGGTGGAGCCAGCCCAGCTAGGATCTCCACTCCAGAAGTAATGGAACCTCAGGTGCTCCAGTACTTATTCAATAAATATTTGATGGCCAATTAAAAAAATATTTATTTATTTGAAAGGCAGAGTTAGAGAGAGAGGGAGAGACAGACAGATCTTTCATCTGCTGGTTCACTCCCCAAATGGCTGTGAAGGCTGGGGCTGAGTCTGTCTGAAGCCAGGAGCCAGGAACTTCTTCCAGTTCTCCCGTGTGTGTGGCAAGGGCCAAGGACTTGGACCATCTTCCATGCTCTCCCAGGCACATTAGCAGGGAGCTGGATGGGAAGTGGAGCAGCCAGAAGTTGAACTGTATGGAATGCTGGCATTTCAGGCTGTGGCTTTACCCGCTATGCCACAGCACCGGCCTCCAATGGTCAATTTATTTAAAAACAGTTTTGTTAGGCAAGTTCCCATGAGAATTCACCACATTTCAGTCTAATTTTTTTTTAATTAAAAATTTTTGTTTACTTATATGAGTTGCAGAGGGAGAGCTTTCATCTGTTGGTTTACTCCCCACGTGCCCACAATGACCAGGGACTGAAGCTGGGAGCCAGGAACCCAATCCAGGTCTTCCGAACAAGCGACAGGAACCCAACTATTTGAGCCATCACTGCTACCTCCTAGGATCTGCATTAACAAAAAGTTGGAGTCAGGAGCTAGAGCTGGGAATTGAAGCCAGATGGGACTTGGGGGTCCTGACTGGCATCGTAACTAGGTCAAGTTAAGCTAGGTCGAGTTAACCTCAGCTAGGTCAAGTGCTCATCCCTCCAGTCTCATTTTCAACTTGGGCATACACCTGCCCATGCCTAAATATTTGTGAAGTTTAGGTTAGAACCTAAACCAGTTTATGCAGTTGACCAAGTTTTTAAATCCTTGCTGGAGCTCCGGGTACACAGTGAGTACCAGTAGTGCGAAAGCACTGCCCGGTACCTACCTACCTAATGACAAGTAGGGTATGATAAGGCAGGTGAGCTGCGGTGCTGGTACATGGTGGGAGGTCAAACAATGTGAATTTTCCCTTGTTTTTCTTGTACTCCAGAGCAATTAGGCTGATTTGGACAATAGTCCTTGTAAATGGCCACAATTGATACTTGTAAAACCCAAGCAAGTAATTCTACTGAGTAGCAGAGGCAAACTGGTTACAACAAAGAGCTGCCCTGAGGCCTGAGAATCAGAACAAATGGATGTGAAGGGAGGTCTTACGTAGAAGGAAGAGGTGGCTGGGGGTGAGGGGACCGGAGGGGACACAGAATTATCTGTACACTGTATGCTCCAACAGTTTTATGTAATGCACTCAATAGGCCCTGAAAGTGGACGTTATTGTGGAAGCCTGGGATTTCATTCAAATAATTTAACTAAGGCCACACTGATAGCAGGTGACAGAAATTGGGTTATAATTGCAGCCTGACCAGGGTCTGTCGTGGGAACCCGAAAGCCAGCTGGGAATCACCCGTCCCTTGAAGGAACTTGAGAGGGGGGCCCTGCCCATTCCATGGGGATAATTTCCTCTGGCCCAGCCAAAGCTTCTCCCAGAGACCTGTTTGTGTCCTTCTAGATCACCGAGTTTTGGAGTTGCAGGTCCCTTTGGAAACCCCACAAGAGCTTTTCATTCAGATGATCATTCAGTAAGCATCTGTTGACTGGCAGGCAGTATTCTGCCGCCTGGGTATACAGTGGTGGACAAAGGTATTCATGACCCCCGACCTCTTGGAACCACAGGATGTTCACAGACTCCTCACCTAGAAAAATGCTGTTACCTAAACCTACACATGCAATTTCAACCAGTGGCACTTCAGTCCGCTTGGAACCCATCCAAGAACCCAGTATAGGTATTAAATATCTATCGTATTTAATAAGGTTCCCTCTGCCTTAATTGGACCTTAATTTTGGATTTAGTTTCATATCAGAACTGCTTGATAGAATTACTCCTTTGTTTCCTCTTTACTACTTTTTTTTTTTAAGATTTATTTATTTATTTGAAAGAGTTACACAGAAAGAAGAGGGGCAGAGGGAGGGAGAGAGAGAGAGACAGGTCTTCCATCCGATGGTTCACTCCCCAGTTGGCTGCAACAGCCAGAGCTGCACAGATCCGAAGCCAGGAGCTTCTTCCAGTTCTAACCACACGGGTGCAGGGGCCTAAATACTTGGGCCATCTTCTACTGCTTTCCCAGGCCACAGCAGAGAGCTGGATTGGAACTAGAGCAGCCAGGTCTTGAACCAGCGCCCATGTGGGATGCTGGTGCTTCAGGCCCGGGCATTAACCCGCTGCACCACAGTACTGGCTCCTACTTTTTTTTTTTTTTTTTTTTTTAAGATTTGCTTATTGATTTGAAAGAGAGAGAGAGAATATCTTCCATCTGCTAATTTACTTCCCAAATGGCCGCAATAGCAGGGGTTGAGCCGGGAAGAAGGCAGGGGCCTAAAACTCCGTCCAGGTCTCCCACATGGGTGACAGGGACTCAAGTACTTGGGCCATCTTTTGCTGCTTTCCCAGGCATTTTAGCAGGAAACTAGATTGGAAGTAGAGTAGCTAGAACTCTAATATTGGATACTGATGTTGGAAGTAGTGACTTAGAGGCTGGTGTCTTGGCATGGTGGGTTAAGCTGCTGCTGGCAACACCAGCATCCCATACAGGCACCCGTTCAAGTCCCAGCTGCTCCATTTCTGATCCAGCTCTCTGCTAATGCCTAAGCAGTGGAGGACAGTCCAAGAGCGTGGGCCCCTGCAACCACATGGGAGATACAGATGAAGCTCCTGGCTTTGGGCTGACCCAGCACCAGCTGTTGTGGCCATCTGGGGAGTGAATCAGTGGATGCAAGGTCTCACTGCCTCTCTCTCTCTCTCTCTCTCTCTCTCTCTCACTCTGCCTTTCAAACAAATAAAATAAATCTTAAAAAAGAAGAAGAAAGTGGTGGTTTAACCTTCTGTGCCACACTGCTGGTCCCTACTACTTGGTTTTTATCCTGTGTTATTCATCTATTCAATCAACCAATCATTCATTCAGCAAACGTTTAAACGTTTGCTAAATGCCAAGCACCTCATTAGGCAATGAGAGAAGCCACATTTCCTATCACTATAAAGTCCTAATGACAGAGGCAGATACACCAAGAATTATGATAAAATGGCAAACACCATAAAGGATAGATAACATAATGGTTAATAGCCACCCTCTAAATAGGTCAAGTATTTAACGGTCTTAAATGTTCCCTTGTTCAAGCATGTCAGTGATAAAATATTATTCCTATTTAATGCATTAAAAATCAAGACTTTGGCTGGTGCCGTGGCTTAACAGGCTAATCCTCCGCCCTGCGGTGCCGGCACACCGGGTTCTAGTCCCGGTTGGGGCGCCGGATTCTATCCTGGTTGCCCCTCTTCCAGGCCAGCTCTCTGCTATGGCCCGGGAGTGCAGTGGAGGATGGCCCAAGTGCTTGGGCCCTGCACCCGCATGGGAGACCAGGAGAGGCACCTGGCTCCTGGCTTCGGATCAGCGCGATGCGCCGGACACAGCGGCCATTGGAGGGTGAACCAACGGCAAAAGGAAGACCTTTCTCTCTTTCTCTCTCTCTCACTGTCCACTCTGCCTGTCAAAAAAATAAATAAATCTTTAAAAAAAAATCAAGACTTAGCAATGTTAGGAAACTTGTAGTCAGAAACTACAAGTTCCTGGCTAATCAACTTCTTTGTGTCACACACACATCCAATAAAATCTTGAAAAACAATAGGCCGTATTATAGACCTGGAATAAGAGATATTTTCCAAAGCAAATCATACAAACACAGGAACCATAAATGAAAAAAAAAATTGACAAATTTAAATATGCTGTGGCATAGCAGGTAAAGCCACTGCCTGCTGCGTTGGCATCCCATCCGAGCACTTGCTGGAGTCCTGGCTGCTCTGCATCCGATCCAGCTCTCTGCTAATGCACCTGGGAAAGCAGAAGATGACTCAAGTGCTTGGGCCGGGGCCGTGGCTCACTCGGTTAATCCTCTGCCTGCGGTGCCGGAATCCCATATGGGTGCCGGGTTCTAGTCCCAGTTGCTCCTCTTCCAGTCTAGCTCTCTGCTGTGGCCCGGGAAGACAGTGGGGGATGGCCCAAGTGCTTGGGCCTGCACCCACATGGGAGACCAGGAGAAGCACCTGGCTCCTGGCTTCGGATCGGTGCAGCGCTGGTGGTGGCGGCCATTTGGGGGGTGAACCAATGGAAGGAAAACCTTTCTCTCTCTCTCTCCTTCTCTCTCTCTCACTGTCTATAACTCCACCTGTCAAATAAAAAAAAAAGTGCTTGGGCCCCCACATCCATGTGGGAGACCCAGAGGAGGCTCCTGGCTCCTGGCTTCAGACTGACCCAGTTCCAGCCATTGTGGCCATTTGGGGAGTGAACCAGTGGATGGAAGATCTCTTTCCTGCTCTCTCTTTCTCTCTCCAACTCTGCCTTTCAAATAAATAAATAAATCTTTTTTAAAAATTAAGATAGAAATAGAAATTTTCCCAAGAATTCTGTATCTGGCAAACCTATACTTCAAGAATGAAGGAGAAATTTGAGGGAGGGGCCAGCACTGTGGCATAGGAGTTAAGCTGTCACCTGTGATGCCAGCATCCATATGGGCACCTGTTTGAGTCCTGGCTGCTTTGCTTCCAGTCCAGTTGCCTGTTAATGTGCCTGAGAAAGCACTGGAAGATGGTCCAGGTGCTTGGGCCCCTGCACCCACCCACGTGAGAGACCTGGCCATTGCGGCCATTTGGAAAGTGAACTACCAGATGGAAGCCCTTTCTCTCTGTCTCTCCCTCTCTCTGTGACTATGTCACTCAAATACATAAAAAGTCTTTTAAAAACATTTATTTATTTGAAGGGCAGAGTTAGAGACAAAGGGAGAGACAGATAGGGAGAGAGATCTTCCATCCGCTGGTTCACCCCCCAAATGGCTACAACAGCGGGGCTGTGCCAGACCAAAGCCAGGAGCCCGGAACTCCGTCAGGGTCTTCCACATGGGTTGCAGGGGTCCAAGCATTGGGAACATCTTTCGCTGCTTTCTCATTATCAGGGAGCTGGATCAGAAGTGGAACAGCTGAGACTCGAACAGATACTCATATGGAATGCCAGTGACACAGGTGGCGGGTTAACCTGCTGCACCACAGCACCAGCCACCATATCTCATCTTTGATAATGGATAGAACAATTAGAAGATCCAGAAAACAGAAGATCTGAACAAAGCTAGACACCAATTAGACCTAACAGACATTTAGAGAACACATCCAAAAACAGAAAAACAGACGTTCTCAAGTACACATGTATGGTTCTCCAGGCACAAAACCAACCTCAATAAATTTAAAAGATCAGAATCACACAAAATGTCATCCCCAACCGCAATAGAATACAACTAGAAAACAATGACAGGACAAAGGACTGGCATTGTGGCTCAGCGGGTTAAGCCACTGCCTTGGATGCTGGCATCACATACAGGAGCGCTGACCCCAGCACTGGCCCTATCACCCATATGGGAGACTCAGATGGAATTCTGGGCTCTTGCAGTAATTTGGGTAGTGAACCAGCAGAGAGAACAGCTCTCTCTCAATCTCTCTCTCTCTCTCTCTCTGCCTTTCAAATAAGTAAATTATGTAAGTCTTTTAAAAAATAACCGGATAAAAACTAGGAAAATCACAAATATGTGGCAGTTAAATAACACGCTCTTAAAGAACCCATGATTCAAAGAGGAAATCCCAGGACAAGTAGAAAATACATAGGGGCTGTGGTGGTCTACGGGGGTCTGGCTGTGGGGCTGATGAGAAACTGCGGAAGATCCTGTGGCTGCAGGGGAGGACCTGTGGTGGCTGCAAAGACCCGGGTGCCATGGGTGTCCAATGGGTGTCTTCTGATGGTCATGGATTTATTGTAAAAATGTATAGAACATGTACCAGCCTCAGGAATAATCAAAGCCATGTTGAATGACTTGGGTCAGTTTGCTGAGAAGGAAACCAAGTCAATGTTAGAGCTATCCCTTCCCATGTCTTGAGCATTGGGCACTCGCTCACTCTCTCTGCCTTTCAAATAAATAAAGATTTTCAAAATGGGCAGACTCTGAATACACATTTCTCTGAAAACAGTATACCGATGGGCAATAATTGCATTTTCAATGATGCTTAGTATCATTAGCCATTAGGAAAATGCAGATCAAAGCTGTGATCAGAGAATGCGTTACACCCACAAGGGTGGCCCAAAGCCCTTTGTTTTTTGTTTTTTGTTTTTTTTCTTCTTTCTTTTTTTAAAGGAACATAACAAGTATTGGCAAGGATGTGGAGAAACTGGAAGCGTCATATAGGTTGGTGGGAGTGTACAATGGTACAGGTGGTGTGGAAAATCGCTTGGCAGTCCTCAGTAAATTAAACACAGAACTACCACGTTACCCAGCAGTTCCACTCTTAGCATATACCCTCTGCATTTGAAAACAGGTGCTCAGACAAAAATGTGTGTGCTGATGTTCAGAGCAGCTCTATTCACCAGAGCCAGAAGGTGCAAGAGACCCTAGTGCCTATCAAGCAGGTGAATGGATAAACTAAATGTGGTGTATGTATCCAATGGAGTCTTATTCAGGCTCCGGAAGAAAGGAAATTCTGGCACATACTCTACCGTGCATTAATCTTTACGGCCATTATTTATAATGAAATGTTCCAGTCACAGAGAGACAAATTCTGGAGGATTCCACCTGTAGTCAGATTGGGTGGCTGACAGGGATTGGGTGGTGGGTGATGGGGAGTTAGTATGAACAGGTATGGAGTCTCAGTTTGGGAAGATAAGAGAGTTCAGGAGGTGGATGGTGCTGATGGTTACACAGCAATAAAAATGTACCGACTACCAATGAGCTGTACATTTAGCAAAGGCTAAAATGGTGAATTTTATGTTATGTATATTTTATTACAACAAGAAAAAAAAGTAGAGGGGTGGGTGTTTGGCATATAGACCTAAGTCAGTACTCGGGACACCTGAATCCCATTGCAGAGTGCCTGGGTTTGAGTCTCGGCTCTGCTTCTGATTCCAGCTTCCTGGTTATGTGCATCCTGGGAGGTTCAAGTACTTGGGTCCCTGCCACCCACATAGGAGACCGGGATGTAGTTCTAGGCTCCTGGCTTCAGCCTGGCCCAGCCCCAGCTTTTGTGGGCATTTGGGGAGTGAACCACCAGATGGAAGATCTCTCTCTCTCTCTCTCTCTCTCTCTCTCTCTCTTTCTCTTTCTCTCTGTGTCTCTGCCTTTCACATAAAATGCAAATAAATAAATTTTTAAGAGATTTTTTTTTAAAAAGTGGCCACAAGGAAAAATAATGAAGTATCAACATACTCTATGACATGAATGAACCTTTTTATCTTTTAAAGATTTATTTTATTTATTTGAAAGACAGAGTTACAGAGAGAGGTAGAGAGAGAGTCTCCCATCCACTGGTTCACTCCCCAGAAGGCCACAACAGCCGAAGCTGCGCCAATCCGAAACCAGGAACCAGGAGCTCTTCCGGGTCTCCCACATGGGTACAGGGGCCCAAGGACTTGGGCCATCTTCTACTGCTTTCCTAGGCCATAGCAAGGAGCTGGATTGGAAGAGGAGCAGCCAGAACTTGAACCAGCGCCCATATGGGATGCCGGTGCTTCAGGCCAGGGCTTTAACCCGCTGTGCCACAGCGCCAGCCCTGACATGAATGAACCTCGAAAGCATCATGCTGAATGACAGATCCAGCCATAAGCAGTCACATGTTGATGATTCCATGTGTGTGAAATGTCCTGGATAGGCAAATCTACAGATAGAGCAAGTAGCTTAGTGAGGAGGAGGACCCAAGTGGAGGAGGGCCTAGGGGATTGCTGCTTAGTGCTTCTGAGTCTCCGTGGGGCTGATGAGAATGTTCTGGAAGTGAACAGAAGTGATGATGTCACAGCACTGTGAATGTACCAAATACCCCTGCACGGGACAGCTTCAAATGGTGGCAGTGGTGAACTGTGTTATATGTCATCTACGACAATTTCTTAAACTCAGGCCGGCGCCGTGGCTCAACAGGCTAATCCTCCGCCTTGCGGCGCCGGCACACCGGGTTCTAGTCCCGGTCGGGGCACCGATCCTGTCCCGGTTGCCCCTCTTCCAGGCCAGCTCTCTGCTGTGGCCTGGGAAGGCAGTGGAGGATGGCCCAAGTGTTTGGGCTCTGCACCCCATGGGAGACCAGGAGAAGCACCTGGCTCCTGCCATCGGAACAGCGCGGTGCGCCGGCCACAGCGCGCTACCGCGGCGGCCATTGGAGGGTGAACCAACGGCAAAGGAAGACCTTTCTCTCTGTCTCTCTCTCACTGTCCACTCTGCCTGTCAAAAAAAAAAAAAAATTTTCTTAAACTCCTGAGCCTATCCCTTTTTCTTGATATACAGTATATTCCTTTCACTGTACCCACATCCCTGGAGCAGCAGCACCAGCTTCCCGGTCACCCAAGCAAGCGACCTCTGAGTCAGCCTTGACTCCACCCTCCCCGCTTATCCCACGCTTCTCACCCTCAGCAGGGTTCTGTCTAGAATCCTCCCCCAACTTCCCCTGCTTACTGCAGGCTCTCAAAGCCTCTCATACCCTCCCCACTGCCCCCAGGTTCTCCTCCCCACAATGCATCCCGCAGGTTGCCTGCTGACTTCTCTCCCTTCCTCCCTCCCTCCATGCACTTTCCCCTTTCTTCAAGCCCCGTCTCCCTGCCCTTGCTGCCACCCCTGTGACAACTTCCCCAAGTCCCCATCCACCCTCTCCTCTCTCCCCTGCTCAAGGAAGATGCACTCTCTGCCAGCCCAGGGCGAGCCTCTTCACTGTGGTCTGGAACTTCTCCTCGCCACAGGGATTCCTCCATCGTCCTCTCCATTTCTATTCTCGCTCCTTCAACAAACACTTTTTTTTTTTTTTTTTAAGATTTACTGATTTATTTTGAAAGCCAGTGTTACAGAGAGAGAGGGAGAGTTTCCACTCGCCAATTCACTCCCCAGTGCTGGGCCAAGCTGAAGCTAGGAGCTGGAAGCTTCAACTGGGTCTCCCACGTGGGTGCAGGGGTCCAAACACTTGGGCCCTCCACTGCTGCTTTCCCAGGCACATTAGCAGGGAGCTGGATTGGAAGTGGAGCAATCAGACATGAACTGGAGCCCATATGGGATGCTGGTGATGCAGGCGGCAGCTTTACCTCCTATGCCACAAAGCCAGCCCCTCAACAAACATTTATAAAGCAACTCTATGCTCCTGATGCTGGGGTTATGATGGAGAATGAGTTGGGTGATGGTCCAGCCTTCATAAAGCCTCCATAGAAAATAGACAACACATAACTTTGAAATGGACAGGAAGGAAATGAAGACGGAGGGAGTAGGAGACAGGTCCCTTTAAACAGCGAGGTCAGGGAGGTTTGTGATTGTGATGTTTGAGCTGATGTCTAAAGGACGTATACAAGTTGGCTTTGTGCAGACTGGGGGGGGGGGTCAGGATTCCAGGTAGAACC
This sequence comes from Lepus europaeus, assembly GCF_033115175.1. Taxonomy (NCBI): domain Eukaryota; kingdom Metazoa; phylum Chordata; class Mammalia; order Lagomorpha; family Leporidae; genus Lepus; species Lepus europaeus. The sequence continues at coordinate 24,897,702 of NC_084847.1, forward strand.
ACAGGCATACGAAGACTCTGGGAGGAGAAGGTTGGCTTGCAGGGGGCCAGGGCAACCAGAACATGAGTAGGGGAGAGCGGTGTGAGAAGACCTTGGAGAGCTCCTCTGTGGCCAAGGCCTTGTAAACAAACCATGGCAAGAAGCTTGGAGTTTATTATAAGGTGGCATGAGGAGCTGATGGAGATGTATAAGGAGGAAACTGATAACGAGAAGATATGCATTCTTTTTTTTTAATTTTTATTTTTTTTAGACAGGCAGAGTGGACAGTGAGAGAGAGAGAGAGACAAAGAGAAAGGTCTTCCTTTGCCATTGGTTCACCCTCCAATGGCCGCCGCAGCCGGCACGCTGTGGCCGGCGCACTGCACTGATCCGAAGGCAGGAGCCAGGTGCTTCTCCTGGTCTCCCATGCGGGTGCAGGGCCCAAGCACTTGGGCCATCCTCCACTGCACTCCCGGGCCATAGCAGAGAGCTGGCCTGGAAGAGGGGCAACCGGGACAGAATCCAGTGCCCCGACCGGGACTAGAACCTGGTGTGCCAGCGCCGCTAGGCGGAGGATTAGCCTGTTGAGCCACTGCGCCGGCGAGAAGATATGCATTCTAACATGATCGCTCCGGGGGCTGATTTGTGGCACAGCGGGTTAAGTCATTGCCAGCTACGCTAGCATCCCATGTCAGAGTACCAGTACAAGTTCTGGCTGCTCCACTTCCTATGCAGCTCTCTGCTAATAATCCAGGGAAGCCAGGGGATTATGGCTCAAGTGCTTGGGGCCCTACCACCCACTGGAAGACCTGGAAGAAACTCCTGGATCCTGGCTTCAGTCTGGCCCAGCCCCAGCCATTAAGGCCATTTGGGGAGTGAACCAGCTGATGGAAGATCTCTCTCTTTGTCTCTCCCCACCCTCCTCTCTGTAATCTGCCTGTCAAATAAAATAACATAAATCTTGAAAAAAATAAAATAAAAGCATCACACTGGATACTAGGTGGAAAACGAGCTGAAAAGGAACCAAAGTGGCAGAGAGGGAAACAATTTAGGAACAGTCCCTAGAAAGCAAAGAAGATGGGATGGATTGGGACCATGGTCCCCACTGTGGAGTTGGCTATCAGAAGATGCACTGTAGATGCATCGTGCAGGCAGAGCCAACAGGACTTGGGAGGGAGGGAAAGGGAGAAATCAAAGACTCCTCCCTACCAGTTCGTTTCTCTCAGCCAAAACATACTTGTACTGTGGTTTTGATTCTTCTCTGATGACTAAAGCCAATGGAGCCAAAATCCTAAGCACGAACCTTTGGACCAATATATCCAACTTCCTACTGCCTGTTACTGGCACCTCCGACCCAGGACTCACAGTGAGCTCATGTTATGTCCACACCATCTCGCATCTGCGTTCACTGTGCCCTGTCTCCGATGACCCCACCGTCTCTACTCAGGCAAGCTGACGAGCTAGGGATCACCTTTGTCTCTCCCAGTTCCTCAGCCTCTCCCATCCCATCTGTCACCGAAACTTGCCTGCTTTACAGATATTTCTCAAATCTACTCATTCCTCCCCGTTCCACTGCCATTGCTTTTCTGTGGGCTCTCAAGCCCCCTCCTGCTGGCACTGTTGGAAGCAGCTCCAAGCTTGTTTCCACAAATTCCTTCTCTGAGATGCAGAATGCCCATCCTCAAATACCAGCTTGGTCGTTCGCCTTCCACTGATGTCATGGGGGCGAAGGTGGGTCCTCAGTCTGCTCCACAAGCCCTGGTGGTCCTATTCCTGCTCACTCCGTGGTCTTGTCCACCTCCACTACCACCCTCCTTGTACTTTAAGCTCCAACAGGATCTGAACATGTTACGGTTTCCCAGACATATGTTGCTTCTTCAAATGTTTGCGTCTGTACTCAACTGTTTCTTTTTAAAAGATTTATTTACTTATTTATTTGAAAGGCAGAGCAAGGAAGAGAGAGAGAGAGAGAGATCTTCCATCCATTGGTTCACCCCCAAATGGCTGCAATGGCCAGAGCTGAGCTGATCCAAAGCCAAGAGCTTCTTCTGGGTCTCTAATGTGGGTGCAGGGGCCCAAGGACTTGGGCCATCTTCTACTACTTTTCCAGGTGCATTAGCAGGGAGCTGGAACAGAAGTGGAGCAACCAGGACTTGAACTGGCACCCATATGGGATTCTGGTGCCACAGGCAGAGGCTTAACCCACTACACCACAGCACCAGCCCCAGGTCTCTGAACCTTAATATATCTTTTTAAAAAATATTTATTTTTTATTATTTGCTTTGGGGGAAAGTGAATATTTCTTCTCAGAAGATATTTATTTATTTGAAAGTCAGAGTTACACACAGAGAGAAGGAGAGGCAGAGAGAGAGAGAGAGAGAGAGAGAGAGAGAGGTCTTCCATCTGCTGGTTCACTCCCCTGTTGACTACAATGGTCGGAGCTGTGCTGATCCGAGGCCAGAAGCCAGGAGCTTCTTCTGGGTCACCCACATGGGTGCAGGGGCCCAAGGACTTGGGCCATCTTCCACTGCTTTCCCAGGCCATAGCAGAGAGCTGGATTGGAAGTTGAGCAGCCAGGACTCAAACCGGCACTCACATGGGATGCCAGCACTGCAGGTGGAGGCTTTACCTGCTACGCCACAGCACCAGCTCCAGTATATCTTAAATTCTTGATCTTTCCCTCCAAAACTTCTCCTGGTTTAAATAGGGTTGGAGTGTCTCCCATGGTGGGGTATGTGTTGGGAGTTTGGTCCTCAGGATGTCAGTACTGGGAAGGGGTGACGTTTATAAGATGTGGGGCCTAGTGGGAGGTCCTTAGGTCATTGGAGGTGTGTCTACCTTGGTAGGTGTCCAGAGAGGATGTTGTAGGAGCCAGCCTGGGGGCTGGCACTGCAGCGCTGACATCCCATAACGGTGCCTGTTTGTGTCGTGGCCGCTCCATTTCCAATCTAACTCCCTACTAATGGCCCAGGTGCTTGGGTCCTTGCACCCACATAGAAAACCCAGAAGAAGCTCTTGGCTCCTGGCTTTGGCTTGGCCCAGCCCTAGCAGTTGTGGCCATTTGGGGAGTGAACTGGCAGACAGAAGACCTCTCTCTCTCTTTTGTCTCTCTCTCTCTCTCTTTTTGCCTCTCTCTCTCTCTCTCTCTCTCTCTCTCTGTGTGTGTGTCTCTCCTCTTCTCTAACTCTTTCTTTCAAATAAATAAATCTTAAAAAAAAAAAAAAAAAAGAAAGAAAGAAGAGCAGCCAGCCTGGCCCCTCCGTCCCTCACCTTCCCGGCAGAGATGTGACTGCTGGCTCTTAGCTGCTGTCGGCCATGGGATGACAAAGTCGAGGAGTGCTTCCCCGCCAGAGCCTGCGCTGTGCTATTCGCACTTTCAGCCTCCAAAGCTGTGAGTTAAGCAGAGTTCTTTTCTTGAAGTCAGGCTGTGTCAGGAATTCATCATGACAATGAAGAGCTGACAACCACACATTCTTGTTGGTTTGACAGCATCTTTTGGCTCAGGCCAAAAACCCTGAGGTCATGCTGGACTCTTCCTCTCTCACTCCACTTCCATTTCTGTGGGTCCACCTTAAAAAAAAAAAAAAAAGCCCATGTAGACCCCAGCCAAGTCCTACCTCTCATCTCACCTGACTCACCGCTCTCATTGCTCCTACCCTTGGCCTCACTGTGTCTCTTCTAAACACAGCAGCCAGAGTTATCTCACCATCCAAAGGGAGGGGCATGGGGCCAGCGCTGAGGTGTAGCAGGTAAAGCCACCGCCTGCAGTGCCGGCATCCCATATGGGCACTGGTTCAAGCCCCAGCTGCTCCACTTCCAATCCAGCTCTCTGCTATGACCTGGGAAAGCAGTAGAAGATGGCCCAAGTGCTTGGGCCCCTGCACCCACATGGGAGACCTGGAAGAAGCTCCTGGCTCCTGGCTTTGGATTGACGTAGCTCTGTCTGTTGCGGTCACTGGGGAGTGAACCAGTAGATGGAAGACCTCTCTCTCTGCCTCTCCTTTTCTCTCTGTGTAATTCTGACTTCCAAATAAATAAATAAATCTTAAAAAAAAAAAAAAAAAGCGAGCTGGTACCATGGCTCACTAGGCTAATCCTCCGCCTGCGGCGCCAGCACACCGGGTTCTTGTCCTGGTTGGGGCGCCGGATTCTATCCCGGTTGCCCCTCTTCCAGGCCAGCTCTCTGCTGTGGCCCGGGAGTGCAGTGGAGGATGGCCCAAGTGCTTGGGCCCTGCACCCACATGGGAGACCAGGAGGAAGCACTTGGCTCCTGGCTTCGGATCAGTGCAGAGCGCCGGCCGTAGCGGCCATTTGGCGGGTGAACAAACAGAAGGAAGACCTTTCAATCTATCTCTCTCTCTCACTGTCTAACTCTGCCTGTCCAAAAAAAAAAAAAAAAAAAAAAAAGTAAGGGGCAGGTGTTTGGCCTCATGGTTAAGATGATATGTCCCACATTGGAGTGTCGGGATTCAGCTCCCGGCTCCAGTGCCTGACTCCAGCTTCCTGCTAACGCAGAGCTTTCAAAGTAGCAGTATTGGCTCTAGTGATTGGATTTCTGCCACCCACTTGGGAGACCGGGATTGAGTTACTGACTCCTGGCATTTGGAGAGGTGAACCAGCAAAACAGATCACACAGAAGTGAGATCCTGTGACTCCTTGATTCCCTATGTGCCCAGAGTAAAAGCAGGTGTTGTCTCAGTACCCGCCAGCTCTGGCCCCATCATCCCTGACCCTGTCTCCTATTGTCCTTTTCTTCCCTCAGTCCTCTGGCTTTGCTGCAGCTCCACAAACATCCCAGGCCCCTCTCGCCCTCAAGGTCTCTGTACTGCTGGCTTTCACTGCCCAGGAAGCTTTTCCTCTGGTTTCTGCTTAACTAACCCCCTCACTTTCTTCAAGCCTTCTGAAAAATACTTCTTGATGAGACCTACCTGACCACCCTACTTAGAATTACTACTGGGGCCGGCGCCGCGGCTCAATAGGCTAATCCTCAGCCTGTGGCACCGACACCCAGGGTTCTAGTCCCGGTTGGGGCGCTGGATTCTGTCCCGGTTGCTCCACTTCCAGTCCAGCTCTCTGCTGTGGCCCAGGAGTGCAGTGGAGGATGGCCCAGGTGCTTGGGCCCTGCACCCCATGGGAGACCAGGAGAAGCACCTGGCTCCTGCCTTCGGATCAGTGCAGTGTGCTGGCCTCAGCATGCCGGCCGCCTCGGCCACTAGGTGGTGAACCAATGGAAAAGGAAGACCTTTCTCTCTGTCTCTGTCTCTCTCGCTGTCCACTCTGCCTGTCAAAAAAAAAAAAAAAAAAAAAAGCCTCTGTGATTGGAGCATCCGGGTTCAATTTCCAGCTCTGGTTCCTGACTCCAGACTCCTGCTAATGTACACTCTGGGAGGCAGCAGGTGATGGCTCAGTGGTTGGGTCCCTGCCACCTGCGTGGGAGACCTGGATGAGGTTCCTGGCTCCTGGCTTCAGTCTAGCAAAACCCTGGCTGTTGCAGGAAATTGTTGCAGCAAATGGGCATGTTCTCCCTCTCTCTCTTAGTCTGCTTGTCTCTGTCTCTCAAATAAAAATGCAAACGTGCTGAATGAGCATCTGCTAATTTTTTGAGATTTATCTTATTTATTTGAAAAGGTTACAGAGAGAGGGGCATGGGGAGACACAGAGAGAGTTCTCCCATCTGCTAGTTCACTCCCCAAATGGCCACAATGGCCGGAGCTGGGTCAGGCAGAAGCCAGGCGCCAGGAGCTTCATCCAGGTCTCCTACGTGGGTGCAGGGGCCCTAGGACATGGGCCATCCTCCCCTGATTTCCCAGGCCCATTAGCAGGGAGCTGGATCAGAAGTGGAGCAGCTGGGACACAAACTGGTACCCATATGGGATGCTGGCATTGCAGGCCATGGCTTTACTGCTATGCCACAACACCGGCCCCCAAGAATTTGCATTTTTTAAAAAATCGTCTCTTCACCCCTGTCCACAGGGACTCCTGTCACCACATTCTTCTTCTTCTTCTTCTTCTTCTTCTTCTTCTTCTTCTTCTTCTTCTTCTTCTTCTTCTTTTTTAAAGATTATTTATTTATTCAAAAGGCATAGCAAAAAGAAAGAGAAAAAGAGAGACAGAGAAATCTTCCATTCACTGTTTCATCCCCACAAATGGCTACAACAACCAGACTGGGCCAGGCTGAAGCCAGGAGCTCCATCGGGTCTCCCACATGGGTGGCAGGAACCCAAGTACTGAGCCAACATCTGCTGCCTCTCACATGCATTGGCAGGAAGCTGGATTAGAAGCAGAGGAAGCAGGTATCAATGGCAGGCACTCGTCACACAATGCAGGTATCCCAAGCGGTGGCTTAACTTGCTGCACCACAACCCCTGCGCCATGGATGATGACTGATGAATGAACTAGTAAAGCTGCACCAAGACACAAGATGTTGGAATCCTCTGCGTTGGTGAAGGTGTGGGGAAGCAGGCCTTTTCACAGTGGTGATGTGAGTCTACGCTGACTCAAATTCTACGAAGGACACAGGGAAAACACCCAGCAAGATGAGCATACCTTTGGCTCGTGCTGTGGTGCAGTGGGTAAAGCCGCTGCCTGCAGTGCTGGCATCCCACAGGGGTGCTGGTTCCAGCCTCAGCTGCTCCATTTCCCATCCAGTTCTCTGCTAAGGCCTGGGAAAGCAGCAGAAGATGGCCCAAGTGCTTGGGCCCCTACACCTGCGTGGGAGACCCGGAAGAAGCTCCTGGCTCCCAGCTTCCAATCTGTTCAGCTCCAGCCGTTGTGGCCAACTGGGGAGTGAACCAGTGGATGGAAGATCTCTTTTTCTCTCTCTCTCTGCCTCTCCTTCCCTCTGTGTAACTCTGACTTTCAAATAAATAAATAAATCTTTTTTTTTTAAAAGATGAGTATATCTTCGAAGCAGTGGTCCTTCTTTTCAGAATTTACCTGACACCCTCCTCATTCATGTGTTTCAAGTTAGTGTTACCAAGATATTCATTAGTCTTGTCTATAATTGACCAGAAATTGTCCCATGAGTGGGGAGGTAAACCAATTGTGGTACATTCATATTCATAATAGAATACTATGTAACCACTAAATAGGATGCAACAGGTCTACCTAGACAAGCTTGGAGTAAGCTCCAAGAAATACCAAGCGGAAACAGCATAAAATGAGGGGCTGGAGCTATGGCTCAGAAGATTAAAGCCCTGGCCTGGAGCACTGGCATCCCATATGGGTGCCAGTTCGAGTCTCGGCTGCTTCACTTCCAATCCAGCTCTCTGCTATGGCCTGGGAAAGCCATAGAAGATGGCCCAAGTCCTTGGGCCCCTGTACCAGCGTGGGAGACCCAGAAGAAGCTCCTGGCTCCTGGCTTCGGATCAGCTCAGCTCTGGCCGTTGTGGCCATCTGGAGAGTGAACCAGTGGATGGAAGACCTCTCTCTCTCTGGCTCTACCTCTCTCTGTAACTCCGTCTTCCAAATAAATCTTTTTTAAAAAAGAACATAAAGTAGGAAAGCATACATAGCATTTTAATGTTTATTTTTGCAAGGGGAATGTGATTAGATACCTACATGCTTACATATGTATAAAATGTTTTGGAAAAGTAAACAAGACATTCTGGATAGTGATGGCCTCGAGAGAGAACTGGAGCATTAGGGGTCCAGGTACAAAGAAAATGTATCTTACAATATTCTGTTGTTCACTTTTTTTTATCAGATGCATTACCTCTTCAATAACATAGTAATTTATTTATTTATTTTTTTAAAGATTTGTTTATTTATTTTAAAGTCGGGGTTACACAGAGAGAGAAGGAGAGGCAGAGAGAGAGAGAGAGGTCTTCCATCCGCTGGTTCACTCTCAAGTTGGCCGCAACGGCTGGAGCTGCACCAATCCGAAGCCAGGAGCCAGGAGCATCTTTGGGGTCTCCCACATGGGTGCAGGGGCCCAAGCACTTGGGCCATCTTCCACTGCTTTCCCAGCAACAGCAGAGAGCTGGATTGGAAGTAGAGCAGCTGGGACTTGAACTGGCGCCCATATGGGATGCCAGCACCACAGGCAGCGGCTTTATCCCTTAGGCCACAGCACTGGCCCCCAACTTATTTATTTTAATAACAAAACTGCTTATTGGACAGGAAGAGAGGAAAAATATTCAGCCTTTCCATTGCCCTGGGCAGGGAGAGGAGAGAAGAACTGATTGATAGGAAAAGGTCAAATCATTTTCAGCAGCTTCCGTGTTCTCTCTCTCCTTTTTGGTCACTTCTTTCAAATGGGTGGCTTGGCCACAGAAGTATGCTGGGATCTCAGGTGTATGGGCAGGTGAGAGAGGGACCAGGAGTGAGAATGGAGGCCTGAACTATGAACATGCTCTTGCCAAAGACCCAATCCTACGTGGCCATGGTCCCCTGGACTGTGCCCAAGCCAACTTAATTTGAGCTGTCAAGGTTAGACACATACCTGGTACATATGCATAGAATGTTCTGGAAACGTAACGAAGGACCTGGGGCAGAGGCAGCCAGAGACTCTGCCAGGGGCTGCCTTGTACATGGTGGTTCTGGGAGGGCATGTGAAACAGCAGTTAAGAAGCATGCGATGCCCCCACATCCCAAGTCAGTGCCTAAGGTTTTTTTTTTTTTTTTTTTTTTTTGACAGGCAGAGTGGACAGAGAGAGAGAGACAGAGAGAAAGGTCTTCCTTTTCCATTGGTTCACCCTCCAATGGCTGCCGCGGCCGGCGCGCTGCGGCCGGCGCACCGCGCTGATCCGAAGGCAGGAGCCAGGTGCTTCTCCTGGTCTCCCGTGGGGTGCAGGGCCCAAGCACTTGGGCCATCCTCCACTGCACTCCCGGGCCATAGCAGAGAGCTGGCCTGAAAGAGGGGCAACTGGGACAGAATCTGGCACCCCAACCGGGACTAGAACCCGGTGTGCCGGCGCCGCAAGGCGGAGGATTAGCCTGTTGAGCCACGGCGCCGGCAATGCCTGAGTTTTGAGTCCCAGCTCTGCCCCTGGCTCCAGCTCCCTGCTAACGCGCACCCTGGGAGGCAGCACTGGAGCTCAAGCACTTGGATTTTTGTCACCCACGTGAGGGACCTGGATTGAGTTCCCAGTTCCTGGCCATTCTGGGGGAGTGAACCAGTGGATGAAAGCTCTCTGACTCTCCATCTCCCAAATAAATAAAATAAAAAATTTAAAATTAAAGAGAATGAGTAAATACATTTAATAAACTAATGTAGTGCTGTTTCCAAACATCACTTTCTTCTATACCAAAGCCTGGTCTATCACAGCAAGCACAGGAAGATGGTCCTAACGTCAGCATTGGCCAGGGGACTCTGGCATGGCAGGGGCCAGGGCTAACTCAGTCGTGGGGAAACCATGCTGACAGGCAGGGAAACTGAGGCAGAAAGCTTGGTTCACAGAGCAGAGGAAAGGAGAAAAGACACGAGCCTGGCAGCCATAAGAGTTCCCTGGGCTCACGGCAGGCAGTGAGAGGAAGGCAAATTCCCCAGGCTTTTCTTTTCTTTTCTTTTTTTTTTTTTTTTTTTTTTGAGAACAGATGAAGGGCACATTGGGTTGGGAAACGGTGGGGATGCACAAAGGGAATAGAGTGCAGCAGGGTGGTGCCAACTCCATCCCGTGGCCTAAAGCCTTTCCTGTCCCCTCCCATCTCCACAGGCCAGAGCAGCTGTCACAGGTCCCATCCCCTGCACTTAAAGACATTCCAGCCACTGCCTGGCGCGCCTTCCACACTGCGAACTGATCCAGCCTTCAGAGACCCTCGGGAGAGGCAGGCCTGGGAGAACTTTCCCTGCGGCTCCTTGGCTCCATCCCAGCTCCCAGCAAGAAGTCCCTACCTGAGACAGCTCCACTTCCTCCTCCTCCAGAGCCAGCTTAGAGTGAGAAGGCGGCACAATGCCGCGGAGAAGCCCAGAAAATCCTCCAGATTGCTCGGCAGTCAGGCCAGCTTCATTCAGATGAACTTTGTTCCCTGATGATCTGTTCATGGAGGTGTTCTTGTGTACTTGATTACTGTTCCCATGGCGACGGGCTCACGGGGAGAAGGGAATGGGAATACATCGGCATCTTCCGGTAAAATAGGGATTTGACCTCATTTATAGTCAAACATGCAGCAGGCAACCTTGCGAATGGCACAGCATGAATTGCACAGAGAGTTCTGAACGACTTAGGAGAAGAGAACATTAAATATAATAGTGCATCTGGAAGTATGCGCTCTATTTCTGGTTCAACTTAGGTGCTTAATAGCTGGGGGCTGTTCATAACAGCATCAACCTTACATCCGGAAGGGAGAGGAGCCAGAAGGGCTGCAAGCCAGCAGCCTTCCAGCCAAACCTAACCCACACCTGTTTGTCTGATTGCAGAATGTTGAAAACTTGTTTGGAGTCAACTTTGTAAAAATCAATATCATTCACTGGGAAAAAAAAAATCTAGTCTCCACTGCCCAGGCCTTTCTGTGTCAAGGTCACCAAGGACACACCGAAAATTGAACAAATTGGGGCTGGCATTGTGATGCTCTGGGTTAAGCCGCTGCTGCGACACCGGCATCCCATACTGGAATGCCAGTCCAAGTCCTGTTTGCTCTGCCTCCAATCTAGCTCCCTGCTAATACACCTAGAAAAGCAACAGAAGGAGCTGCCGTCCCATATGGGTGCTGGTTCGAGTCCTGGCTGTTCTGCTTCCAATGCAGCTTGCTGCTAATGCCCCTGCACCCACATTGTAGATTCAGAAGAAGCTTCTGGCTCCTGGCTCCTAGCTTTGGCCTGGCCCAGCCCCAGTCCCAGCCCCACTGCAGTCATTGGGGAAGTAAACCAGAGAATGGAAGAATGTTCTCTCTGTCTCTCTTTCTCTCTGTCTTGCACTCCCTTTGTAACTCTGCCTTTCAAATAGAACAAATAAATCTTTAAAAAAAAAAGTAGTGGAAGATTGCCCGAGTACTTGGGCCCTGCCACCCATGTGGGAGACCTGGATGGAGTTCCTGGCTCTTGGCTTTTACCTGGGCCAGCCCCAGTCATTGAGGTTATTTGGGGAGTGAACCAGCAGATGGAAGATCTCTCTCTCTCTGTCTTTCCCCCTCCCCCCCGACACTGTTACTCTGCTTTTCAAATAAGTAAACAAATCTGTTTTAAAAAAAAATTGAACAAAGTTGGGTTGAGTCATTGCAGTAAAGGCACCCACACATCACAGGCAACCGTGAGAGACCTCCATCACCTCAGTGTTGGGGACGACTTGGAGGACCAACGCCTGTTGTAGCTTTCTGGGGATGTTCAAGGAAGGGGTTGGGCTCTGGTCTGGATGCTAGCAGAAAGGGTATGATTGGGTATCTTCATAAAAGATCGGTGATTTATTCACTTAATTTCTTTGAAAGCCTGATACACAGACATACAGGGAGACACAAAGAGATCTCCCATCTGCTGGTTCACTTACCAAACACTTGCAACAGCTAGTGCTGGGCAAGGCTGAAGCCAGGAGCCTGGAACTCAGTCCAGATTTCCCATATGAATGGTAGGAACCCCCACATACTTGAGCCCTCACCTGCTGCTCATCAGGGTGTGCATTAGATGGAAGTTGGAATGGAGGATAGAGCCGAGATTTGAACCTTGGCACCCCAACATAGGAGGCAGGCATCCCAAGGAGCAGCTTAACCACTGACCCTAATGCTCATCCCCACATTTGAGTATCTGAATTTTTTGTTTACAAGGTAAGAGGAAAGGGATAAGATTAAATAGTTCGGGTAATTTCTTTTTTTTTTTTTTTAAAGAAATAGATTTGTTTGTTTATTTGAAAGACAGAGTTAAAGAGAGAGGGAGAGGCTTTCCATCTGCTGGTTGACTCCCTAAAAGGCTGCAACAACCGGGACTAGGCAAGACTGAGGCAAGGAGCCTGTAACTATATCAGGGTCTCCCACATGGGTGCCAGGGGCCCACCCCTTCCACTGCTTTCCCAGGTGCCTCAGCAGGGAGCTGGATTGGAAGTGGAGCCGTGGGGATTTGAACCATTGCTCCTCTGGGGAGCTGGCCTCGCAGGCAGCAGCCTAATCTTCTGTGCCACAATGCCAGCCCCTGGATAATGTTCTTATGTCTGCATTCAGATATGAGTACAGCGTGGTCTTGTTGTTATCTTGATCCAGCACAGTCATACAGCAGCTGTGTCTCTGTAATGTCGCTGTTCTGTAAAACTGTCACGAGAAGCAGGAGCCTGGCTGTGTCACTCTGACTCCGTCAACATTAAAGACGGAGATGGCCATGCCAGGCTCACTGTGGGATGTCAGAGTCTACTTCCTCTTGCTCAGTGCCCCCTTGGCCAAGGCAGATGGAGTCAGCCTCAGGGCTTTAGTCCATTATTCAGCTTCTCCATGTTGCCGAGGTTCTGCTCATCAGGAGATTGTCAAAAGACTATCTGTAAGCCGGCGCCATGGCTCACTGGGCTAATCCTCTGCTTGTGGCGCCGGCACCCCAGCTTCTAGTCCCAGTCGGGGCACCGGTTCTGTCCCGGTTGCTCCTCTTCCAGTCCAGCTCTCTGCTGTGGCCGGGGAAGGCAGTGGAGGATGGCCCAAGTGCTTGGGCCCTGCACCCCATGGGAGACCAGGAGGAAGTACCTGGCTCCTGGCTTTGGATCAGCACAGTGTGCCGGCCGCAGCGGCCATTGGGGGGTGAACCAACGGAAAAAGGAAGGACTTTCTCTCTGTCTCTCTCTCTCACTGTCCACTCTGCCTGTCAAAAAAAAAAAAAAAAAAGACTATCTATAGTTGGATGAAGGCTGTTCCCTCCTTCTCATTTTTTGTCACAAAATCCTGCAACCTAACTCAGAAAATCAATATAAAAAACTGAGAAGGATCACATTATGAGAAAATTAACCCTGATCTTCTACAAACCACAATATTACATGGGCACTATTTTTCCATGGCAAATTAAAATTTAAAGAACTGGGTGCTGGCATTGTGGTGCAGTGTACTGAGGTGCCACTTGCGATGCTGGCATCCTGTATCTGAGTGCAGGTTCCAGTCCCGGCTGCTCCACTTCCGATCCAGCTCCCTGCTAATGTATCTGGGAAAGCAGCAGAAGATGGCCCAAGTGTCTTCCATGTGGGAGACACGGGTGGAGTTCCTAGATCCTGGCTTTGGCCTGGTCTAGCCCATACCATTGCAGCCAGTTGGGGACTGAACCAGCAGATGGAAAATTCTCTCTCTCTCTCTCTCATATTTATTTATTTGAGAGCCAGAGTTACAGATAGAAAAAGTGAGAGACAGAAAGAGGTCTTCCATCTGCTGGTTCGCTCCTCAATGGAGAACAATAGCATTATGAAAAAGGAGAATATGGTCCAATATGAGTCTGAAATACATGCTAGTTTCTGTGATATAATGAGATTAAAATTGGGCCATATAGAATGAGCTTCTGGGACAAAGTATTAGTCACTCCTACCTTTAGCCTCTTGATGACATTTTAAAACCTTTGTATAGGGACCAGTGCTGTGGCATAATGGATAAATCTGTTGCCTACGGTCCTGGCATCTCATATAGGCTCTGGTTCAAACCCCAGCTGCTCTACTTCCAATCAATAATAGAAATTCAAAAACGTTTCAGCTATTTTTTTTTAAAGAGAAGGATGAAGTCAAATATTCTATCAAGTAACTTTTTTGTCATAATGATAATTTACTAATAATTTTAGAACTAGTCCCTGATGAAATTACTTTCAAGATGTTATATTAATAATCAGCATATCTTCTGGATTAAAAAATTAAAACAATGAAAACAATGGCCAGGGTTGGGCCAGGCCAAAGTCAGGAGCCAGGATCCAGGAGCCAGGAGCCAGGAGCTTCTTCTGGGTCTCCCATGCAATTGCAGGGGCCCAAGGACTTGGGCCATCTTCCACTGCTTTCCAAGGCCATAGGAGAGCTGGATTGGAAGAAGAGCAGCCAGGACATAAACTGGTGCCCATATGGGATGGCAGTGCCAGAGGCGGAGGCTCAAATAACTATGCCACAGCGGCGGCCCCAACAAAATAAATCTTAAAAAAAAATTAAAGAACTAGACAATACCAAAAGGTCTTCTTTTGTCTTAGTACTAAGCCTTTTCTTATCTTGTAACTAGAATAACAAAGGCTATTACATAAATACACATTTCAGTGCCCACAAAGGAAACACACATTTTAATAACATTTTATTTCTTCTAGACATTTCTGACTATTTAACTGGATGAGATTTCCCTAGAGTGTACACATAAAACGGAACAACTTTCTGATTAGTTCATCTTTAATACTTTCGAAGAAAAAAGTGAGAGGGAACTACTTCTGATGAATATGAAATTATCACTCTAAAGGGCTAAAATTTGTTCCTTCTGCAAAGACAGGGAAGACCGTTTAAATGTGGAAAAATAGATTTCTACACACACACAGAATGACATTATAGCTGATTTAAAAAAGTATCTTAGGCCGGTGCCGCGGCTCAGTAGGCTAATCCTCAACCTGCTGCGCCGGCATTTCAGGTTCTAGTCCTGGTCGGGGTGCTGGATTGTGTCCCGGTTGCCCCTCTTCCAGGCCAGCTCTCTGCTATGGCCCGGGAGTGCAGTGGAGGATGGCCCAAGTGCTTGGGCCCTGCACCGACATGGGAGACCAGGAGAAGCACCTGGCTCCTGGCTTCGCATCAGCGTGGTGCGCCGGCCGCAGCGCCCCAGCTGCAGCAGCCATTGGAGGGTGAACCAACGGTAAAGGAAGATCTTTCTCTCTGTCTCTCTGTCTCTCTCTCTCACTGTCCACTCTGCCTGTCAAAAAAAAAAAATTATCTTAGGCATTTGGCAATGTAATGGAGCTATGTGCTTTAAAAGTCTGCTTTAGGGGCAGCTGTCAATGCACAGTGGATTAAGCATCCTATATCAAATGCTAGTTGGAGTCCCAGCTGCTCCACTTCTGATCCAACTCCCTGCTAATGTGCAATGGAAGATGGCTGAGATAGAGTCCCTATCACCCATGTGAGAGACCAGGATTGAATTCCTGGCTCCTGGCTTCATCCCGGCCCAGTCCTGGCCATTGTGACCATTTGGAGAGTGAACCAGTAGATAGGTCTCTCTCTTTTCTCTCCCCCACCCTCTCTCTGTCACCCTGCTTTTAAAATAAATAAATCTTTTTTTTTTAAAAAGCAAATTAAAAAAAAATTAGGAGATGATGGCCCAAGTGCTTGGGCCCCTGCACCTGTGTGGGAGACCCAGAAGAAGCTCAAGGCTCCTGGCTTTGGATCAGCACAGTTCTGGCCATTGTGTGGCCATTTGGGGAGTGAACCAGCAGATGGAGGACCTCTCTCTCTCTCTCTGCCTCTGTAACTCTGCCTTTCAAACAAATAAATACATCTTAAAAACAAACAACTTCAGCATCTGGCAGTGTAACGGAGCTGTGTCATTTAAAAGTCAGCTTAAGGGCGGCACTGTGGTGTAGCAGAGTCCTGGCTGCTCCACTTCCCATTCAGCTCCCTGCTCATGCACCTGGGAAAGCAGCAGAAAATGATCCAAGTGCTTGGGCCCCTGCACACACGTGGGAGACCTGGAAGAAGCTCCAGATTCCTGGCTTTAGCCTGGCCCCGCCCTGGCCTTGCAGCCATCTGGGGAGTGAACCAGCAGATAGAAGATCTCTCTGTCACTCTCCCCACCCAACCCCCGCTGTGTAACTCTGCCTTCCAAATAAATAAATGTCATAAAAAGGCTTAAATTAATATTCAAAGTACAGAAATTAAGTATCATCTATGTCAGACAAAAATAATCTGGTTTTGATAAACAAGACTAACAATTTCTTCATGAGGATTTCTTCTCTTTTTTTTCTGAAGTACCTCCCAACTGAATGATCTTGTTCTCAACAAAAGTTCCTCTAAATGGCCACCGTTATTCCAAACTGTCCTTGGCAAAACTGCATGAGTCAGGGACCCACCTTGTGGTGCTGTGGGTTAAGCCTCTGCCTGTAGTGCTGGCATCCCACCTGAGTGCTGGTTTGAGTCTCAGCTTCTCCACTTCCAATTCGCCTCCCTACTAATGCTCCTGGGAAAGCAGTGGAAGATGGCCCATGTTCTTGGGCCCCTGCACTCACGTAGGAGATGCAGATGGAGCTCCAGGCTCCTGGCTTCAGCCCAGCCCAGCCCTTGGCTGTTGTCATTTGGGGATGGAAGATCTCTTTCTCTGACTCTCTCTTGTTGTCATTCTGCCTTTCAAATAAATAAATACATAAATCTTTTTTTAAAAAATCTTGTGTCAGAAAGGTAAGGACACAAGTTAGCATAGTCGTGAAAAGACATGAAGGGAGCAACACTTTGGGTTAGTTTATTTGAGATGAGGATGCTTAAGGATGGTGCTTGTGCAAATTTCTATCAACATAACTTGATCAAAGGCTGATCCTCACTGATTAGCTACCAGAGAAAACCAGATTCTGGGCAGAAGAAAGCAAGTAAAGTGGTTTGCAGGGACACAGAAGTTTTGATCAAGGCTTTGACATAGTGACCTGGGACAAAGTTTGTCCAAAGGACATCGATCTGAAAATCTCTTCTGAATTATACAGCTTCTGGGGCTGGCTGTAGGACAAAGTTCTTGGCCTTTGATTGATGGAGGAATTTGTCCCGTTAATTCAGATATCAAATCAGACTCTCGGGCTGGTGCCACGGCTCACTAGGCTAATCCTCCACCTGCAGCACCGGCACCCTGGGTTCTAGTCCAGGTTGGGGCGCCGGTTCTGTCCTGGTTGCTCCTCTTCCAGTCCAGCTCTCTGCTGTGGCCGGGGAAGGCAGTGGAGGATGGCCCAAGTCCTTGGGCCCTGCACCCACATGGGAGACCAGGAGGAAGCACCTGGCTCCTGGGTTCAGATTGGCGCAGCGCACTGGTTGTAGCGACCATTTGGGGCGGGGGGGGGGTGGTGTAAACCAATGGAAGGAAGACCTTTCTCTCTGTCTCTGTTTCTCTCACTGTCTAACTCAACCTGTCCAAAAAAAAAAAAAAAAAAATCAGACTCTGGGATGCTAACGAGTCCCTGAGCAGTTGTCATTCCCAACCTCCTAAAGGGACAAATAGTGCAGTCATTAGAGATTAAGCAGTCATAGGCTGTGACACCCCTAAAAATCCAGGCCTGCACATTTGTCTTGTCCAAATAGACTTTTCCTCTTTAAGACGAACAACATTCAAAATGGCAGGCAGGCAGGCAGTGGCAGGTGTTTGGCTTAGGAGCTGAGATGCCTGGGTCAGAACTCCTGCATTCAATGTCCACTTCTGAATCCTGATTCCTGTTTCTTGCTAGTGCAGACCCCGTGAGGCAGCTCTGATGGCGCACATAGTTGGGCTTCTGCCACTCACCAGGGAGACCTGGATGGAGTTCTGACTTGGGTAGGCCCAGACTCAGCCACTGTGGGTATCTGGGTTGCTCCAGCCAATGGGGGTACTCCTCCTCTCTCTGTCTCTCAAATAAAAACAGAATAATCCAGACAAGCAGACAGACCATAGGAATAGCCTAAAACAAAACAAAACAAAAACAAAAACAAAAGAAAACAATTTCACCAAGAGAAAATAAAAACCTGATCAGATAACCAAAAATTCCAAGAGTGAAAAAACAAAAACAAAATCAACCAAATGCTTAAAGAGTCTCAACCAATTATCAGAGCTCAATTTGGCAAGAACTCATCTTGCAGTCATGGGCAGGATGATACCTCAAACGCGGCCAACACACATGGGATTCCAAATAGGCACACAATGACTAGAGCTAAGGGACCCCAGGCCAAGTGAAAGTTTTGGCTGAACCTCTGCGGATTCTCCATGTCTGGGTGCTCTTCAGCCAGAGACCACCAGGAACGCACCTGTGGTCGAGCAAGAGAGGCCGAACACAGATGCCCGGTGGGAAGGGTCTGGGCTTGCTGTGGGATTTCCTAGGAGGGCTCAGGGAAGGGGGCTTTGCTCTAGGCTGCACGTTGACAGGAAGCACACTCATTTTTCTCAGTTAGATTACTGATGTCAGCTGGAAGATGACAGGAATGAACGATGGCGAAAGCTGTGCTTGGTCAAGAAGCGGCCGTCACTCACGCTGTGGGGGAAGGGGTCGGGTTAGACCATGTTGGTGGTCTGTAGTATGCGATCGTTTTTGGGTTCAGACGTGATTAGGGAATGGTCTGTTTCTCCACCCACCTGTCACTGAGTCACCTCGTCGGAGGCTGTTCAGTGACACTGTTTATGCTCAACGGGACATCACCGCAGCCCGGCTGTGGGTGCCAAGCCAGTACCTGGCAACACCAAGGCTTTCTGGAAGGAAGCATGCAAATCGGCCCCAGCTGTCAGCAATTGCTTCTCTCTTTTCCTCTGCTACACTTGAAAATCAGAACTGCTGACCCCTTTGGGTAGAACTTGTGCTCTCTGGTTCGTACCAGGCCCATGTCTCCTTGAGACTGGACCACTTTGCTCATTCGCATTCCTACCATCTCCTGCAGGCATTTAAATGTGCACCCCTGGGGTGGCCATCACGTGCAGCAGTTGAAGATGCCAGCTGGGACTCCTGCATCCATCCCATATTGGAGTACCCAGGTTCGAGTCCCATCTCTGTATCCAATTCCAGCTTCCTGCTCAGGTACACCCTGGGAGGCAGCAGGCGATGGCTCAAGTAGTGGGGTCCTTACCACCCATATGGAAGACCTGGATTGAGTTCCTCGCTACATCCCAGGGAATGGGTGGCAAAGTTGAAACCAGAGCTCTAACCCTGTGTCTGGTTTTCTTCCAGCTAACCTCCCTGGCCAGACATGAAGGCACACGATGAAAACCATCTTTCTCTATGCCTCTAACCCGAGTGCGGGTCAGGTCAGCTAAGAACACGTCTCTCCCACCATAGTTTTCGTGAACAGTGCGTTCTTTCTCTCCGGGTTGGATGCTAGGTAGCGCATTACCCGGGAGTCTTTGTCCCGTCGGCTCCGGCCACCCCGGAAGTTCTCTCTGCTGAGACACCAAGCCTGTTCCCGCTCGAGGTCTCCGCACCTGCCGCTCCCTCTCAGTTTCAGCTCAGCACTGCCTCCTCAGAGGCCTTGCCTCCTCCGCACCCTAGCACCGCTGCCGCCTCCTTTAACAGCTTCCCGCCTCGGGGCTCTGTTCTCATATCCTGTCAGGGTACGGGCTTGGGAAGTGGACACTTTGCCCAACACCCCGTCCTCTCGGAGCGAGGTTCCCCTTCATGCCCACGGAGTTCGGGGAGCAGAGACCCCACCACGGCCCGGGAATTTCGCTTTCCACGTCCGGCAGGGGGCCGCGCGCTTCCTCAGCCTCATCTCTCCGGTTCCTCGCCCTGCTGGGGCAACCCAGTCCGCAAGCGAACTCGCTGCTTAGACGACTGCGCATGCTCTGCACTCGCGGCCACGCCCCCAGGGTCAGGGGCGGGGCCTTCCGCGCCTGCGCAGATACCCAGCGCCTACTTCCGGGTGGTGCGAGCGCAATGGACGGAAGGGCCGGTGTTTTGGAGTAGCGGCGGCGAGTGGGCGTGTACGCCGGACTGTGCGGCTGGAGAGCCGGGATCCCGGGGTCTGTGGGAGCAGGCCGGAGAACACGGATAGAACCTGGGATCGCTGCTTGCCCGCCGCCACCTGGCATGTCGGCCGAGGCCTCGGGCCCGGCGGCTGCCGCGGCCCTGTCGCTGGAAGCCCCTAAGCCCTCGGGTCTCGAGCCTGGCTCCACCGCCTACGGTCTGAAGCCGCTGACCCCGAACAGCAAGTATGTGAAGTTGAACGTGGGCGGCTCGCTGCACTACACCACGCTGCGAACCCTCACGGGACAGGACACCATGCTCAAGGCCATGTTCAGCGGCCGGGTGGAGGTGCTCACCGACGCCGGAGGTAGGTGCGCCGCCCGGAGACCCCGGCGTCCCGGCTCGCTCGTGCCCCTTCCCCGTCTCACGTCTCCCCTCGCTCCGGCCCCTGCCTCCTCATCTCCTCCTCCTCCTCCAGCCCTTGCCCTCTGCCGTCACCGGCCTTCGCGGAACCTCTAACTCTGCCAGGCACCACCGTAAGCGCCTTCATCATCCCCGTTACCAGCTCTTCCACCCCTCACCCCCTCGTCTCGGAAGACGTGAGAGCCAGCCCTGCCGCCAGCAGCGGCCTCCGGGCAGCCTCCCTCAGTGTCCCGCCCCCCACCCCCAGCCTTTTGTTCCCCTCTCTGCGTGGAGAGCTGTCGGTGTCTCTGGTCCCCTGACACAGTCCCTGAACACTCTAGGGCTCATCAGTAAATGCAGACTGTGGCAGGAGAAGGAGGTGATGGGGAGTTCCCTTGGCAGGTGAATCTTAACCCGTAGGAGGGTTGCATTGAGGTTTGCGTGGCGCGTGCCCAGGTTTGCTTCAGGGGGGCTTGGGTTTCAGAAGAGGTTAATAGGAGAGGGCAGGACAATTCAGAAGTGGGGGAGAAGATACCAAGGCAAAGCATTCATTCATTCATTCATTCATTCAGTGTTTGTGAAGTTCCAGTTAGTGCTGGAGAGACTTTGGTGAGCGGATCTGACAAGATGAGTCTTTTTAGGGAGGTAGGGGTGGGGCACAATAAATAAAGCAATAAGCAAGTAAACAAACAGCATACAAACATAACTGCAGGGAGTAAAAGTCCTGTGAAGACCGTACAGCTTAAATGGGCGGTGAACTGGAGAGTGGCGTAGACATTTTGAATAGGATGATTGGCATTAACATTAGGGGTTAGAGGTTTATTGATTAGGTAATTCTGCACGAGGGCTTCAAAAAGTTTGTGGAAAAGTGGAATGAAAATTAAGTTTACTTTGGTGCGGAGAAGTTTGAAGGCCAGGTGTATGAGGGGTCTTCAGAAAGAAAATGGAAAGTGCATGCTACAAAGAAACTTTTCATGGGTTTTAAACATTTTCTGTGCCTGAATAAACTTAGCCATTCATTCCATTTTTTTAAAAAAAAATTTTATTTACTTGAGAAGCAGAGTTACAGAGAGAGGGGTCTCCCATCAGCTGGTTCACTCACCAAAGGGCCACAACGGCTGGAGCTGGGCAGATCTGAAGCTCGGAGCCAGGAGCTTCTTCCATGTGTCCCACATGGGTGCAGGGGCCCAAGCACTTGGGCCATCTCCTGCTTTCCCAGGCCATAGCAGGGAGCTGGATCGGGAGTGGGGCAGCCAGGACTCGAACTGGTGCCCACATGGGCTGCTAGCACTGTGCAGACAGATGCTCAACCTACTGCGCCAAGGTGCCAGCCCCTAGTAATTCCATTTGTATGTGCCCTTTCTGAAGTACCTGCAGCGTAAGAACTTTCTGGCTGTGAGAGCCTTCCCGCTATAGAAGAGATTCAGGAGGAAATGAGGGGGGAACGCACGAGGGATGTTTTTAAAGGAGGCTCCTTGACCCGGCCAAGGTTTGAGACAGATCAGTTTTCAAGACTTTCTTGTGGCCATGGGATTCTTTTTTCATAAAGATCGAGCAGCTTCAGGGCCCACGGCAAAGCCACCCTCCCTCCTGCCTCTCCCCAGGCTGGGTGCTGATTGACCGGAGCGGCCGCCACTTTGGTACCATCCTCAACTACCTGCGGGACGGGTCTGTGCCACTGCCTGAGAGTGCCCGAGAGCTGGGGGAGCTGCTGGGCGAGGCGCGCTACTACCTGGTACAGGGCCTGATCGAGGACTGCCAGCTGGCCCTGCAGGTGAGGGCCCTCCCCTCCCTCCTGAGTTCCTGTGCCCGTGTCCCCGGGAGCGTGGCCCAAGCCATTAGATACCAGAATGGGAAAAAGGATACCCAGATCCTGCCCGGAGAGCCCAGCTGTGACTGGCCGTAGCCCCAGAGAATTGGGGGGAGGGCGGAACTGTCCCTCAGGCAGGCCCCCTCACTCCCTCACGCTGAGACCCTTGCAATGGTTAAATAACTGCTCTCTGCTGCTTGCTGCTCCTGCCCAGCCAACCCAGCTGTTACAGGACCACCTGAGCAATTACCCTCCAACACGACCCCGGGGCTGTCCTCTCCCCTGCCCAGGAGCCCTGCACAGTTCCCAGAGCCACTAGAGGGAGAACACCTACCTTGGAATTGGGATGGTGATGTGCTGCAATCCTGGGAGGCGGCGTCGCCCCCCACCCCTCACCCTGGGGCCCTCCTCATCTGTGCCGTTTTATCTAGCATTGAAATCCTTTCCTCAGGCCGGCGCCGTGGCTCAACAGGCTAATCCTCCGCCTTGCGGCGCCGGCACACCGGGTTCTAGTCCCGGTCGGGGCACCGATCCTGTCCCGGTTGCCCCTCTTCCAGGCCAGCTCTCTGCTGTGGCCAGGGAGTGCAGTGGAGGATAGCCCAAGTGTTTGGGCTCTGCACCCCATGGGAGACCAGGATAAACACCTGGCTCCTGCCATCGGAACAGCGCGGTGTGCCGGCCGCAGCGCGCTACCGCGGCGGCCATTGGAGGGTGAACCAACGGCAAAAGGAAGACCTTTCTCTCTCTCTCTCTCTCTCTCTCACTGTCCACTCTGCCTGTCAAAAAGAAAAAAAAAAAAAAGAAAAGAAATCCTTTCCTCAAGTGAAAGCCCCTGGAAGCAGAAGCCACTCCCAGTCACAGCCCCACCTGCTGGTCCCTGCTTCTGTGGGTCCCTGCGGGTTCTGAGGAGCCGGGCTTAGAAAGCACAGCCGGGATGCAGGGCTTGGTGTCGCCGCCCCAGAGCTGACTGAGGCAGCTCCTACCTCCTGCGTTCTGACCACGTATTCCAAGAGATAGGGGACTGAGGAAAAGCAGTCCACGGTAATGGGCTACAGAAAGCTTTCTAGTCTGTTCTGTCTCTACAGTGTTAAAGTGTTCATTCTTTTATGATACAACAGTGGTAGGAGATTACAAGAGTTTCTTTTTATGTATTTTTATAGATTAAAAAGTGGCAGCTCTGAACAACTTTCTGTTCTCTCCACAAGTATCTATTGGTTCTTGAAATCCAAAGGTATAAACAATTGCCATGTTTTTCAAACTCTTTGATTGCAGCCCCTAGGAGGGAAAAATGCTTTTTTTTTTTTTTTAAATTTTTTGACAGGCAGAGTGGACAGTGAGAGAGAGAGGGACAGAGAGAAAGGTCTTCCTTTGCCGTTGGTTCACCCTGCAATGGCCACCGCGGCTGGTGCGCTGTGGCCGGCGCACCGCGCTGATCCGAAGCCAGGAGCCAGGTGCTTCTCCTGGTCTCCCACAGGGTGCAGGGCCCAAGCACTTGGGCCATTCTCCACTGCACTCCCGGGCCAAAGCAGAGAGCTGGCCTGGAAGAGGAGCAACCGGGACAGAATCCGGCGCCCCAACCGGGACTAGAACCCGGTGTGCCGGCGCCGCAAGGCGGAGGATTAGCCTAGTGAGCCGTGGCGCCGGCTGAAAAATGCATTTTATACGCACGTGTATATAACTAAAAAAGAGTGTCATAAAATGATACTTGTAGGATACTCTGATTTTTTTTTTTATTATTATGTATTTCCAATGCTGTTTGGGACCCATTAAACTTACTTCATGATCCATTAGTGGATTTCCAGTTGTGGTTTGAAAGACACTGAATGGACTCCACGAAGTGCGTTCTTGCTTTATAGTTTAAATTGGAGCTGATGTGATCGCACACCCAGTGTGTGTCTGGAGAGATGCTGCTCTCTGCTTCTGTCTGCAGCTTGTTCCCGAGTTTGACATAAAAAGGAACAGGATGGTCAGGTGATCCATCCAAGGAGGAAGAAGCCAGTATGCAGCAGAGGGCAGGTTCAGCCCCAGGTCTTCTGACCCCCAAGTGCGGTGCTTTCCTCCTGTGCTCCGCTGCCCCCGTTCCAGGCTCCAGGCTCCGCTGAGACTGTCCCCGCCCCTCCCCGCCAGCTCTGCGTGTGCCATTGGCCAGCACTGGCCTGTGCAGATCTTTCCCTTTCATTTCTTTTTTTTTTTTTTTTTTTTTTTTGACAGGCAGAGTGGATAGAGAGAGACAGAGAGAAAGGTCTTCCTTTTTGCCGCTGGTTTACCCTCCAATGGCCGCTGCGGACGGCGCATCTCGCTGATCCGAAGCCAGGAGCCAGGTGCTTCTCCCGGTCTCCCATGGGGTGCAGGGCCCAAGGACTTGAGCCATCCTCCACTGCCTTCCCGGGCCATAGCAGAGAGCTGGCCTAGAAGAGGGGCAACCGGGATAGAATCTGGAGCCCCAACCGGGACTAGAACCCGGTGTGCCAGCGCCGCAAGGCGGAGGATTAGCCTGTTAAGCCACGACATTTCAATTTACCTCGCCTCCTTCCCAGTCCCCTGCCCACTGCGCTTTTCCCCAGGGGCACCCATCCTAGTCTAATTTTTGGATACAAATGCTTGGATTGTGTTTGTACCCTGGAAAAGCTAAAGCTTTGTTTTATATACATTTCCAAACACAGCACTGAGTAATGGGTCATGTGGTGTTTTGTAGTTTGTCAGTGCAATACTTTTTTTTAAGATCTGTCTGCACTGTTGCGTTTACATCTGGTTCTTTGCTTCTGATGGCTGCCCAGGAATCTATGGGCTTTACTCCCCCCATTTTCTTTATACATTCCCTTGAGACTGGAGACCTAGATTGTCTCCCACTTCCTGCCCTCGCAGACAGTGCCCCTGTGAGCACCCTTGTACCCATCCTCTGTGGTCCTGTGCAGAGTTTCTCGCAATTGTAGCTGGCAGTGGGATGGCTGGGAGGTTCAGTGTCGCCGGGTTGCTCTCCCGGATGGCTGTAGTACCTTACACTCTCACTGAACCACACACGCATCATCCAGCCTTCTAGTTTTGCGAGTCGGATGGCTGGGAGAGTGATCCTGCTTTAATTTGCATGCCTCTGAGCACCAATGAGGTTGGGCATCTTTTCATGTACGCACTCACTAGCTTTTTTGGTGTCCCCTTCTGTGAATGCTTCTTCATCTGCCTTACCAAGTTTTCCGCTGAGCTTCCTGGCTTTCTCTTAGAGCTTTGGCAGGAATGTGCAGCACATTGGAGTTTAGTTTGTAGGGAGAATTAAGCCATCTTACATAAGGCCATGTTTTATATATGCCTTAAGGCATGTGTTATACATAATCCCGTTTTCTCCCACACATCTGGCATGGTGCTATTTACCTACCATCCTTAGGAGAGTTCAGAAAATACTCAAATGATTTGCTAGGTTTTGAGATTCACATGAAAAACCCCAGATGAGAAAAACATGTTATAGATATTAACTCCTTGCAGTTTTCGACGTTGCCAATATTTTCTCTTAGGATGTTACCTATCTCTGGCATCTGGTATTTGGTAAGTTTAGTGTTTAATATTTAGTAGATTGATATTTAATTTTTTTCTTTATTTGTTTTCATTTTGTTTGAAAGGCAGGAAGAGAGCAAGCTTCCATCTGCTGATTGTTTCCCCAAAGGCCTGCAATAGCCAGGAGGAAGCCAGGCCAACCTAGAGGCCTAGAACTCAGTCTAGATGTCTCGTGTGGGTGGAAGGGGCCCAGGTACTTGACCTATCACCTGCTGCCTCCAGGGTGCCTAATAGCAGGAAGCCAGATTCTGAAGGAGAGTCAGGAGTCCAGCTCAGGCACTCAGTGTGGGGTGTGGGCGCCCCAAGTGCTATATTAATCACTGTGTTATATGCCTACCCCAGGTTCCTTGATATTTTAAATTACAAATGACCATTTTTTTTTTATTTCTACAGCAGTATTTATGAATTGTAGAAGTGAACAAACACAGATAACTAATAAAATAAGAGCACCAAATATATATATTTTCCAGGTATTTGTGTGTGTGTGGATGTGGATGTTTTTACCAAAATACAATCACATTGTATTTACTGTTTCATATCTGATTTTTTTCTTTTTTTGGAGTTGTTAATAATTGACATCTTTCGGCTGGCGCCGCAGCTCAATAGGCTAATCCTCCGCCTGCGGCGCCGGCACACCAGGTTCTAGTCCCGGTTGGGGAGCCGGATTCTGTCCCGGTTGCCCCTCTTCCCGGCCAGCTCTCTGCTGTGGCCCGGGAAGGCAGTGGAGGATGGCCCAAGTGCTTGGGCCCTGCACCCTGTGGGAGACCAGGAGAAGCACCTGGCTCCTGGCTCCTGGCTTTGGATCAGCGTGGTGCGCCGGCCGCAGCGCGCCAGCTGCAGCAGCCATTGGGGGGTGAACCAACGGCAAAGGAAGACCTTTCTCTCTGTCTCTCTCTCTAACTGTCCACTCTGCCTGTCAAAAAAAAAAAAAAATTGACATCTTTCCATCTCAATACAATTTCCATCTCATGTTCAGGGCACACTCCAGTTTCTCTAGTTGTTCCAGAAATGGTTTTCATAGCCGGATCATCTAAACCAGGATTCAGTCCCTGCCCTCGCATTACGTCTGCTTGTCGTTTCTGTTGTGTCTCTGCCAGTCCAAGCCAGTTCTGTTTTCTTGTCGTGCTGACTTGTTGAAGAGCCCGCCGGTTGTCCTGGAGGATGGCCCACTTTCCAGACCTGCTGGCTGTTCACTTGTGGTGTCGTTTGGTCTGTCACCCTACCCTGTCTGGAATTTCCTGAAAGCTAGACCGCAGATTTGAAGGCTTGGTAGTAAGGCTTTGAGTTAGAATGCATTTTAGGTAACATGCTGTATTTCTTTTTGGGTTACCCCAAGACTCCCATAATATTGCTGATCTTACCCGTGATTAATGATGCCCGGAACTGGCCCCTGGATTCAGGCGCTAGAAGTTTGATTCCTCCACTGTTGTTGTGTTTCCTTGTTGCCAGCCATAGAGCGATCCGGTTGGTACTGCAGGTGCACAGTATGCATGGCAGTTACCTCTCAACAGCAACACAACTGATAATTCTTGACTGAATCGATGACTTCAGTAGGGGTGTAGAATGATTGTAATTCTATCATTTCTTGAACCTTACTACAGGGGATTATTTGTAAAGTCATCTTTTCCATTGTCAACTTGAGAAATTGTTGGGGTTTTTTTTAAATGCTTATTTTTTTTTTAGGATTTTATTTATTTATTTGAACATCAGAGTTACACAGAGAGAATAGAGGCAGAAGAGAGAGAGAGAGTGAGAGAGAGAGAGAGTGAGAGAGAGAGAGGTAGGTCTTCCATCCGCTGGGTCACTCCCCAGTTGGCCGCATCGATTAGAGCTGAGCCGATCCAAGGCCAGGAGCCAGGAGCTTCTTCTGGGTCTCCCATGTGGGTGCAGGGGCCCAAGGACTTGGGCCATCTTCTACTGCTTTTCTAGGCCATAGCAGAGAGCTGGATTGGAAGTGGAGCAGCCGGGTCTCAAACTGGTACCCATATGGTATGCCGGCGCTTCAGGCCAGGGCATTAACCCACTGTGCCACAGCACCAGCCCCTAAATGCTTATTTATTTGAAAGGCAGAGACTCAAAAGAGATCTCCTATCTGCTGCTTCATTCCCCAAATGCCTGTAACAGCAGAAGCTGGGCCAGGCCGAAGCCAGGAAGCAGGAACTCAATCCAGGACTCCCACGTGGGTGACAGACACCCAGTTAATTGAGTGATCACCTGCTGTTGCCCAAGGTCCACATCAGCAGAAGCCAGAATCAGGAGCAGAGCTGAGACTTGAACCCAGGTGTTCCAGGATGGGATTTGGGCATCCAGAGCCCCACCAGTGATGCACACCTCCTGGTAGTCAGGCTCCCGCTGAATCTGCTTCCATACAGAGGAGGGCTGACCTGTGTGGCCTACAGGATGTTGCAGAAGCGACAGGGTGACTCGCAGCTGGGGTACAGAGCACTGCAGGTTCTGCCTCTCTTTCGGGTCACTCACTCTGGGGGAGTCCGCTGTCGGGTGAGAACATTCGGGCAGCCCTGGGAAGAGGTCCATTGATGAGGAAGTGAAGCCAGCAGCCAGCAGCCGGCGCAGACTCGCAGGCAGTGCAGCAGCTGCCTCGGAAGCAAACCCTGGAGGCGCAGTCAAGTCTGCAGAGGACCGCAGCCCTGGCAGCTTCGTGTGAGACCCTGGGCCAGGACCACGCCGCTGTGTGACCATGGAAACTGTGCGAGACAATAAATGTGCGTTGCTGTTTGAGCCGCTAAGTTTGTAGTAATTTCTTACCCAGCAGTAGCTAACAGATTTCAATATCTAGGGTGGGGTGTCTGCCATGACAAATCCCTGAATGTGGAAGTAGTTTTTATTCTGTTTGAAAGGCAGAGAGACACAGACAGAGCTCCCAACTGCTGATTTGTCCATCCAGGGCTCACAACAGCCTGGGTAGAAACCAGGAGCTAGGAACTCAATCCAGGTCTCCCACATGGGTGGTAGGCACCTGCTGGCCCCCCCCCGGTGGGTCTTAGCCCGGATCTGGAATCAGGAGCGGAAGCAGGACTTGAATTTAGGCATGGGGTGTGGCTGTCTCAACCAGAGGTGCAACTACTAGGCAAACACCTGCCCTGGACGTCGTGTGGAACTAGGAAGTGGGCAGAGCCGAGAGCACTTTGAGGAGAGGGGTAATAAAAGCCTGCAGAGTGCCAGAGACTCCGGGACGAGAAGTCTGGTGACTGCAGCGAGGGCTTGCACCCCAGTGAAGAGCATGACACAGAGAGAAAGGGGATCCTTGCTGACTAACAGGAGGTTTAGCAACGCTGTCTCCTGCTGTGCTGTAAAACGTACAGACTCTCCCTGGCTCCCCAGAGGACTGGCTAGAATAACCTAACCAAGGAGACTTCCAGATAGAATGTTCCAGGGACCACCGGCTTTCTCGTTGACAGTACAAGGAGAGAGGAGCTAGTATGCTAAAGGAACAGTTGGGGGGGTGGGGAAGATGACAGAAATTGATGGGTCTGCAAATCCCCAGCCTTTCCAGGTACTGCATGATACGGAGATGAACAGATGACTGGCAGGCGAGATTAAATACAGGATACTCTCAGGAAAGCGTGGTCTGACGATGAAGCTGTGGGTGTGATTTATAAAGTCCTTGGTGCAGAGCTCAGAGCAGTCCAAGGAGCTGCCCCCGAGACCACTGCATCCGATAATCAGGCTTCTCAGACGATGTCGCCTGCACGGGCTCGCAGACGCCCCAAGGAGAGAAGGGCAGGCTTTGCCGAGGTGCGTGGGGGTGGCTCTTTCCTAACAAAAGTGAACGCGAGACTTCCAGGACACCCAGTAAAGTGTTTGTTTGTTTTGTTTTTTTGACAGGCAGAGTGGACAGTGAGAGAGAGAGAGAGACAGAGAGAAAGGTCTTCCTTTTTGCTGTTGGTTTACCCTCCAATGGCCACTGCATCTCGCTGATCCGAAGCCAGGAGCCAGGTGCTTCTCCTGGTCTCCCATGCGGGTGCAGGGCCAAGCACTTGGGCCATCCTCCACTGCCTTCCCGGGCCATAGCAGAGAGCTGGCCTGGAAGAGGGGCAACCGGGACAGAATCCGGCGCCCCGACCGGGACTAGAACCCGGTGTGCCGGCACCGCAAGGTGGAGGATTAGCCTGTTAAGCCACGGCGCCGGCCAACACCCAGTAAAGTTTTAAAGAGAACTGTATTGGCAAAAATCCAGTCAGCTTGGGCTGAAGGGGACAGAGCAAAAGAAAGAGGCCTTTGGATCCCCAAACTTAGGCAGGCAGGAAGCAGGCCGAGGAACCGACAGCCACGCACGTCCGTGGAAAGCCAGGATCGTGTGATGTGGTCAGGAGCCGTGGAGCGCTGGGCAGGAGGAGGCTGCGGCGAGTTCCCAGCGTGTGTCTGGGCCAGGAACTTCTCTCTGCCTCCTGTTGCTTCTCCACGATTGAAGGAGAGCCTTCCTTGTGGTTATTCCAGGCCTCTTCCGTTAGATCCTGCGCGTGGAGGAGGGAACTCGTCTCTCCAGCTCACTGCCTTGAGTTAGAGAGGAAGTGTACTTCGGGAGCTGTAATTAGGGAACGATCCCCACCGGGACCTCATGTGGATTATAAGACTCTGCTTTGAGCAGTGACGCATACAGATGATTTGAGCTTAAAAAGAGGGGGTGTGTGTTGTGCGGGTGAGAGAGATGGGAATCAGTGAGGGCTAGAGTGTAGACTGCGGAGCCAGGCCCCAAGGCAGTCCCCAGGGACCCCGCTGGTTCTGGTCCCCTTCACTCCCTCCCTTCTGTCTTTCCATACTGGAAAGGCTGACAAAGGTAGGTCATGAAAGACAAGGCCTCAGGCCGGTGCTTTGGCGCAGTGGGTTAAAGCTCTGGCCTGAGGCACTGGCATCCCATATGAGCACCAGGTCTAGTCCCGGCTGCTCCTCTTCCGATCCAGCTCTCTGCTATGGCCCAAGTGCTTGGGCCCCCGCACCCACATGGGAAACCTGATTGGCACAGTTCCAGCCATTGTGGCCATCTGGGGAGTGAACCAGTGCATGGAAGATCTCTCTCTGTCTCTACCTCTCTCTGTAACTCTGTCTTTCAAATAAATAAAATTAATTTTAAAAAAAGACAAGGCCTCCACTTTGCTCCCTTAGATGCCATGAAGAAAGCTGTCTGGACACTCGGGCATGCCAGTGGGAAAGTCCAGTGGCGGGAACTGGGCACTTCCTGGCCCCGGCCAGCGTGGACTTGCCAGCTGTCCGAATGTGCTCTGTCAGAAGCGGATCCTGCAGAGGCAGCGGTGCCTCTGATGCCTGCAGCCCCGGCCGACATCTTGATTACAGCTTCCTTAAGGAGCCCAGGCCAGAACCACGCGGCTAACCCACTCCTGGCTCTCCGATGTGGAAACAATAGATGTTCTTTATAAACTGAAGCTGCTAAGTTTGGGAGAATTTGTCAGACAGCAGTAGATAACTAATACACACCCCACACTTACCCTCACTTGTGTGTGGTGTCCTCTTTAATTAATTTGTTTATTTTTGAATGTGTAGTTGTTTGAAAGGCAGAGCAACACAGCAGGGCAAACAGAAAGAGACATCACGCTGCTTCGTTCCCCAAATGGCTGCAATTGCCAGGGCTGGGCCAGGCTGAAGGAGGAACCTGGAGCTCCATCTGGGTCTCCCACCTGGGTGGCAGGAACTCAAGTACGTGCGCCACCTTCTGCTGCTTTCCTGGGTGTATTAGCAGGAGCTGCACGGGAAGCAGAGCAGGGGGACTCAAATGAGCCCTCCGTATGGGATGCCAGTGTGGCAGGTGGCGGCGTAGCCTGCTGCGCCAAACGCCAGCCCTCAGGTGTCTGTTCAAACAGCAGTCCTCGTCCATGCACTGGCCTGCTTCGTGGTTCTTTATTATGTCCACTGGGTTTTTCGTTTGTTTCTGCACCAGAACTACCCTGTTCACATCACCATGGCTTTGTAGTGTATCTGACTATCCAGGAGCCTCACTCCCTCCTCTTTGCTTCTAGGTAAAAATTGACCTAAATAATTGCAGATATTTGTCCTTCAATAGTAATTTTAGAAGAAGTCGTAAGAGTTTCTAGAATTCTAGATTTTCACATTGTAGTTTTTCAGGGTTGGGCGAGGTGAAAGGGGTTTGACCATGAAGATTTTGGAAGGCAGAGAAGAAAGAAGCCCATGTTTCTGGTTCTGGTCTTTTCTCCACCTTTTCCCACCCAGCCAGGTTTTTTTTTGTTTTTTTTTTTTTTTGTTTTTTTTTTTTTTTTTTTTGACAGGCAGAGTGGACAGTGAGAGAGAGAGAGAGAGAGAAAGGTCTTCCTTTGCCGTTGGTTCACCCTCCAATGGCTGCTGCAGCTGGCGCGCTGCGGCCGGCGCACCGCACTGATCCGATGGCAGGAGCCAGGTGCTTATCCTGGTCTCCCATGAGGTGCAGGGCCCAAGGACTTGGGCCATCCTCCACTGCACTCCCGGGCCACAGCAGAGAGCTGGCCTGGAAGAGGGGCAACCGGGACAGAATCCGGTGCCTGACCGGGACTAGAACCCGGTGTGCCGGCGCTGCTAGGCGGAGGATTAGCCTAGTGAGCCATGGCGCCGGCCTATGGGTTTCAGCCAACAGATCCGTGTTGAGCTCCATGTGTGTGCTGGGCACCTGCTGCCTGTGTGAGGTGGAGGGGCAGACAGACCATAGACAAATGTACAAAAAGAAAACAAAGCATGCCCAGGACTAAGTGCTGTGAAGATGTGAAGACGGCGAGGTGAGCCGTTAATGTGCAGGGAGGAGGCTGCGCCGGCGGGGAGGTGGGCCAGCCCTTTCAGAGGCACTGTTGGCGCTGAGATCTGCGCGGGCCACGGAGCCAGCTCTGCAGACAGCTGAGCGCAGCGCAGGCGGGACGAACAGTGATGGTGGCCACAGGCTGGACGCACGGCAGTCGACAGGGCCCGAGCCAGCGGGGCCAGGGCACAGTGGTAGAGGTGAGGCCAGCGACGTCAGCACTGCCCGTGGGCCACTAAGCAGCCTGCATTTTCCCCCAAAGGCTTCTAAGTGGGGGCACGAAAGACCTTTGGTTATGCCATTAACCACCTTCCTTCCTCTTCTTCCCCAGCAAAAAAGGGAGACCCTGTCCCCGCTGTGCGTCATCCCCACCGTGACATCTCCCCGGGAGGAGCAGCAGCTCCTGGCCAGCACCTCCAAGGTGAGCTCCCACACCCTAGCCCTGGAGGCGGGGCCTCTCCCTACAGCCTGACCCCCCTCCCTCTGTCCTCTCCCCCCACAGCCCGTGGTGAAACTCCTGCACAACCGCAGTAACAACAAGTACTCCTACACCAGGTGACGCGGGGGCGGGGTGTGGGGCGGGGGCGGAGCCGGCGGGGGGGGGGGTGGAGCCCTGCCCCCCCCCCCAGCCCACACAGCTTTAGGGCCCTGCAGAGGGACTCCAGCAGCGCCTGCCCTGGCGCTCACCCCAGGGTGCTTTGGACAGCTCATGTTCACTTCTGAGCTTCAGGCCGGGGACCAGAGAGCTGGGGCCCAGGGGATTGGGTGGCAATGGCAGTGCCAATGGCTGGGCCGTGCCAAGGGTGGATTTTTCTCTCTGGCATTGCTCTGGGTGCACCCTGCATGTCCACTTACACAGTCCTTGGTGACGTACAGTGTGCTCGCGACTTCCATTTCACAGACGGGGGAGGGGCGGGGGCAGGGACCAAGGCACTGAGAGCTGAGGTGACTCGTCTGGTGTCACTGGATGGAGCCGGGCTGGCAGCAGCCTGGTTGCAGGGCCTCTTGGGGCACTGGCTTGTGCTCTGCAAATGCGCCTTCCTTTGGGCCCCAGAGGGTAGGCAGCTCCCTGGGGGCGCCAGACCCCCGGCAGGACCAGAGTGCTAGGAACCCGGGGGAGGGGAGGGCGGAGGGAGCTAGTGGCGCTGAGGCCCCGGCCGCTCCTCAGCACTTCCGATGACAACCTCCTGAAGAACATCGAGCTGTTTGACAAGCTGGCCCTGCGCTTCCACGGGCGGCTGCTCTTCCTCAAGGACGTCCTGGGGGACGAGATCTGCTGCTGGTCCTTCTACGGGCAGGGCCGCAAGATCGCCGAGGTGTGCTGCACCTCCATCGTCTACGCCACGGAGAAGAAGCAGACCAAGGTCAGCAGGGGTCAGGGCCTGGTGGGGGCGGGCAGGAGTCGGGAGCCAGGGTTCCATGGTCCGGGGTGTAACGCAGGGCAAGTCACCTCTGTGTGTGTGTGTTTCTCTTTTCTTTTTTCTTTTTTTTAATGATGAACTGATTTGAAAGGCAGAATGACAGAGGGAGAGACAGAGATCTTCCATCCACTGGTGGCCTCCCCAGATAACCAACAGCAAGCGCTAGGCCGAAACCAGGAGCCAGCAAGTCCATGCAGTCTCCCACGTGGGTGGCCGTGGGGCCATCACCTGCTGCCTCCCAGGCGCGTTTGCAGGAAGCGGGATGGGAAGTGCGGGGTGGTGGGGAACCAGCACTCTGATACAGAGGCAGAGTAAGCACAGCAGCGCAGCCCCTGTGCCACAACGCCCACCCCTCTCTGTTTCACTGCCTGCGAAATGAAGGTGCTGATTAGAGCAGGACTCACGCTTAGCCCATCGGACGAGTTTTAAGGCTATCTAGTCCCCAGGGAGAATGCTCAGGTTTGGGGGTGGGGTGTGCCTTTTCCCCTACGGAAGGTCCGTAGACACCCGGAAATGTCTGTCACCACATAGAAGGTGTTCTTTTTTTATTTTTTTAAGATTTACTTTATTTATTTGAAAGGCAGAGTTAGAGAGACAGAGAGAGAGAGACAGAGAGAGAGAGAGAGCCTCCATCCACTGGTTCACTTACTCCCCAAATGGCTGCAATGACATGGGCTGGGCCAGGCCAGAGCCAGGAGCCTCTTCCGCATCTCCCATGCGGGTGCAGGGGCCCAAGCTCTTGGATCCTCCTCCCTTGCTTCCCCGGACGCATTACAGGGAGCTGGGTGGGAAGTGGAGCAGCCGGGAGCGCCAGCGCCGCAAGCCGGGGCTTCACCGCTGCACCCCCACGTAGAGGCTCTTACGAACTTCGGACCAGATGGCTGCTTAGGTCCCGCTGAGCTTGCAGGCCCGAGTCACTGGCACTCAGCAAAGGCTTCCCAAGCATCTGCTCCGTGTGAAGCACCGCAGCCAGGCTCCACTCCCAGGGGACCGACGTGCCAAGGGCAGGAGCGGCCCTTCCTCATCGCGGGCTGTGCCGAGGGCAGGAGCGGCCCTTCCTCATCGCGGGCTGTGCCGAGGGCAGGAGTGGCCCTTCCTCATCGCGGGCTGTGCCGAGGGCAGGAGCGGCCCTTCCTCATCGCGGGCTGTGCCGAGGGCAGGAGCGGCCCTGCCTCATCGCGGGCTGTGCCGAGGGCAGGAGCGGCCCTGCCTCATCGCGGGCTGTGCCGAGGGCAGGAGCGGCCCTGCCTCATCGCGGGCTGTGCCGAGGGCAGGAGCGGCCCTTCCTCATCGCGGGCTGTGCCGAGGGCAGGAGCGGCCCTGCCTCATCGCGGGCTGTGCCGAGGGCAGGAGCGGCCCTGCCTCATCGCGGGCTGTGCCGAGGGCAGGAGCGGCCCTTCCTCATCGCGGGCTGTGCCGAGGGCAGGAGCGGCCCTGCCTCATCGCAGGCTGAGCTGGGTGACGGATGCCCTCGGGCCCCCCACCCCGGGCACTGCGAGTCTCCAGGCAGCCTGTGCGGTCTCACACCTGCCTCTGCGCACACTCGTCCCACATTTTGGAAGGCTTTTTTCTGAGATTCATTCATTCATTCACTCACAAGGCAGACAGAGGGGTGGATCTGCCATCTGATGGTTCATTTCCCAAATGCCCACAGCAGCCAGGGCTGGGCAGGCTGAAGCCAGGAGCCAGGGATTCCATCTGGGTGTCATGTGGCTCCAAGCACTTGGACCACCTTCCACTGCTTCCCAGGTACATTCGCAGAGAGACGGACTGGAAGCGGAGCAGCTGGGACTCGAACTGGCACTCTGATATGGGACATAGGCATCGCAGGCGGCAGCTTAACCTGTCATGCCACACTGCTGGCCTCTTCTTCCTCGTCCCTGTCTGCCCAATGGACACGTATTTCATTTTTAGGCCCAAGCTGACCAGCACTTTCTTTGCGACACTTTCCCTCATGAACTTTCTTTAAAAAAAAAAAAAGAATTATATATAAATATATAAATTGGAGAGGCAGAGAGCTGCCATTCACTAGTTTACTCCCCAAATGCCCACTATAACAGACTGGGCCGGGCCAGAAGATAAACCAGTCATAAGAGTGCATCTCGATTAGGACATGCCCACTGCCACAGGGGCTGGGCGGGGCCTGAAGATTAACCAATCAGGAGAGTGCATCTTGATTAGGAACTGTGGTGGTTCCCGCCTTCCAAGGCCAGGCAGGGGCAATGCCCCAGTCACCTCTTGGCTTCATCCCAGTGGCACTGGCCTCGCTGACCCTCGCTCCTGACCCAGAGCTTTCACATTTGCCCCTCCCCAGACAGACCACCTCCTCTGGCTGTCCACCCAGGTGGACGGCACCTCAGGGAGGCCTTCCTGAACTGCCTGGCCATGGCCAGCCTCACCTGCTTCCTCTCCCAGCATCCGACATCATCCAACTCAGTTTACGTTCTCTTAAGTGTACGAGGCTACCTCAGTTTGTGGAGAAATGGGATTACGAGATAAGTTTATTCTGGTGCCAAAGCATTTTGAAGTGCATGTGGTGTCTCTCATTACATGTATTTTCCACGGACTTTTTGAAGACCCTCATATGTTGGCCGGCGCCATGGCTCAACAGGCTAATCCTACGCCTAGTGGCGCTGGCACACCGGGTTCTAGTCCCGGTTGGGGCGCTGGATTCTGTCCCGGTTGCTCCTCTTCCAGGCCAGCTCTCTGCTATGGCCCGGGAAGGCAGTGGAGGATGGCCCAAGTGCTTGGGCCCTGCACCCGCATGGGAGACCAGGAGAAGCACCTGGCTCCTGGCTTCGGATCAGCGCGGTGTGCCGGCCATTGGAGGGTGAACCAACAGCAAAGGAAGACCTTTATGTCTCTTTCTCTCACTGTCCACTCTGCCTGTCAAAAATAAAAAAATAAAAATTAAAAAAAAGACCCTCATATATGTGAGTCTCCCCACTAGAATGTAAGCTCCCTGTGGGCAGGGGCTTTGTCCCCAGGGTGCGGAAGGACCCCTGGGACAGCGCAGTCCCTGGGTGAGTATTTGCCGCACGAAGAGACGAGGCCACGGAGGAGCGGAAACAGTCACTCTGCCTGACTGCAGAGCTGGGCCTTGAAGCGGGACTTTGCTGAGTAAAGATGTCGCAGGGGCCAGCACCAGGATGTAGTGGGGAAAGCCGCCACCTGTGACACAGGCATCCTACGTGAGCGCCAACTGGAGTCCCAGCTGCTCCACTTCCCATCCAGCTCCCTGCTACCAGCTTGAGAGATGCAGTGGACGATGACCCAAGTCCTTGGGCCCCTGCACCCATGTGGGAGGCCGAGACGAAGCTCCTGGCTTCCATCTGGCCCGGCCCAGCCATTGCAGCCGGCTGGGGAGTGAACTGGCGAGTGGAAGCTCGCTCACTCTCTCTCTCTCCTTCTCTCTCTGTAACTCGGCCTTACAAATAAATAAGTTAATCTTAAAAAAATGAAGAAGGTGCAGAGACATCCAGGCCAGTGCAGGAGCCACCAGGGCTGGGGGCTGGCTCTGTGCTGCTGGACCACGGCGGGTTGTGGCCTTTCGCAGGTGGAATTCCCAGAGGCCCGGATCTTTGAAGAGACCCTGAACATTCTGATCTACGAGACTCCCCGGGGCCCAGACCCTGCCCTCCTGGAGGCCACAGGAGGCGCGGCTGGAGGAGGTCGGGCAGGCCGAGGGGAGGACGAAGAGAACCGGGAGCACCGCGTCCGCAGGATCCACGTGCGGCGCCACATCACCCACGACGAGCGTCCCCACGGCCAGCAGATTGTGTTCAAGGACTGACCTTTGACCCTGCCCCACCTTCCTGCCTCCCGACCCCAGCCCCTTCCTCTTTCCCTCCCCTTCCCAGACCTTTGCCCCGACTCTGCTGGCCAAGTCGTGGGTCTCCCCTTCACCGCATGTACAGGTCACTGTGGCTCTTCTTCACCCGTTCCCGC
Source organism: Lepus europaeus (assembly GCF_033115175.1). NCBI lineage: Eukaryota > Metazoa > Chordata > Mammalia > Lagomorpha > Leporidae > Lepus > Lepus europaeus. The sequence continues at coordinate 24,935,018 of NC_084847.1, forward strand.
GACTGTTGACACCATGGGGAACCCCGCCCCCTCAGCAGAGCCCTCCCACACTGAGGGCCGTCACCAGTCCCTCTGTTCCCAGCCTCGTCCTGCTGTCTGCCTGGCGGCTGGTTTTGAATGATTCCGAATCCCCTTTGTGTTTTTTTAGCATGTAGCCCACGCTCAAGTGTCATGACAGATCTTGGCGACAGCCACCACCCCGGGAGCCCCCACCCCCTCCTTCCCCTGCCGTCCCCCCTGCCCTGTAACTTTGGACTAGGCTGGCCTGGGCCTGGGCCAGCTCAGCCATCTTCTCGATCTGTTTCGTATTATTTATTATTTAATTTTCTATTAAATTATTGGAATACAGTTGAGTAGAGGTGTGGTGCTGGCTCCCAGCAGAGGCACAGGGAGGCGGCCTGTGCTAAGGAGACACCTGACTGGTTCTGCAGGGGAGGACGCGGCCCCTGCCCTGAGCCCTGCAGCCGGGAAGGAAGTAGTCGGCACACCGGAGAGGATCCAGAAGGTCTATTTCGGTGCCCACGCCACCTCCCTCAGCCTCCGCCCTCCCCCAGCCCCCCGGTCCCACGCTGGCCATTGCTCAGGCTGGCTCCCAGTGCAGCGTCTCCAGCTCAGATGTCCACAGGGGAAGACAGCACTCAGGGGTCTGGTGCGAACACATAGTCCAGGGCCTGGCGCTCGGCCCCAGCCACATTGGGGTGCCAGAGGTCCACAATGAAGACCACTCGAGGCCCATCTTCGGGGGAGCCTAGGGCACGGGGGGATGGACGGAGAGCAGCACTCAGCACACACGGGAGGGGCGCGTGGGCAGTGCCAGGCCTCGCTCTAACCCTTTGCATGCGTGGACTGAGCAGAACCAACGACAGCGCTGCCCATTCATCGCCGTTTATCCAAAGTCACTGAGGCACAGCAGGTTAAGTGACTTATCCAGGGTCCTAGCCTTGCATCTCCTTCAATATGAGGGGTAGGGCAGGAGCCCGGTGGGCTAGGGCGAGCCACTTGGCAAGGCAGCTGCCCCACAGGTGATGGCCAAGGTCACGCAGCCGGAAAATGGTGCTGTTCAGGACAGGAAGTCAGTTGGGCCTGATGCCTCCGCCCTCAGCCCACTCACCTTCTCTCTGTAGTCCCTCTTCTCCCCCCTGCCCCCCCGGCCCCTGCTAGAATGGGAGCCCCCTTACCGTTATGGGCCACTGTGTGCAGGAAGGAGTCGTCCACCAGTAGGCAATGCCCCTCGGCCCAGCACTGGGGCTCGCCCCCGACCACCAGCTCACAACCAGGGGGGATCTTCAGGCCTGTGGAAAGAGAGCCCAGCGTCCAACATGCCTGCTGCGTCCAAGGAGCCCACCCCAGTGGATCCGCAGACCCAAGGGTCGTCGGCACCAGGTTGTGTGGGGCCCTTCTTTGCTCTCTGGAAGGGGCACAATTCCAATAGACACTGGATGAAAGGAGTACTGGGGGGTGGGGAAGGTCTGGGGAATGCTGCTTCCGAAGTGCCTTCCTGGAGGAGGTGGCGTCTCCTGGGCTTTCTGAAGTGGGGCTCAAGAACTTACTATGTGCTAGGCAGTCTCTCCATGGAGGCCTAAGACCAACAACTCGAGTCTGGCCCCCCGGAACACACAGTTGAGTGTGGGAAGAAAACTGAGCAGCGAAATCAAATGATGGGACTAGGAAGGCATCCTGGAGGAGGCATGGCACTGGAAACCTGGAGTCCTGGAGACAGGGTAGGAGTTTTCCAGGAGGCGGAGAGAGAGGGAAGACATCGCAGGCGGCAAGTCCAGCATGTGTGTGGCATCTGCCAGGAGCAGCCAGGCGGCCTTCATGACTGGGCATGGTGGGAGGGGCCAGGGTGTCCCCAGGGGCTGGCAACACAGATGATATTGCCTGAAGCAAGGTCATGGCATGGAATAACAATCAGAAAAATTCTTCCCATTTTCATTTGCTTTTCATCTTTAAAGCATAAAAAAAAAAAAACACCTCTTGGGGTGCTACTGGAACGCTAACACTCCAATGACATGGCTCCCTTTTCAACGAAAAAATGCGGACTTCAGGCTAAGACGAGACTAGGGTATTTAACTAGAATGCTCAAAGCTTTTTTTTTTTAAATTAATTATTATTATTTTTTTTGACAAGCAGAGTGGACAGTGAGAGAGAGAGACAGAGAGAAAGGTCTTCCTTTTTGTCGTTGGTTCACCCTCCAATGGCTGCCGCGGCTGGTGCGCTGCGGCAGGCGCACCACGCTGATCCGATGGCAGGAGCCAGGTGCTTCTCCTGGTCTCCCGTGGGGTGCAGGACCCAAGCACTTGGGCCATCCTCCACTGCACTCCCTGGCCACAGCAGAGAGCTGGACTGGAAGAGGGGCAACCGGGACAGAATCCGGCACCCCGACCAGGACTAGAACCCGGCGTGCTGGTGCCGCAGGCGGAGGATTAGCCCATTGAGCCGCGGCGCCGGCCAATGCTCAAAGCTTTTTTAAAAATTTATTTTTGGGGACAGTGCTGTAGCGCAGTAGGTTAATCCTCCACCTGAGGCACCGGTATCCCATAAGGGCGCCGGTTCTAGTTCCGGCTGCTCCTCTTCCAATCCAGCTCCCTGCTGTGGCCTGGGAAAGCAGCAGAAGATGGCCCAAGTGTTCGAGCTCCTGCACCTGCATAGGAGACCTAGAAGAAGCTCCTGGCTTCTGGCTTCGGATCGGCACAGCTCTGGCCGTTCCAGCCACTTGGGGAGTGAACCAGCGGAAGGAAGACCTTTTCTCTCTATCTCTCCCTCTCACTGTCTGTAACTCTACCTCTCAAATAAATAAATAAAATCTTTAAAAAAAAATTGTTTTAACGAGTCATTTCGATTTAGGGCAAGGAATCCTCTAGAAAGATTCATTCTAAATAAGTAAAACAGGGCCCGAGGCGAGTCCATGGAGGACAATGGTACAGGTGGAAAAGGACAGCCAAAGACGGTGTGCAGGTAACTGAAGCTCAGGGGACCCTGCCCGGGGTTAACGGGGAGCCGCCCTCAGAGGCCAGGTGTGAGTGCCATGCTCGGCAGAGGAGAAGGCGTGCAAGGGGTCGCGGAGCCCAGGAGGTCGTCTGTAGGCCGCTTCTACTTACCCAGATGGCATCGGACCCGAGCATTGGTGGGCCCGCAGCGGCCCTCGAGCCGGGCCCCAGGCAGGAGGACAGAAAAGCCAGCATTGCCGAAGGTGTTGGCACTCATGAAGCTCCGCAGGCCCCTCAGTGCCCGATAGGCCCCCGGGCACCGGCGGCAGTTGCTGGGTTGGCACCGGCCTGCTTGGTATAGCAGGAGCTGGTAGCACCCAGGGGCCAGGGGTGGGGACCAGCCCCGAGGCAGAGGGGTAGTCCCTGAGAAGTCCCAGCTCACAGCCCCAAAGTCACGCAAAATGGCAGGGAAGCTGCTCTCCAGGAGCTCCACGTCGTGCCGCTGAGCGTCCCGTGGCACGAAGGGCGCTGAAGGCAGGTCTGGTAGGAAAAGCAGGCCTGGGCGCTGAATGCCCAGGACCCCTGGCCCGCCCCCGGGGCCTGGGCCGCCCTGGGCAGCCCTCCTCACCCTACCCATGCCAGCCCAGGAGTAGCGCCGGGCATAGGCCCGAAGCCGACGGCTCACCAGACCCTCTGTCCTGGTTCCTTCCCCGGACTCCCCAGAGCTCCTGGGGCCTGGCCTGCCGGCCTCAGGGCACCCCCCAGGCCGACCCCTGACACCCCCAGCCCGGCTCCCGGCTCCCAGGGCCTGCATGTCTTGGGAACCCAGGCGGTAGCAGTACCAGAGGAAAAGGGAAGTGAGTGCTCCGAGGAGCACGGTGAAGGCCGAGGAAGCCAGGGGCAGTGGCCATGGGAGCATGACGGGCAGGGAGGCCCTGGCCAGGAGCCCTGGGGCATCTTCTAGACCCCAGCTTCCCTGTGCCCCCAGCTCACCACCTGTCCCCTCCATGGCTGCTCCCTGGGCCGACTGTCTCTCTCCCCTCCTTCACGTACCTGGAGCCCCTGCCTCCCCCTCCGCTCCTATCTCTCACCCCTCTCTCTTTCCACCTCTTCCTCCCTCTCCATTCAGCTGTCTCCTCGCCCTGCGCCCCTCCCCCCTCCTTCCTCCTCCCGGCAGCCTCCTCGCTCTCAGCCCTCCACCCCCGTCTCTGTGCGTGCTGCCTCGCTCTCCCCCTTTTCCTACCAGACCCCGGCCCCGCACCCCGGGACCCCGCAGCCGGTCTTCCTCCGTAGCAGCGTCTCCTTCCTCCCTCTCGTCTCCTCCTTGCTCTCGCTTCTCCCTCGAGCCCACCTGCCAGTCCTGCCTCTCCCGGGCTCCCTCGCTCCTGCTCGCTCCTTCCTTGGCTCCCACTCACCCTGACGTCACTCCTCCCCACAGCCCTCTCAGTTTAGCTGCCTTGACCCCTCCCAGTGGCAGCCGCAACTCAGCCTCGGGGGGTGTTCCTCCGGATTTTCCTCCCGCACCCCCCACCGCGCGGCCGGCCCCGGCCCCGGCCGGACGCCACGTGGGGTGCAGGGGGCACCGTGCCAGCCTCCGGCCGCCCCGCAATGCGAAAAGAAGGGGCGGGGCCGGCCAGGGGGCGGGGCGAGCGTGCGGACCGCCGGCCCCCGCCGGCCCCGGGACTGCGGGCAGGGACGCCGCGGCCCATCGGAAGGTCTGCGGGTCCCGGGGGCGGTCAGCCTGTGCTCCCCCAACCCCGTCGGCCTTCGGAGAGCCGGCCCGGGGCGGGGACCGATGAGCAGTGAAAGAAAGCAGCTTCCGCCAATCGCCGGCGGCTCTCCAAAGCGGGGGCGGGCCGCTCGCGGGGGCGGGGCGGTGGGCGCTGTCCGCGCCCCGTGGTTCTGAAAAGGACGGGCCGGCGGGCGGGAGTCTGGTGTTTGGGAGAGGAGGGGGTCTCCCCTCCCCAGGCCCCAGCCGGGCCACCCCGAGGCCTTCCCGGAACCACGGAGAGCCGCCCTTGCCCTGCGGGCGGGGAGAGCCCGTTCGTTCCACCTGAGCTCCTGTGGAAGGCCCAGGGAGGTCCCACGGCGGCGTCCGGATGTGGGAAGGAGGCCGACGGGGAGGTCGAGCAGGCGCGAACCAGGCTCTGCCGGCCCTCGGCGCCCGGGGACGAGGAGATTTAGATTCCAGATGTGCTGGAATGGCGGGGGAGGGGTCTAATTGCTGCTGGGACCGGAGAGTTTCCTTTGCACCCCCTAGGGGCCGCGGGAGTGCGGATTACGGTCCTGGCTCCTAAGATCCCACCTCCCTCCATCTGCACTTCCTCCTCCTCCCTCCCCCACAAATAAATCCCAGGCCCCTCCCTTCGCCCGTCCCCAGGATCTGACGTGAGCTCGACACCTCTCTCAGATTTTGCCTCCCGCAGCTCCAGTGCCCAGAGCTTCCTCTCTCCGGGTTCCGCAACCCCATCCCCTCCCCTAGAGCCCCCTAGAGCCCAGTAGGAAGCTTCCCGATCCTCGACCCCACCCTAGGCCCCCCGGAAGCTGCCTTCCTCCTCCTCACCTCTCGGGCTTGGGATCCAGCCGGATGGACCCAGGTTGCAGATCGAGAGGGTAACCCAGGCGACCCGGCCCCTTCGGCCCTCTCAGCCCCACCCCCTGCAGCCGGAGCCGCGCCCCCCTCTACCACCGATCCAGGAGCAGAGGACAGAAGAGATTGAGCAAAGGGGGGTGGGGGCTCCAGGCAACACCCAGCCCAGTTCTGCCCCTCCATTCCAAGGGGCAGATAAATTGTGTTCCTTTGCTGACCCTTTAGCAGGGGAAAAAAAAAATAATAGAGAGAAAGATAAAAGGAGACGGAGGAAAGGTGGCAGCCAGATTGCTTAGGAGAGAAGAGATCGGGGTGAGTCGCCATGGGGACTCCCAGGGCCCAGCACCCGCCGCCTCCCCAGCTGCTGCTCCTGATTCTGCTGAGCTGTCCCTGGATTCAGGGTAAGGACATGAGCATGGGGGGGGGGGCGGAGAGGGGGAGAAGGCCCCCAGTAGGTCCTCCGCCTTCCTTTCTCCAAGCATCCTGGGTCTCCAGAGCTCATGGGGGAGGGGAGGGGCACAGTAGATGTGAAGGAGGAAGCCAGGGCTCTCTGGCTTGTGCTGGGAGCCCCTTGTGCCTAACGTTGAGGGAGCGGGCCAACAAGAGGTGCTTTTGGCCGCCTCTCAAGGGTTAAATCCAGGAAGGAGGTCTGGGGAAGTTGGGGGGATATCTGCGGAGGCAGGCTGCAGGAGCACGCGGGGTACCTGGGTGGGAGGTGGAGGTGCTGAGAGAGACGCCAGGCTCTGCTCTTGGACATCTGGACAAAGACAGATGAACGCAGGCAGGGTTCAGAGACCAGATACTCAGTCTCCCAGCCAGACTCTCCAGAGAAGGAGGCAGAGACTGCAGGGGGAGAGAGAGAGAGAGAGAGAGAGAGAGAGAGAGAGAGAGAGAGAGAAGAGACAGCCACACTGCAGAGACAGAAACCCTGAGAGAAAGCTGAACAGTGCGGGAACAAGGGCCCCGAGGTGCTGCCAGACCCTCTGTGGAGTCTCAGGGTCCCGGCGGCCGGGGACTGGGGGAGGACAGCACCATGGAACGGGGGAGGGTGGCAGCCCCAAAGGTCCCCTCCACCGTCAGCCCTGCTGGCGCTGTCCAGCATCCGTAAGTGCTCCATTGGACTGCTGGAGGCTCACGCGGCCGGGGGTGGGGTAGGGGTAGGAGTGTGAGGGGCAGCTGGGAACCACTCCTGTCTTGGCTCTCAGCCCAGCCTGGGACCCTCTGAGGCCCCGCGAGCCCAGCAGATGGAGGAGGGAGGAAGAACTCTGGAGGAGGGGATGTGGTGGGGAGCAGAGAGGCTCACACAGCTGCACCTTCTAGGTCTGCCTCTTCAGGAAGATGAGACGCTGCCGGAGCCTGGCAGTGAGACCCCCACCATGGCCTCGGAGGCACTGGCCGAGCTGCTCCACGGGGCCCTGCTGAGGAGGGGCCCGGAGATGGGCTACCTGCCGGGTGAGGCGCCAGCCCAGAGTGTGGGGAGTGGCACAGAGGTGGGGAGCCAGCCCAGGGCAGAGAAGGCTGCAGAATCGGGGGGCAAGGTTCCCCAGGAAGGCCGCTGGCATCCAGAGGGAGACGGAGTTGAGAAAGTTGGAGAAGAGTCAGAAGTGGGCATGGGCAGAACCTAAGACACAGGGGATGATTGACAGCTAGCCAGACACCCTCAGAGACTCACAGAGAGAAAGATGAGGGAAAATTCTGGGACTTGTACCTTCTGGGGAGGGACTTTGGGTTCAGGGGGAACCTCCACTTTCCCTGTGCACTGCTCCCCACTCCAGACCTCCCCCCATTTACTCCTTCTGTGCCCTGACTCCCCTTGTCCTGTCCCAGGATCTGATCCAGACACCACACTGGCCACCCCTCCAGTCGGCCAGACTCCCGCAGCGCCCTACCTGCCACGGGCCACTGAACCAGCCACAGGGCCTCTGACAACAGCCGTAACCCCTAAGGGCGTCAGGGGGGCAGGACCCACGGCGCCAGAGCTGCTGACCCCGCCTCCAGGAACCACAGCCCCGCCCCCTCCCAGTCCCCCCTCCCCGGTCCCACCTCTGGGACCCGAGGGAGGAGAGGAAGAGACCACGACTACCATCATCACCACGACCACCGTCACCACCACAGTGACCAGTCCAGGTGAGGCCATGGAAAGGGGATGGGGGAAGAGGTTGTGGGTTGGAGAAGGAGAGGCTGTTGGGAACGTGGGAAGAAGGAAGCTCCTCCAGGCTTCAGCCTCATAGCATCAGACAGGCAGGGATGAGTCCTTGCCACGGCCAGCACTGTCCATCTGTTGTGCCTGGGAAGAGGGTTCTGGGTACAGGTGGGAGAGGGAGCCTGGGAAAGGTTGGCAAGGGGCATGGGGAGAAGAGAGTGAAGGGGTCACCCCCAGCCACCGGCATCTCTTTAGTTCTGTGCAATAACAACATCTCCGAGGGCGAAGGGTTTGTGGAGTCTCCAGACTTGGGGAGCACCGCCAGTCGCACCCTAGGGCTCCTGGACTGCACGTACAGCATCCACGTCTACCCTGGCTACGGCATTGAGATCCAGGTAACGAGGCCCAGGCCTGGGGGCTTCCCAGCCCCTGCCTCCCTCCCGGCTGTTGTGACTCAGAAACTCACCGCGGTGTTTGGGCTGCTCCACCCCCAGACAAGGAAGGTGGCAGGGGGCTTCGGGGGTCACGCCCAGCCCGATCTGACTCGCCCTGGTGTGTGTCTGCCATCTTTAGGTACAGACACTGAACCTGTCTCAGGAGGAGGAGCTCCTGGTGCTGGCTGGAGGGGGCTCCCCAGGCCTGGCCCCCCGACTCCTGGCCAACTCTTCCATGCTGGGACAAGGACAGGTCCTTCGGAGCCCAACGAACCGGCTGCTCCTGCACTTCCAGAGCCCGCGCGTCCCACGGGGTGGTGGCTTCAGGATCCACTATCAGGGTGAGGCATCTGGGGGTGCTGGTGGACGGGCAGGGGGGTCATCCTGGGTGCAGAAGGAGCTTCTCCAAGACACAGGGCACTGAGAGGGACCCTGGGCAGCAGGGCTCTCAGAGGAGACTTGTGCACACCGAGGTCACACACTCACAGACCTGTGCCTGAGGGGTGCACGCCTCCAAGTGCAAGTTCACTCACTCAACGCTAGAAATGCGTATGGAGCACCTGCTTCATGCCAGGCTCTGTGTTAGCCACGGACCTGACTTGAAGGCGCTCAGAATCTGGATAGCAACCAGGTTGGTTACCATTCATGAGAAGAGCTGAGAGGAAGGAAACCCAGGCGGGCAGAGCAAGCAGCAAAGCGACCACCGTTTCTTGCAGGGATATTGGGACATGTGTTTGGAGAAGGTGATGACTAAGCTGGGACCTAGAGGATGAGCTGGCCGAGGGAGACAGGGAAGGAGGCAGATGTCTGAGTGGATGAGAAAGCACAGCCCAGACCCAGAGAGGAGAGAACACGTGACCCTCTGGCCTGCAGGGCAGGATTGTCCTCGCTGCTGTGTGACCTGGGACCATTTACCTAACCTTTCTGCGCCTCATGGTCTCATCTGAAAGATGGGGATGAGCGCACTTCCTGCGCGATATTGTGAGGGAGTTCGAATGGGTTTATATTGGTCAAGGGCTTCAGACAGTGTCTGGGACACGGTGAGACCTCGATGATGACGTCACTCGCTGCCTTCAGGGTCAGAGGTCAGAGGTCAGGAAGGGCCAGTCTGGGAGACAGGTTGGCTTCAGATCAGAGAGAGGCTTATCAGCTTCAGGCTGCTGTGTGTCACCTGTGACAGGGCGACATGTGAAATCTTTTCAGCAGGGGAGCAGAAGCCTCAGCCTTGTGCCTTAGGTCTCCCTGATGTCTGGACTGTGTGTGGCATGGCAGAAGCAGGGATGTACCCGTGCGTGGCTGTATTCACGAACACGCATCCGCAGCCAGCCTGCACACGTGTGAACACGCATGCTCGCCTGTGTCGGGAATCCTCCCACAGTGCGTGTGGGAGCACACGTGTGCATGAAGCAAGGGGCCCAGCCCATGTGCCCTCTGCAGACACTGTCGGCTTCTGCAAAGCCCTTTCCTATGCTCTTAAAAAAGAAAGAAGAAAGGAAGATGTGCTTATTTACTTGAAAGGCAGAGAGAGAGAGGGAGGGAGGCCTTCCGCCTGCTAGTTCACTCCCCAAATGTCTGCAATGGCTGGGGCTGGGCCAGGCCAAAGCCAGGAGCCAGGAACTTCTTCCAGGTCTCCCACATGGGAGCAGGGGCCCAAACACTTGGCCCATCTTCCACTGCTTTCCCAGGCGCATTAGCAGGGAGCAGGATCGGAAGTGGAGCAGCCGGGACACAAACCAATGCCCATACGGGATGCCAGGGTTACAGGCAGCAGTTTAACCCGCTACACTCAATGCTGCCCCCCTTCCTGGGCTCTCTGGAGAGTCACTGGGGGCCTGCCCTGGCTTCCCCTATGCTGGCTGCCCGCCCCCACCTGCTGAACTCGGTCATGCACTATACCCAGGTTACAGCCTCTACTTGGCTTCCTCGGCCTCTCTTGGACCTGTCCCAGGGGCTCCTGTGTGCCCAGCAGGGTGCCCACCAACGAGGCCTACTTATGGAGAGACCAGCGAGGAGCTGGGGCCACGAGCTTGGCGGTGGAGGCCTGGGTGTTGGGGGAGCGAGAGCGAGCCCCGCAGATCCGGGGGCCTCCGACTGGACTCTCTGATGTTACAGAACGGCTCCCCCTGGCTGCCTTCAGCAGCCACTTCCCTGGGGGCATTGAAAATAGGACTCTCCAGGCTAACTGGAACACTGGGGATGCTGCGCTATTGCATAAACGGGCCTCGCTACCCGCCTCCATCTTCTCAGCTTTGCGGCTCTGCCGCGCCTTTGGGACCCGGGTCCTGTTTAAGCCATTGGCCACCTGCACCCACTGGCTGCCCGCACCAACGGGGACCCCTGTGTGCTGTGGCCTCATACGCTCCTCTGAGAGGTTCAAGGCCCCGTCCCCTGGCACCCCGAGCCCTTCACCAGCCATTGCCTGGGTGGGTTGCTTCTCGTAGCCACTCCAGGAGCATCCAGTGGCGAGCTACATCGACGCATGCGCTGCAGGGCCAGCCGGCCCATCCCGGTGGCCTTGACTCCCGCTCATTCATTAATGGAGCCCGAGGGGCGGGATTTTGACAGGGCTGTGCCTGTTTCTTTGATAGAACTTTCAGGCCACTTCTCACAGATGGGAGTTAACAGCTCGGAAGCTGTGGTCCCAGAACTGGAACTCAGCTCTGCCTACCTCCAAATCGATCAGCTTGGCTTGGCTTTTAGGAGAGAAATGCAATGAGGCCTCGTTTAGTCTCACAGCGGTGTTGGACAGTGGTTAACATGATGGGGAAGAAAAAAAATACGCATGCCAGATTGCCTAGAGAGAAGAAGGAGAGCTGTCGCAGAGAGAAGTCAGGAAGGCTTCCTGGAAGAGGTGGTGTTTGATGTCCTCCTTGGAAGATGTGAGAGAGGGCGTTCTAGATCAGCGTGAGGGCGGGAGCAGAGTGATGTGTGGGGCGGGAGCTGTGTGCTGTACAGGGCACCTGGATGCCAGGAAAGCATTCACGCTGCCTCTGTGGACCACGGCGAGCCATTGCCGTGGCTAAACTTGATGGAAACCACCCGTTCTAAGTCGTTGTGGGGGTCTGTCTATCTCAGTAGACTGAGACCCTCAGAGGGCAAAGCTGGGGTCTTTGTCATTCCCCCCCAGGGCCCAGCTTGTTGCATTTTTGAAAAGAGGGAGGGACCGGGTCTTTCACAAAACCACCGAGGGCTGGAAATCAGAGAAAGCAAAGGCCCAGGCAGGCGGGGGTCTCCCAGGCCCTCTGCTGCCCAGAACCTGCGCCTCCTACAAGACACGGTTTGGTGTGCTTCCTCCAGGAAGCCCTTCTGGGTGAGCTCTGCCTGCTTCTGAAACGTAGACACACAGAATTCCGCCAGGGTCAAGTTCGGAGCTCATCGTCCATAACAAGGAACTTGCCATTTCTTTCTTTTATTCCATAGGCTTCCCTGAGAATTTCAGGAAGCTCTCAGAAAGAATGCAAGCCGCGCCGTTAAATAGAATGAGTAAGAAACAAGTGGCGCCGGGCCACGCTTAGTAGAGCCGAGAAGACAGAGTACGGCTGGCAGGCCGTTGCGGCTAGGGCCACGCCTTAATCTGGTTCCAAGCTACCTGGCAGCCAATGCAAAAAGGGAAATTACATAGTGCTCCTTGCAGGAAAGAAGACAAATCCATTTTTCAAGGAAAGCAAACATTTCCTAGCACTTCAGCTGCACGGGGGGGGGGGGGGTTCACCTGAGGGCACCCACTGTGAAGATCTTTAGTGACGGTCCCTAAAGAAGTGCCGTGTAGTTCCCACGGTTGGAAGCTGAGGGTGTATTATCCCAAGGCACCTCCGGGGAAGAAAGCCTGTGTGTGTGTGCCTCTGTGTGTGTGCGGGCCTCTGTGTGTGTGTGCCTCTGTGTGTGCGGGCCTCTGTGTGTGTGCACGCACGAGTCTGTGTGCATGTGCGTGTGTGCAGGCCTCTGTGCGTGTGTGCAGGCCTCTGTGTGTGTCTGGGCCTCTGTGTGTGTGCGTGCCTCTGTGTGTGTGTGCACGCACGTGTCTGTGTGCACGTGCATGTGCAGGCCTCTGTGTGTGTGTGCAGGCCTCTGTGTGTGTGCACGCACGTGTCTGTGTGCATGTGCGTGTGTGCAGGCCTCTGGGTGTGTGTGCAGGCCTCTGTGTGTGTGTGCACGCATGAGTCTGTGTGCATGTGCGTGTGTGCAGGCCTCTGTGTGCGTGTGTGCAGGCCTCTGTGTGTGTGCACGCACGTGTCTGTGTGCATGTGTGTGTGTGCAGGCCTCTGTGTGTGCGTGTGTGCAGGCCTCTGTGTGTGTGCAGGCCTCTGTGTGTGCGTGTGTGTGTGCGCAGGCCTCTGTGTGTGTGTGCGCACGCACGTGTCTGTGTGCATGTGTGTGTGTGCAGGCCTCTGTGTGTGTGCATCTGTGTGTGTGCAGGCCTCTGTGTGTGCATGTGTGTGTGTGCGCAGGCCTCTGTGTGTGTGCACGCACGTGTCTGTGTGCATGTGCGTGTGTGCAGGCCTCTGTGTGTGTGTGCAGGCCCCTGTGTGTGCATGTTTGTGTGTGCAGGCCTCTGTGTGTGCATGTGTGTGTGTGCGCAGGCCTCTGTGTGTGTGTGCACGCACGTGTCTGTGTGCATGTGCGTGTGTGCAGGCCTCTGTGTGTGTGCAGGCCCCTGTGTGTGCATGTGTGTGTGTGTGCAGGCCTCTGTGTGTGCATGTGTGTGTGCGCAGGCCCCTGTGTGTGTGTGCACGCACGTGTCTGTGTGCATGTGCGTGTGTGCAGGCCTCTGTGTGTGTGCAGGCCTCTGTGCATGTATGTCTAGGGAGCGTGTGTGTCTAGGGGAGCATGTGTGTCCACGAGGCATTTCACAACTTGGAGGCTCACCTTCCACATCTGGAAAACAGGTCACTCAGCCTTTGCCCGCCTCAAAGCCACCGTACGAGCTCGCTTT